>NW_022196572.1:0-366225 GCF_008641045.1 Pistacia vera | reverse complement strand
CACCCATGTGTTGCACCAGGTTGTCACCAAACAACCTTGACAAGTGAGATCAGTCACTGCCTTTCGACAGGGTCGTTCAACACTATGATAGCCTTACCGTATTATCTGTGCCTTTACTTCAGAATAATACTGGGGCTACGGACGTTTCTAGAATGGCCACCATATGTGCTCATAGGGTTCTCACTATCAAGATTTGAAACACTTGATACCCTCGTCACGGTTCTACCATTCTAAGGACATATATCAATACATATTGCAATAATATAGAATAAAATGCCTTTTATTATTAATGAACATTATTACAAAAAGTCAATTGTACAATAACTGATTGGCTCTAGGGCACCTATTTTAACAGTAACAATGTTTATTGATTAATAAAAGGCATTATCTACTATATCATGTAACTCATAGTTGTTTGTATTGATATATATCCTTAGGATGGTAGAGCTATGACAAGGGTATCAAGTGTTTCAAATCTTGATAGTGAGAAGCCTATGAGCACATATGGTGGCCATTCTAGAAATGTCCGAAGCCCTAGTATTATTCTGACTAAGTATGCAAATAATATGGTAAGACTATCGTAGTGTTGAATGACCCTGTCAAAAGGCAGTGATTGATCTCACTTGTCAAGGTTGTTTGCTGACAACCTGGTGCAACACATGAGTGCTTGCTATAGGCAAGTTCACTGGATTGACCCACAAGAGGATTCAATGTAAACGGTAACCCTAATGTCTATGAAGCAAATCCTCTAATGAATGGTGGTGCATGTGATCCTTAGACTTGAAATCGCCAGAGCGCCTTACGCACCGATTGGTGTAGTTTGACACTAGTCCAACATAGTTCTATTAAGAGCTGTTAATACGGTAGTGATTAGTTGCATCGAGGAGTGTATCAAGACTATGGTGGATCGACAAAGGATTCATCACTCCTAGGTATGGGAGAAGTTATCTCACGACACAATTCAGTTAATGACAATGACAATAAATTTATGATCACAGTGGGATTAAGTTGTTGCTCAATCTAATTTATTATTTCTATCATTGGTTTAGTAACTGAATATAAATATATCGAGGATAGTTGAGATTGACACTATTTCTATACCTCAGTCTCGATGAGATAACAGATGATGAAAGGATTTGATTGTACGGTAACCATATTGTTGACAGGTAGCTATTTTACTAAATCTGAATCTATTGGGTGGCCATGATGCCTTACTAGGGGCCAATCTTGGTTTGTGTGTAGTGAGATGATTGATTGGTGTCAATCGCGATACTACTCAATGTCGGTATGATAAGGAGCCTACGGGTCACACACTAAGGAGACAGTTTAAGAGTGGTTAACTATGGAAGGGTATTTTCATCTTTTGGACGAAAAGGCATATTGGTAATTTTGCTGTGTAATTAAGTTTACTGAGGTTGTTGCTTGTTTCCAATTTTATTGGAATAATTTAGCAAAATTACGAGTTTAATTATTGAAGTTAATATTAATATTTAACTAAATAATTAAACAAGGACCGATGTGCAATTCCACCTAAGTTTGGGTTGTTGCTAAACTTTGGGGGTACAATTAATATTTGGCTTTTCTATATAAAGAAAAGCAAAATAGGTTTTAAAAAGAATTCATTCATTCACTTTTGCTTCAGTCGTGAGAGTTAGAGTTTTTGAGAGACATTTTTCTCTTTTCATCTCTTTTCACTCTTTATCCTTCCAAACCTTGAAACCTTAAAGCCAAGGATTGGTTCTAGCAAAACCAATCTTGGTTCTATGCAACGATCCTTGTTATTATTGTTTTTGTTTTCCTCTGCCGCAATGGATCGTTTCCTAACAATTTCTACCACACAAAAGAGCGCAAAAATTTTTGTTGCTTGTTCTGGTGTCTTCCTAGAAAAAGAATATTTTCTAAGAAGTACTAGTGGGAGAAATGTAGAACTCAATGAAGTTCTATAACCACAAAGTATACTAGACGAAGGACGGGATGAGGTGCCATAGGAAGTGGTTGAATATCATGAGGAGGTTATTCCACAAGATGTGGATTAAAGTGAACCACCTCAGGTAGCACAGGAGCTACGTAGATCTGGGAGAGTATGCCATGAGCCCGAGAGATATGGTTTTCTCGTGACTCAACATGGTGACGTACTAGTCTACCAAGACGATGAACACAAAACCTACGAAGATGATATATCGGATCCAGATTCCGTTAAATGGCTTGCAACCATGAAATCTGAGATGGACTCCATTACCATAACCAGTTATGGTCTCTGGTGGTACACCTGATGGGGTAAAACCCATAGGGTGTAAATGGGTCTTCAAGAAGAAGACTGACATGGATGGGAAGATGCATACTTATAAAGCACGAGTAGTTGCTAAAGGTTTCCAATAAATTCATGGTATTAACTATGAAGAAATCTTTTTGCCGGTTGCCATGATTAAATCCATCCGGATTATGCTTGCGATTGCTGTATATCATGACTATGAGATTTGGCAAATGGATGTCAAAACAGTTTTCCTAAATGGAAACCTTGAAGAGGATATGTATATGACACAACCCAATGGTTTCGTTCCTGATAGGCAAGCTGATAGGGTATGCAAGTTGCAGAGATCCATATATGGACTCAAGCAAGCTTCAAGGAGCTGGAACATTTGTTTTGGAATAAAGATCGATCGTGAAAGATCGCGTAGGTTGCTTGGTCTAAGTCAGAGTGCATATATTGACAAAGTACTAAAAAGATTCAGTATGGAAGAATCCAAGAAGGGATTGCTTCCGATGTCACATGGTGTTTATCTCTCTAAGGAATTGTGTCCTAGAACACAAGATGAGAGAGATAGGATAAAGAGGATCCCATATGCATCAACAATTGGATCCATCATGTATGCCATGCTATGTACTCGGATTGATGTCTCATGTGCTTTGAGCACTTGTAGTAGATATCAATCAGATTCAGGTGAGCGTCACTGGATGGCTACCGAGAATATTCTTAAGTACTTGAAGAGGACTAAGGATATGTTCTTGGTTTATGGAAGGGAAGATGAGCTCATTGTAAGGGGATATAGTGATGCTAGTTTCTAAACAGACAAAGATGATTATCGATTGCAATTTGGGATTATACATTTTATCTCAATATAGCTGCAGTGAGTTGGAAGAGCTCGAATCAGTATACTGCAGCGAATTCTACAATTAATGCTATGTATATCACATTATTTGATGCTGATGTGTAGGCGGTTTGGATCAAGAAGTTCATTGCTGAACTTGATGTGGTTCCAAGCATTGCGGATCCAGTATATTTCTACTGCGATAACAATGGAGCCATTGTTGTGGCTGGGGAATCACAGTCTCACTAGTAATCCAATTAAATACTTAGTTGATTCAATTTGATCTAAAAGATCGATCAGAAAGGGAATGTGCAAATTTGCAAAATACCTACTATTGAAGTTTCTATTGTAGCAGAAGCGTGATGGGCCCTTGGGTCATTCAATGTTGAGTGCATGAATGATTGGCTATAGTGCAAGTGGGAGATTGTTGGAGTAGGTGCCTTAGAGCCAATCAATTATTGTAGAATTGACTCTTTGTAATAATGTTCATTNTAAAAATGTAACTCAACAGCATCATATGAGTAAAAATTTGAACAAAACTTGAAAAAAAAAAAAATTAAGTTAAAGAAAACACACAGTTTCTCTAAAAGCATATCCGTCATCTCAATACGGAAAGGGTCTCTTGGGTCCATCTGCTTCAATATATTTACTAGCTTTTGTACCATCCGGCATAAACTCGAATACCTGTATATTTTTTTTGTTAATAAAAAAGGCACAAAATTCCACAAGAAAAAAGACCCAGTTAAAGCAAAAAAAAAAAAAAAACAAATGAAGATCATTACTTCTTGTAATCGTCTCGGCCGGTGACGTGGTACCGGTGCATGACCTGGGCTTCTCTGTGCCCACCTTCTCTTTTCCATTCCAAGAAGTTGACCTTCTTTAAGAGCTTCTTCTCATGAAACTTCAGCTGCCTCATTATGCTTCTTCTTTTTCTTCGTTACCCAAGTTTCTGAAAACAATTCAACTTAAACCCTAGAAGATAACCAACTCAGTCAAGACTCTGAAACCCTAACATACATAAGAAGATAATACGTCCCGGACCTTATTTCCATCATTCAAATTATTGGCCCAAATAAAATAATCCGTCCCACTAAGTAAATAGAATAGGTCCGATCCATTACAACGACCCAGTACACTCAGGCCCTTTTCATAATCTACTATGTCCAGTCCAACATGGTCTGGTTAGCCCTTTCTTATTGGTTCATTCTTATGGTGGGTTCATTTCAGACCAATCTACGCGGAATAGGTGGTCTGCCCATCGGCTTAATTTTTTTATACCCTAATCTACTAAGTAACAACAGATGGACCGGGTTCATACAAGAACCCAGCTAGCCGTGGGCTTTAATGGGCTTGACTTTTTTAGACGATGCCCATGTCGGGCCTGGCCTCATGGGTTTTAACAAATATTATGCAGTTATTATTTATAGGGGTGTTCACAAAAATGCAAAAACCGAACCGAATCGAATCGATAACCGAATCAGAAAACTGGTTAATCAAAAAAACGGTTCGGTTACGATTTAAAAAATTCAAAAAACCGAATTTTCAGTTCAAGAAAAAATAAAAAGCGGTTAACCGAATCTGGTTTTACAAATATATATATTATATATTAAATAAAAATAAATATTATATATTACATAAATAATAATAATATAATATATTATATATTAAATAAAATAATAATAATATTTTTAATGTATTGTTAGTAGTGGTAAATGGTATATATGAATGTTTAATTTTTATTTGGATATGTATTATTTATATTTACAATTTAATTTAAGAAAAAAGAAAAAATTAAGTTTTATAAAAAAAAAAGGAAAAACCACCGCTTCTTTTAAAGCGGTTAACCAAAAAACCGGTTTTCCCTCCCAACCGGTTCGATTTTGGTTCGAGAATTTTTCTGAACCAAAAAACTGGTTCGGTTCAAAAAAGCGATTAACTGCTTTTAAACACCCATAATTAATTATTGCATTCAGAGACACCCAAATTTTAATTTTTTTTTCCTTTTTTTTTTTAAATCCCAAGATTAAAAAGGTATTTTTTCACAATTTTAAAATTACAAAAGGTCTACTGCATACACGCCATAGTCCTAGTCAATCACTTAACCACCCAAGTGATAGGTCAACCTAAAGGATCATGTAAGGTACAAAAGTATGTAATACTAGTGACAGATCCAATGAACCACTCAATTTTTAAAAAAATTATGAGTTTTATATTTATTTAAATTTTGTTCCTATAAAACTTTGAGATTTTGGGAACAGAACGCCCCCATAGTAAGTTTAGATTTTGTTTTTGTAAAACCCCGTTTTTAATCCTAATATATATTTTTCATATTTTTGGTGATTTTTATTTTTATGCAAGGGATCTGTTAGTTTTTAAAAGTTTTATTATGAGTGAAAATGAAAGGAATAAGAGATGCTGGGTTTGCGTGTAACTGAGGGGAGAAATCTGGGCATTTTACAACAAAAAGCTTATGTGGCAAGGTCATGGTGAGAATAAGAGAATTTTGGGGCAATTTCATAATTCAAAGAAACTGTTTTATATATAAACTAGATTGTTCGTCCAAAATAATGAAGAAGAAGAGAGAAAATCCCATAAAGAAGAAAGGAAGAAGAATCAAAGGAAATGGAAAAAGAGAAGAGAGGGGAGAATGGGTTTGACCAGTTTTATCCATCTGATTTTTCTACACTTGAGTTTGTGGTACTTGAGAACCAGGCTGATACTTATGTTATTGACATGCAGAATTTGCTGAATTATAAGGAATTAGTGATTTGATTAAGAATTTAGTTTAATTTAGAAAAAAAAAAAAACATTTTGTATCCGTTGGTGTATAAACTTGTGAAAGTTGCATTGGTTTTACCATTTGCGACTATGACCGTTGAAAGAGTTTTTTCTGCAATAAATCTTGTGAAAAGTCGGTTACGCAATTGAATGAGAGATCAATAGATGAATAATTGTTTGATCACCTATATTGAGAAAGATGTATTTGATACAATTGACTGTGAGATGATTATCCACATTTTCAAAATACGAAAACTTATCGAGGACAATNAGAGAGTTTTACTCTCATTATGGATGGTGTAAGAAAGAAGGAGAAGTATAGTTAAAGTAGACTTGAAGTATGCATGCACGATGTTTGATGAAATGCCTAAGAGAAGCTTATGCATAAGTAGAGAAACTTATTTTTGTGCAACATAGCATAATTGCACTTAAAAAGGAAACATAAGCATGAGCCATCCATATGCATATATTTACATATGCATGAGAACTCAAAGAAAGAATAAAGAATTGTAAGAATAAAGAGACAGAAAGAAAAGCACTAAAGAATTAAAGAAAGAAAAAGTGTCAAAGAAGAGAAAAAAATAGGTTGTTGCGATGGGGAACCTATGAGTGCTAAGAAGAAAAAATACTCATATACACGCCACTTTAATTGAGTGGCATAAGAAGAAGAAGAGTTTGTATGACCCGTAAGAGTGTATGTGGATAAGGGTTGTACCAAGAAGAATTCCTACATGCACGCCACCTTAATTGAGTGGCCTAAGAAGAAAGAAAGAATTTGTACGGTCCACAATAGTGCATGTAGATGAGGACTGTACTCACTCACACGGCCGACGGTCTGAATCCATGCATCAACCGAGTTCGATCGGCAAAGAATAAGAATAAGAAAGAATGAGAAGTCTTGAGCAAGCAAAGAAAAGAAAAGAATAGAAATAAAATAAATAAAATAAAATAAGAAATAAGAAAAAGAAAGAAAATGCAAATAGGAAAAAGAAAGAAAATGCATTTTTATGCATTATTGCATATGCATTTCATTCATGCATATTACCATGAATTCCATCATGGTTAGAAAGAATAGAGAGAATAGAAAGAACAGAAAGAAAGAACAGCGAGAATTAGAAAGAAAGAAGGAATAGTGAGAATTAGAAACAAAGAAAGAACTAAGAAATAAAGAAGAAGAGAATTAAGAAAATAACCAAAGAAAGAGTTGCAGGGATAGAAGAGATAAAGGATTTACTTACTGAGCATTTTTGTGCTCACCCCGTTGTTTTTCCATGTTTGCAGGAAATAGGTGAGCAGCGGTCAGAAGAACGTCGACAAGCGGAGAGAAATGGCATTAGTGTCCACCACCGTAAAAGCTTATATATATTTTATTTTGGCTATGTACAGAATAATATATGTTTAGAAAAGAAAAAATTTTGGGCCCATATATTTTTAAATTGCTATATGTATACTTTTATCATAGTATATTTTCTAAGTATCTTAGTAGGAAGAAGCCATTACAGTGTCAGTTGCGATTCAACGTGACTCTTTGCCTTCAAAAAAAAAAATACGCTAAGTACAATCAAGTCCTGAACCTCGATTAAGACCAAAATCATCACTATGGCACTAAATAAGTTCTAGTACAGGTCGCAAACCTTACGAAGATCATTTCAGGTCGCCTATATGGAAATATTTTGTGACTTCCTTGCAACTAGGTCGGATCGATCAGTGATCACTTGACACATCAAATCAAGGCATGATTGTGTAGTTTTCAAGGTTCAATCCTCAAACCTTAAAAACTAGGGGACTTTTGTTACGACTAAGAAAGTAGGGCTAATGTCGAGCCTTGTCAGCATGGGTGGTTAGAGCTTAAGAAGTTTCTACAACCACTCATATGCAGCCATGTCGCATGATGACATGAGCAGCATGCTCCTGCCAGTGCAGTGGGTATGCGCCAGGCTGGCAAAAGGCTAGAAAAGTTCCACGTGTCTAATCCCTGCACAAGTTGAGGAAATCACTCAGGTAGGTGAGCAATGGGATGCAGAGAAGGATTTGCACAACATCTGCCCCACTCATAGATTTAGTAATCATTACCTTGGTTCATCCCACTATAAATAGAGGGCTTCTCTCTTGTTTATGGGATTGGTTAATTTTTCTCTACCCTTTTTCTCTCGCTATTGTATTTTCTAAGTTATAAATCAGCTCGCTGAACGCGACCTGACTTCTTCCATTAATACAAATACCAGTAGATGTAGGATTCGCCTTGTGAGCATCCAAACCACTTTAAACATTGTTTTTCACCTTTTTATTAGCTAAATATTTCCATAATCACATGTGACTTCTGAGCCCACTCAGCATTTCTCACGTACAAATAGTTGGTGTCAAAATCAAGCATCAACAATTAGTGTATTCAAATTTTAAATAGACATCAGAGTTGTGAAGATTCTAATTGTCTCTAACAAGTGATTGGAAAACATCAATTATGAAGTTCACATGGGGAATTCAATTCTCACATGTTTTGTAGTATTGAAAAATGTGTTGGTTCTCATAGTGTATAAACTATAAATGCTTCAGAAAATTTTTACTTATCAAAACCATAGGATGAAATAAAAGAGACCAATCTGAGACTCAAATCATTAGTTTATGGCGTTTCAATTCTTAAACAGATATTTGAGGTACCTAATGCGTGTTTCCTACAACATGCAAATGTAGCAAGTATACTAGTAGCACAAAGTAATAAAGTGATAAGTAGAGTATCGTTCCCGCGAGGATAGTGTTACTAAGTACCGATTTCCCTAGTTTAAGTCCTAATTAAAGCAACAATAAATTGGATTGATGGAAAATTAACAACTAAATACAAGGCTATAACATAGTGTCAATCATGCCATGACATCAATTTTCTGCCCAAATTGCGTTATGTCTCTTCCTTTCCACGCTGCATCATAAATATTGTTGCGTTGTGCGCGAAGTTCTTGTCCTACAAAATGAATAACCATAAAATACAAAGAACTACACTACCCTTCTCATCCAACCATACTTAAAAGCTAAACTACATCTAAAAATTTATAGTGAAAACACTAAGACATTTGAAAAAAAAAGGAAAATAAACATAAAATAAATCACGTAAAGTTCAAATTAAAAACTTGGGTTGCCTCCCAAGAAGCACTTTATTTAACGTTTAGGCTAGACAGAGTGCACGGTCTATGCCCCAATCATTGGAATCTAATGGAAATGCCAAGGAGTTGAAAACTACAAACTCCACTATTTCATCCAAAACCATCAGTGAGCTTGCCATTCTAAACATCATCATTGTCTTACTGTAGCCTTAATGGGTGGCCGAGCAAAATAGGCAAATCTCTATCATGATTTATGACTATTTATATCAAAGACTACAAAATCAATAGGAATTATATTTATCAACTTTAACCAAGACATTCTCTACATTCTCTTGGATATTTAATTGAAATGTTAGCAAGTTGAAGAGACATTGTTATTGCCTTTAATTCCCCCATCCTAGTCATAAATAAGTGGAGTAAGGCATGAGATTAATACTTGCCCCCAAATCTAGCATTGCTTGTTCTTCCTTTTTATCACCCACAGTAAAATAGATATGATAAACACCTAGATCTTTCAATTTGGGTGCAGTTAGCATAACACCTACCTTTTCAACCATTATTTTTTCATTTGGTTCAAACTTATGCTTGCGAGTAATCAATTCTTTCAAGAACTTTACGTAAGCTGACTATTTCTTATCACATCAAGCAAAGGTAAGTTCACATTACTTTAGATAAAATATAAATTTTAGAGAATGCTTACCCATTTGCTTTTCTTCAATTGGCTTGGAAAGGAATAGGTGGAAAATAAGCGTTGGCTCCTTGTAGACTTCTGTGCAACATTGGTAGGACTGAATTCCTTATTCTAACTAGATGCATTTAGTTGCTTCTCTCTTCTCCTTGTCTTCCCCTACATGATTAATTAAATTCTCATTGAATTAGTTGTTTATCAATAACCTTAACACTTCGAAGCACTATGACCGCTTTACTTGCTCAAGTTGGCTTGGAAATTTCCCAGGAACATGGCTTTGAATTGCCTCCACAATCTACCCAACTTGAATTTCCAACTTCCTCAGTGATGCTTCTTGTCATGGTTGTCAAATCGCGTACGTATTGTGTATCAAAAATCTATTTTTTCGAATCGTATATCGCGAATTGTATTTTATTGTAGGATATGCATTTTCCAAAAAAATTAATAATAATAAATAATAATCAAAAATTTCTAAATTTAATATCATCCCCAAGATTAATTAAAGATTTTTGTGGTATTATTGGTTTAATTATGGTATTACATAATCAAAATTAATTTCAAAATAAATCTATATCATTTCTCTCACCTTTTCATATCATTCCAATCAATGTCAATATTTATATCTCCACTTGTATTATTATTATCATGAAAAATGGGCAACACATGTTCCTCTTCACTTTCTCTATGCAAAATGGGTAAATTGGGCAAGTTTTACTAAACCGGGCCCAAATGTTTTTTTTGAGCTTTGGCCTAAATTAATAAAGTCGTATCGATATTTTTAAGGATCGAATGGATACTGTCATATTTAGGATATATATCAACATATCGAAAGGTTTAGGATACACTCTCTGATACATAGCTTGACAACCTGTATTGAATCGATCGTTTGATACATATCGGGTATCATAGGATACTAATAACCATGTTTCTTGTAGTTGAACTTTTTTTCATTACTCTATTGGTTCTGCTAAGAAACTTGGATGAAGTTATTCAATGTCTTTTCTAGTGAAGATATCCTTGATTGATCATTTGAGCTAGACTACTGCTAATTGTTATTCATGAAAAATTAGGATGACTCCTCCAACTCAGGTTGTACGTATTTGAAAATGGATCGTATTTAAGCCTCCTGTTGTAAGAGTTCATCATATTTGCTTGCTCTGAATACCCTAAAAAATTCCCATTAGAAATACAGAGTTAGCCAAATGACCATTGATCCACACATAGCACATACTTCCTTTCGCCATGGGAAACCCGGGAATTCTGTTTCTCTCCAAAACTTCATATTGCACCTGAAACAACAAAAAAAGCAAACTTAGTTAATTTCTAACTCAAACAAATAAAATCACATGAAAAACACATAAAATCACACAAAAGAAAAACGCTTGGGTTGCCTCCCAAGAAGCGTTGTTTAAGTCGAAAGCTCGACTTTCTCATTCGTTCATCAATTGGATCCTTGTGGGGTGCTTCACTTCCTTTGCCACCTCTTGGTCTTTCCTTTAGAATTTTGGGCATTTCCATAACATCTTTTGGAGCTTCAAATTCATATATGCGTACTTGAGATGAGATGGTGATTGGTTGTTCCAATGTTTGGAGTCTCTTCTAACACCAATTTTGACTTGTGTGCACTTACCCCAAATTCCTTAAATTGTTCTTGTGAAGCGAGTTGCTTGGTTGAAATTCCCCTAGTATCTTGCACACCTTTTCGCTTTGATATTTCCTCTTCGTTAGTCTTGTCTTCATGTTCTTCCCACTTTTCTTCATTGTGGGGTTGCTCCAACACTATACCTCTCCTCAATGTTATGACATTTAATTGTTCTTTAGGATTTGTGACCATTGTGCTCGGCAAAGAACCTTGAGTCTCTCGGTCAATTGTTCAACCAATTGCCCCACTTGACCTCCAAATTTTGAAGGGACACTCCTTGATTTTTGAAGTTTAGCGTGTCTCATTCATAAATCTTGTGGTTTCTTGCATGAATTTCCCGAACATATCCTCCAATTTCGACATTCTTTGCTCACATGGTTGGGATTCACCACTGGTTGATGGTTTGGCACTATCCTTTGATTTAATGTTTGATTGCTCCAGGACAATTTGGGTGATTCCCTCAACTAGGATTGTAGGTGTTGGAGAAGTGGTCATTTTGCAGCCTTTGTGAACTAATCATGTAATTCACTTGCTTGGTTGTTGAGAAGACTAACCGGTTTCCATCTTGGTATTCCACACTCCCATGGTTTCCTGCACAAAATCACAAGTTATAAGAGGTGATTGAATAGAATTTACATTCATACCTCCCAATTGGCTTTGAAGTGATGCAATTGTGAGATAATGTGGCGAACACATCGACTTCATGTAGACCTATTGTTCTCCTCGGTATTGCTCTCTCATTAGGTCTTTGGTAGGTATGTTGAACATCACCTCAAGCAATTCTATCCATCTTATGGGGTCTTGTTATTCAAGGCTTTGCCTACTGCCACATCTACCATAGTTTGAATATTTGGTAGCAACCCATTGTAAAATGTTTGGACTTGTATCCAAAACAGTAGACCATGATGTAACACTTTCCTTAACACTCCGTGTACCTCTCCCAGCTTCATATAGTGATTCAGCATTGCCTTGCATGAAAGAGATAATGTCGTTTCATTTTTGCTACTTTCTCTAGTGGGAAGTATTTTGCAAGAAACTTCTAAGCTAATAGTCCCATGTGGTGATTGTTCCAACGGGGTGTCATGGCCAACCTTGCGCTTTATCTCCCATTGAAAATGAGAACAATCTTAGCCTAATTGCATCATCAGCTCTTCCATTACCTTGAATGTGTCATATATCTCCAGAAGCTAGCGATATGCAAATCAGATCCTTATATGATTTCCACCAAATTGGACCGATTGCTGGATAATATGAATGATTGTCGTTTTAATCTCAAAGTTCAATGCAACAGGTGGCCTCATAATACCATAATTGCATTCTTGTTCCATCAGTATGGCATAATCCTTGACATTCTATGTACTTCTACCAGATATCCACATACACTACAGAAACAGTTAATTAAGCTTAACTACAAAATAAAAATAAAAACTACAAACAAAGAAGTCAAGCTTAAGACTATACATATTTTGATTAACTACAAAAATGAAATAAAGCTTCAATTAGCACTACACTAGATACTTCAATATTAATAATCACTATCCCCGACAACTTGCCAAAAACTTGATGCGTGTTTCATAAACATTCATATGTGGCAAATGCACTAGTCGTAATAACATATCAATTTACTCCCTATAGTTTTTTAGTTCATTTTTAGTCCCAAACATTTCAGAACCTTACAATCAACCACTTGAACCTCTAAAATCTTGTAGTCAAACCCCTACACTTTTAAATCCTTATAAATAACCCCCTGCATGTGCTTCAATATTCGTAGGAATGATAATCTGTCCCTTGGGAATCTTGCGTTCCCCTATTATTCTTCCCACCAATTACAATAAAATCTAATACCCAAAAAAAAGTAAAGTAAAACCTCTCTATAGTGATACTTTATATATGAATAACCTCTATATAGTCATAAAAAATTCTAGTCCCAAGTTGAGATAGTTAAAAATAAGAATAAACTCCACATTGTAATAAGTTATAATTTTTATAATTCCCGTCTTAAGAAAGCTGCCTCTACATAGTAATAATTATTTGTACATTGCAAAAAAATATGTCATGTTACATTAAAGATTTAAGACGAAATAAAATATTTATCTAAAGCATGCTCAAAGACTACTTGTTTCATTTTGTACAACTCAACACGAATATTTTTTGGTCAATTGAGTTTGTGTATTAACTTTTAGTGGCATGGTTGATTTGCTAGAGGAATAAGGGAAGGTATCACTTGAATTAGTTGAAGATTTTATTGAAAACTTGATTGAATAAGTTGAAACATAACAACCCTATTTATAGTAGGCTAATCATAATTCAGCTAGGAAAAGTAAATAAGAAATCCTAATACAACCAAAACAATGAATTGAAATCCTAATACTACCAAAATATAAATTATAAAATAAGAAATCAAGTAATATTGAAAGCAAATAAGAAATCCTAATATTACTAAAACAGTAAATTGAAATCCTAATACATACTACTAAAACGTGAATTATAAAATTAGAAATTAAAACAATAATTTTTGTAATTACAATTCTATTAAGTTATAACTTCATTATAATAATAAATTAGTTTGATCCCACCATTATGACTATAAAAATGTTTTACTGTAATTGGGCCTCATCATTATTAATAGTCCAGCCCACTTAACAATTAAACCCTTTAATTCAATTAGCCCATCAATATAATTAAAACCTAATAGCCCAACTATTTCAATTAACCAAACACCATTAAGCCCATTTACTTAAACCCAAACACCATTAGGCCTAATTACTTCAACTAATTCTAAACACCATTTTAATTATATATTTTCTCAAAATGAAAGCCAACCCAATATACCCATCACTCATAGCTTCTTGAATTTGGGTCGGGCCCATCTCTTTTTATAGGGCCATCCATAGTTCAAATTCTACCATACCAATAACACTAGTAACATATGGGCTTTAAACCTGTACCAACCCAGCCAATATCTCAAAAGTATTCCATTTAATAAAAAATTCGAAGCCCAACACCATTTTTCCCATTCCACTTTATATCATTTCCAACACACAAAATATCCACCAACCATCCTCAATTTGTTCCAACCAAAGGAAACATTCACATAGTTGACATTCAACAAAGCATTATGCCCCAAACCATTTCCCAGCAATCAATCATCCTTTAATTCAATTGGGACATGCAAGATGAAATATAAAATTTATCAAGAATTCAACATTTGATTACCTTGAACCAGCCAAACCAACAAGCCAAATTTTTACCACACGCCTCACACACCCACACCCACACCCACACACATATATATAATTTACCAACACCCATACGACTCACACATACACCATTCATAATCAATCAAACAACCAACATGAAAGACAACCCATTAAACATGAATTTTTGAGATGCAATACTAGTCCACTCACCTTTCTAAAGCTAAAGCCATGATCCGAAGAAGAGATCGGAATCCTCCAATGGTGTCTTGCTTGTCTTCCTTTGTCTGAAATCCAATGAACTCTCCATGCAAATGTCCCCCTCCCATAAGCTTAATCTTCCCCTACTCTTTCTGATCACTAGAGTTTGCTAGTTGGCAACCACTTTTCCCGCCACCTCCATCGCTCTCTACTCTCTTTCTCTCTCGGTTTCTTCCTTTTCTTCTTTCTCTCTTTCTCTTATTCCTTTTCTCTCTTCTCTCTCTTTTCTTTCTCTCCTTTCTTTTTCCTTCTTCTCATCTTTCTCTTATTCTCCCTTTTTCTTTTCTTTGAACAATCACCGTTCATCAAATTATCTAGCAAATTTTACTTTGGTCCTCTCTTGTTTCAGCTATTACACTTTACTCCCTTAAAACTTTCGAATTCTTGGACTTTACCCCCCCAAAATAACAAAATAAATTCCACAAAAAATATGGGGCATTACAAAACTAGACTAGGAAACTTCCCCATCCCCAACCTAAAACCTGCTTTTCCCCAATGTAACAATTAGAAAGGAAAAACATAAAAGGAAAGAGAAAGTTACCCCCCTTAGAGACATCATCAAAATCTGTGTGGTGCCACGACGCCATTTTCATCATGCTACGGCATGAAAAGTATTCACCTTCTGAAGAAATTGTGTACAATTTATGCTATAGCATAGTTGTCATCATGCCATGACATCAAGTTTCTGCCCAAATTGCGTTATGTCTCTTCCTTTCCACGCTGCATCATAAATATTGTTGCGTTGTGGCGCGAAGTTCTTGTCCTACAAAATGAATAACCATAAAATACAAAGAACTACACTACCCTTCTCATCCAACCATACTTAAAAGCTAAACTACATCTAAAAATTTTATAGTGAAAACACTAAAGACATTTGAAAAAAAAAGGAAAATAAAACATAAAATAAATCAACGTAAAGTTCAAATTAAAAACTTGGGTTGCCTCCCAAGAAGCACTTTATTTAACGTTTAGGCTAGACAGAGTGCACGGTCTATGCCCCAATCATTGGAATCTAATGGAAATGCCAAGGAGTTGAAAACTACAAACTCCACTATTTCATCCAAAACCATCATAGTGAGCTTGCCATTCTAAACATCAATCATTGTCTTAGCTGTAGCCTTAAATGGGTGGCCGAGCAAAATAGGCAAATCTCTATCATGAGTTGATGACTACTTTATATCAAAGACTACAAAATCAATAGGAATTATTAGTTTATCAACTTTAACCAAGACATTCTCTACAATATCTCTTGGATATTTAATTGAAATGTTAGCAAGTTGAAGAGACATTGTTATTGCCTTTAATTCCCCCAATCCTAGTCATAAATAAGTGGAGTAAGGCATGAGATTAATACTTGCCCCCAAATCTAGCATTGCTTGTTCTTCCTTTTTATCACCCACAGTAAAATAGATGATGAAACTACCTAGATCTTTCAATTTGGGTGGCAGTTAGCATAACACCTACCTTTTCAGGAACCATTATTTTTTCATTTGGTTCAAACTTATGCTTGCGAGTAATCAATTCTTTCAAGAACTTTACGTAAGCTGACATATTTCTTATCACATCAAGCAAAGGTAAGTTCACATTAACTTTAGATAAAATATCATAAATTTTAGAGAATGACTTATCCCATTTGCTTTTCTTCAATTGGCTTGGAAAAGGAATAGGTGGAAAATAAGGCTTTGGCTCCTTGTAGACTTCTGGTGCAACATTGGTAGGACTGAATTCCTTATTCTAACTAGATGCATTTAGTTGCTTCTCCTTCTCCTTGTCTTCCCCTACATGATTAATTAAATTCTCATTAGAATTAGTTGTTTTATCAATAACCTTAACACTTCGAAGCACTATGACCGCTTTAGCTTGCTCAAGTTGGCTTGGAAATTTCCCAGGAACATGGCTTTGAATTGCCTCCACAATCTACCCAACTTGAATTTCCAACTTCCTCAGTGATGCTTCTTGTCATGGTTGTCAAATCGCGTATCGTATTGTGTATCAAAAATCTAATTTTTCGAATCGTATATCGCGAATTGTATTTTATTGTAGGATATGCATTTTCCAAAAAAATTAATAAAATAATAAATAAAATAATCAAAAATTTCTAAATTTTAATATCATCCCCAAGATTAATTAAAGATTTTTGTGGTATTATTGGCTTTAAATTATGGTATTACATAATCAAAATTAATTTCAAAATTAAGAATCTATATCATTTTCTCTCACCTTTTCATATCATTTCCAAGATCAATGTCAATATTTATATCTCCACTTGTATTATTATTATCATGAAAAATGGGCAACACATGTTCCTCTTCACTTTCTCTATGCAAAATGGGTAAATTTGGGCAAGTTTTACTAAACCGGGCCCGAAATGTTTTTTTTGAGCTTTTGGCCTAAATTAATAAAGTCGTATCGATATTTTTAAGGATACGAATGGATACATGTCATATCGTAGGATATATATCAACATATCGAAAGGTTTAGGATACACTCTCTGATACATATCGTTGACAACCTGTATTGAATCGTATCGTTTGATACATATCGGGTATCATAGGATACTAATAACCATGTTTCTTGTAGTTGAACTTTTTTTCATTACTCTATTGGTTCTGCTAAGAAACTTGGATGAAGTTATTCAATGTCTTTTCTAGTGAAGATATCCTTGATTGATCATTTGAGCTAGACTACTGCTAATTGTTATTTCATGAAAAATTAGGATGACTCCTCCAACTCAGGTTGTACGTATTTGAAAATGGATCGTATTTAAGCCTCCTGTTGTAAGAGTTCATCATATTTGCTTGCTCTGAATACCCTAAAAAATTCCCATTAGAAATACAAGAGTTAGCCAAATGACCATTGATTCCACACATAGCACATACTTCACTTTCGCCATGGCGAAACCCGGGAAATTCTGTTTCTCTCCAAAACTTCATATTGCACCTGAAACAACAAAAATAAAAGCAAACTTAGTTAATTTCTAACTCAAACAAAATAAAATCAACATGAAAAACAACATAAAATCACACAAAATGAAAAACGCTTGGGTTGCCTCCCAAGAAGCGTTGTTTATAGTCGAAAGCTCGACTTTCTCATTCGTTCATCAATGTGGATCCTTGTGGGGTGCTTCACTTCCCTTTGCCACCTCTTGGTCTTTCCTTTAGAATTTTGGGCATTCTCATAAGCATCTTTTTGGAGCTTCAAATTCATATATGCGTACTTGAGATGAGATGGTGATTGGTTGATTCCAATGTTTGGAGTCTCTTCTAACACCAATTTTGACTTGTGTGCACTTACACCAAATTCCTTAAATTGTTCCTTGTGAAGCGAGTTGCTTGGTTGAAATTCCCCTAAGTATCTTGCACACCTTTTCGCTTTGAGATTTTCCTCTTCGTTAGTCTTGTCTTCATGTTCTTCCCACTTTTCTTCATTGTGGGGTTGCTCCAACACTATACCTCTCCTCAATGTTATGACATTTAATTGTTCTTTAGGATTTGTGACCATTGTGCTCGGCAAAGAACCTTGAGATCTCTCGGTCAATTGTTCAACCAATTGCCCCACTTGAACCTCCAAATTTTGAATGGACACTCCTTGATTTTTTGAAGTTTGAGCGTGTCTCATTCATAAATCTTGTGGTTTCTTGCATGAATTTCCCGAACATATCCTCCAATTTCGACATTCTTTGCTCACATGGTTGATGATTCACCACTGGTTGATGGTTTGGCACTATCCTTTGATTTAATGTTTGATTGCTCCAGGACAAATTTGGGTGATTCCTCCAACTAGGATTGTAGGTGTTGGAGAAGTGGTCATTTTGCAGCCTTTGTGAACTAATCATGTAATTCACTTGCTTGGTTGTTGAGAAGACTAACCGGTTTCCATCTTGGTATTCCACACTCCCATGGTTTCCTGCACAAAATTCACAAGTTATAAGAGGTGAGTGAATAGAATTTACATTCATACCTCCCAATTGGCTTTGAAGTGATGCAATTTGTGCAGATAATGTGGCGAACACATCGACTTCATGTAGACCTATTGTTCTCCTCGGTATTGCTCTCTCATTAGGTCTTTGGTAGGTATTGTTGAACATCACCTCAAGCAATTCATAAGCATCTTATGGGGTCTTGTTATTCAAGGCTTTGCCTACTGCCACATCTACCATAGTTTGAATATTTGGTAGCAACCCATTGTAAAATGTTTGGACTTGTATCCAAAACAGTAGACCATGATGTAGACATTTCCTTAACAACTCCGTGTACCTCTCCCAAGCTTCATATAGTGATTCAGCATTGCCTTGCATGAAAGAGATAATGTCGTTTCTCATTTTTGCTACTTTCTCTAGTGGGAAGTATTTTGCAAGAAACTTCTAAGCTAATATGTCCCATGTGGTGATTGTTCCAACTGGGTGTGACATGAGCCAACCTTGCGCTTTATCTCCCATTGAAAATGAGAACAATCTTAGCCTAATTGCATCATCAGTCATTCCATTAACCTTGAATGTGTCATATATCTCCAGAAAGCTAGCGATATGCAAAATCAGATCCTTATATGAATTTCCACCAAATTGGACCGATTGCTGGATAATATGAATGATTGTCGGTTTAATCTCAAAGTTCAATGCAACAGGTGGCCTCATAATACCATAATTGCATTCTTGTTCCATCAGTATGGCATAATCCATTGACATTCTATGTACTTCTACCATGATATCCACATACACTACAAGAAACAGTTAATTAAGCTTAACTACAAAATAAAAATAAAAACTACAAACAAAAGAAGTCAAGCTTAAGACTATACAATATTTATGATTAACTACAAAAATGAAATAAAAGCTTCAATTTAGCACTACACTAGATACTATCAATATTAATAATCAACTATCCCCGACAACGGTGCCAAAAACTTGATGCGTGTTTTCATAAACATTCATATGTGGCAAATGCACTAGTCGTAAAAAGTAATAAAGTGATAAGTAGAGTATCGTTCCCACGAAGATAGTGTTACTAAGTACTGATTTCTCTAGTTTAAGTCCTAATTGAAGCAACAATAAATTGGATTGATGGAAAATTAACAAACTAAATACAAATTAATAAAATATAAATGAATGATTATGAAATTAAAGCAAACCCAACAGCTTAACTCATTAAACAATGCTAAAATATGCTAGGGTGTTGATTTCACCTAGATACGCTTACCCAAATCATAGAATCTATTACCCAAGTTATAATTCCTTGATTGAAAATCGAATTCCTTAAGTTGTAAAACACACCTTCTCAGGCTATATTTTCCTACTTATTCCTATTAAGCTTCCGCACCCAACAAAATGAAGATTAATAGTTCAAAGTCTTTTAAGCTTTATGGAATTCTATCTAGATTTCATAGATCATGTTTATCTATCTTTAGCTTTCGCTCAATCTATGGTATATATCCCAAGAGGCACAATCACAAATTAGTTCTCAGTCTCATTGTGAACAACATACATTTGAATGGTGATCAAGCATTCAAAAGTCATTAAGCAAAGAGATAAACACTCAATCATGAAAATAAAACTTAAAGTAAATCAATTCATATAAATTTGAATCATTGTATCAAGGTTACATCAAACGCTAGCTAAACAACTCAGATCATACTAAAAAACAAAACAAAATAACAAAAACAAACTAAATCAAGGTTCATCATTGAAAAACAAGCAAAAGATGGAGAAATCTTCTCTAATTTGAAGCCCAAATCTTCAATAATCTTCTCCTTCCATGAGCTGCCTCCCAAAAGATGAACCAAGACCCTTTTCCCTTCATTTTCATGCTAATTTATACCTCTCTCACTTAAGGATAAAGCCCTAACAAGCCAAAACATGACGTTTTATTTTTCATATCTGATGCAGGTTTCACCGCGGCGAATTCCATCTTTGCCGCGTCGAGAATCTTTCGGGCCAAATTTGAACATGATAGAATCTGAATCTAGAAAAGTGGTATACATATGAATTGTAGAAATTTCTCTTATATTCTAATCGTTCAAGAATCAGCCTAATCCAAGGTCTACAGCTCAAGTTATGACCAAAATACTGAAGCACATCCAAAGACGTTTTTCTTCAGTTCCCAACATACTGTTCACGACTTCAAGCCAAGTTTTCACTATCTTCCAGTCAGAATTAGGAAAAACCCAAAAGATGAAAGTTGTATCTCTACTTCTTAGCTTTCCAAAGCTTTTAAATTTAGATCATCTAGAGTTTCCAAGATCAAGTTATGTAATTTATGCTCAAAACTGTCATTTATGCTCAAAATCATCGTTTAGGCATGCAAAGAAAAATTAATAGAATTAGGTAGCAATTATGGCCCAAATTGTATGAGAAGTATCATAAATCCTATCAAAATTCAATACAAAATCATAGGGAAAAATAGGATTATCATCATGCTAGCATGGATGTCATTGCAAAGCTTTCTAAAAAGGACTTAATGAATGGTTTGCCTAAGCTTGTTTTCAAAATAGATCATATTTGTGATGCATGTGCAAAAGGCAAGCAAACTTGAGTGTGTTTCAAACCCAAAAATGTTGTTTTAACTTTTATACTTTTACAATTGTTGCATATGGATTTGTGTGGTCCCACAAGGACAACTAGTATAGGAGGCAAGCATTATTGTTTGTGATTGTTGATGATTTCTCACATTTTCCATGGGTATTGTGTCTTGCACAGAAAAATGATGCTTTCAAATCATTCTTGTACTTGATTAGGAAATTGCAAAACCAAGTAGGTGGTGCAATTGCATGCATTAAGAGTGATCATGGAAAAGAATTTGAAAACATTGATTTTGAATCATATTGCAATTAATGATAATGGAATTGAGCATAATTTTTCTGCACCTAGGACTCCTCAACAAAATGGAGTTATTGAGAGGAGAAATATAGTGTTGGTAGAAATGGCTAGGACCATGTTATGTGAACATTGATATTTTGGGGCCAAAGCAGTCAACACCTCATGTCATATCATCAATAAGGCTATGATACCAATCCTCAAGAAAACACCATGTGAGTTATTCAAAATGAAAAAGCCAAACATTGCATATTTTCATCACTTTGGTTGTAAGTGTTTTGTGCTTAACAATGGTAAGGACAACCTTGAAAAAATCGATGTCAAATTCGATGAAGCAATTTTCCTTGGTCATTCTTCACATTTAAAAGCGTATGGAGTCTTCAACAAAAGAACCCTCTTAGTTGAAGAATCTATACATGTGTTATTTGATGAATCTTCTTCTAAGGATGTAAGAAACATTAACAATGAAGATGCGTTGATGAAATAACTCGAGATGAAAGATGAAGCTTCACCATCATCCATCAATAAAGAAGAATAACATCAATAAGAGGTCAATGATGAAAATGACACATTTATGGAACCCAAAAACCAACAAGAGAGATCTCATTTCCAAGAGTAAGAGAAGTGAGAGATGCACAAATCACTTGTGATCCCACTCAAGGATTAAGGACTAGAGATTCAATGAGGAACACGTGCCAATTTATAGCATTCTTGTTTCAAATGGAGCCTAAGAAAGAGGATGAAACACTAAGTGATGAGAGTTGGGTTCTTGCTACATAACTTTTTTGTGACCCAACAGCTCACTCCAATCTGATTGTTGCTTCACAATTTACCCCGAGCCACAACTTGCTTTGGGCTATCACTCATTTCGAGTTGATTGCACATTACTGCACAACATTTACCCTTAGCTTTTGGAAGCCGTGTTGAGCTTCAAAAACCACGAACTCCTCTAGACAAGCAATCAATGTGCAAGTTGCTACTAGGCTAAACTAGCTTGCGAACTTGGGTCCAATTAGGTATATTCGAGTTTTTGTTACAAAGCTTCTTCTTAATGACTGGCTCATATCATCATGAGGTTTGCAGATGGACTCAAGAGACCTTTTCGATGATGAACTAATGCGTCTAGATGAGCCTTCACTTTACACCGAGCATGCTTCATCTAATGAGGTACCAAAGACTTGGGAGAATTTGGTGCTACTAGTTCTTACTTTATATCTTTGTTGCTAAACTGGTTTAAAACCTTGTTAAATATGAGGTTAGTGTCTCGCCTTTCTCTTGCTGGATGTTACTTAGGTATCTCAAAGGCATAGCAATCCGCTTCTTCGCTTGGAATTGCTAGAGGTAGAGTGCAGCAAACTACTGTTAGAAGTATATTGAGCCCATTGGAAGCCTTTTGTAACACCTTGTCTCATCTTCGATCGAGGTGACTGCGAAGTAGCAACACTTTGCAAGGTCAAAGACTTGATGTAATTCCATCAGGTCATTGAAGTACTGTCAAACTTGATGTCCAGCGATTTGAAGCCTGGCGATAGGGGTGCCTAGTGCACCTTCCGAGAATAGGGAATTGACAACTCTCGCAACCTGGTCATCTTGACAAGCTCTTAGGTTGTCAAGTATTCTCTACACTTATCCAACTAATCATTCACTTGGGGATTTCTCGTTGGACTCAGGTTGGACCATTGTGTAGTAAAATGGGTCCTAAGGTTAGTTCTATGTGAATTCAGATGAGCGCGTAGATCTATTACTTAAGCCTTTTGGTAATTCTTGCTAAGCACATTGGCATGCGATGAAGAACTATAATTGTTTGGATAATAAGTATTATTCGAGGTTTCCTGACATGGGTTCAAACCAGCACGTTGGTTTGGGTTGTCTAATTAATGCAATGTATGCCATTGGCGATGATTCAAACATGTACACTAGGCTTGATCGTGTGTTCGCTCAGAGCGGGCAACTTCCTAGCGCCCTTCTTTCTCATCCATTGGTGGTTTCCTTGGCTATCTACCTAGGCTGTTTTGATCTTGATCCTCGTGCCTTTACACTCCACAAACTCTTCCCTGTCGATGGTGGTTTTGGCTGGACAAACTAGAATCGTTGTTAGTGGTTTCAAGCTCCTAACTTCGTGTTCTTGTGGTAACGTCTTGCTAGCTAGGAGCCTAATTTCCTTGCTATGCCCCCTTCAATCCTGTTACGTCTTGTTTGGATTTCCCTGGTGAGAGATCTTAGCATTTCCGTCATCTGCACATTTTTTGTATTTGAGGCTCTCGCCTTCTACTGGTTTACTGGTGGAAGGAGTGGAATCACCTGCTGGTGAGTGTGCATGATTCCTGATTGTTGGGCTTAATGTTGTTGCTGCAATTGGTATTGCTTTTAGATGATCAGGTACATGCCATAGCTATCATCCGATTATTGAATAAGATTTACAAGGGGAGGGCCCTCCTTCTAGTGCCAAAATGTTGTTATGAAAATCTGCAACAACCTTTGATATTCGATTGACCTTGGTGGAATCGAATAAGGTGTGCGCATGATTAATAATAATCAACAAGCAATAATGAATAAAGAACAAGAATTGGTTTTTTAAAGTGGTTCGGCAAGTTAGAATCAAGCCTATGTCCACTGTTATCTTATTTCAAGTATTTTGCGCTACAAGTTTTGCCAGCCCCTTACAATGATTTCTCAAGGGTTTAAATACTATGGAATTACCACTGTTATAGGAGAGATTTTAGGGATAATGCCATGATTTTAGGGAGTTAATCCCATGATTTATGGCATGATTATATGGCAGAAATTGTAGGCATGATCTTCTCCTTATTTTAAGAGGATAAAGATTATCCATGACTTGGAGGATACCTACCCAATAACTTGCTCCAATCTGATCGCTGTTTCACAATTTACCCCGAGCTACAACTTGCTCCGGGCTATTGCTCGCTCCGAGCTGATTGCACATTACTGCACAACAATATACTTTCCTTACACATATCAGTTAATTCTATGTCTAATGCTTGCTCTAAGTATATTGAGCTTGATTACCATTTTGTTCGTGAAAAAGTGGCCATGGATACTCTTTTCACTTGTTATGTTCCATTGTCTTCTCAACTTGCAGATGTGCTCACCAAGCCATTTTTTAAGCAAGCTAGGGTTCCATGATCATTCCCCCTCTAGCTTGAGGGGGGGATGTTAAAGGAAACAATTTTGTAGAATATTTTTGTCAAACTTACTGTAGTGCACAACAGTTTTGTGTGTGCACAGATTGCAAAACTTACATTTTTGGCTTGTTTTGTATCGAATGTGTGCACAACAGTTCTTGCACACTCACGTCAGATATTCTCAACTTGGCACAAGTTGCGTTTTTGTTTAAAGCAGCAAAGATATTTATTTTTATCTTTTGAGCTATCTTTAGGACCATATACAGGAGTCACAATATCCATGTGTGGTCTAAGGGAATAACCACACTTTTTCCCGATTAATTTGGTTGTGGTCCAAAATTAAAGTTGGATTTTTTTCTTCATTTGGACAAACATGAGTCATCCCTTGTTTGCTGACTTGGCACAAATTGTTGAGCAAGAAAACTCATCTTTATATTCTTCATTCTTGCGTATTTGTGAACTAACCTTTGATAATATATTTGCTTGTCCTCTGAAATTTTCAAAGAGTATTTTTCCTGAAAGGCTCATATTATATTTTTGTGCCAAACACTCATAATCTTTTATCCTTGTTGAATGGTATCTGGAACTTGGTTCCATTGTTGATGTTGGTGCGTAACTTTGGTGTGTGAAGCTTTGGTGGAGCTCAAGTGTTCTTTGGGTGTGTTCCTAACATGAAGAGGTCCTTGTAGCAATAAGACATTAGAGATTCAGAGGATAGTGTTTAGTGTAACTAGAACAGGGATCCCTCTTTGCTGTAGCTAAAATCAACTTTGAACTATATCTTGCAATGTTTGTTATTTAGTGGATTTGCTTCGATCTAGACGAGGTCCCATGGATGTAGGCTAAGAGTTGTTTTGAATTGTATGTGATGAGTTAAGAGTGAGATAATGTCAAGCCAAACTGCAATTGCACCAAACAACTACAAGGACTTCAGCCAAAACTATATTCACCATGCACAATCTCGGCCAACCCAGCAAATACACCTAAACAACAATACACAACATAAAATTAAAGATAATATGAGGCTTAAAGGTTACACCACTAGCCAAGAAGATCCAACATCAGCCCTTAGCAAAAGTTGGATAAAGGAGAACAATACTCTTGAGAGCAACCAATTTTCGGTCGTCAAATCTAAATTTTACATGGAAAATTCGGCCCTTATATAAGGCCTTACAAAAGTTGCCCAAATTACAAAAGATCTAAGCCATCCATGTGGCATAAAGCAACCCCAATGAATCACAACCATACATGTGTCGGCCGAGGGAGATTTTGAAATTCAAAAGATTTCAAATAACCTAGGAAAAATACAAACAAAGAATAATGTAAAATAAAAGGAGTCAATCCTAGGAGAAATCAAAGAATCATGTGACTTTCCTCCTCGGGTAAAGGACAATGAGCTACCTAACCTTCCAACCTTGTCCATGCCAAATTGGGAAAGAGTGTGCCAGACCCATGTTTTCTTGTCTCCCTTGCATTTAATGCTTTCACATGGCCAAATAATCTCTCCTTGGATTCTCCTTTTGTCGCCCAAACTACTCCACATGGGTATTATCCCATTTGATGAGATTAATCCTAAGTAAAAGATTAAAATGCACAAATTGGGCCAGATTAGTCTTGGAGAAACAAATTCCATCTTGGGCCATCTTGCTTCCTTGGGTCGAGGCATTACTAAGGGCTTTATCCCCTTGGGCCGAAATATCATAAGTTTTATCCCCATGGGCCAAAATGTTACAAGTGTTCTTGGCATCCATGATGGGCTTGTTTGCATTAGGTTTTAGCCGAACCATGTGTATGCTGGTGTACTTTACGTTTATTGTTTATGGATATTGATTTGTGCTTAACTTGATAACCATTAACTAACTTGATAAAAACTTTCACTGCACTTTAAAAATGGGTACCTAAACGTTAATTAGAGTTCACCAACTCTAACAAATACAATCTTAAAATTATTTCCTCCTATAATCAAGAGCAAATTCAAGCCAAAGATCAAGGGATAGATTTAGTTAGTTGGCACACTCAGGATTTTCTTTATTTGTTATACAAATGTTTTGTTGATTGCCTAAATTACATGCCTTCTGTTGTATATATGAATATCCAATTTGTTCAATCAAAATCAAGCACTTCAGTAATCAAATTATTTGAAACTTTGAAAAGATGACTAGGTTAGGTTTAGGAGATACGAGGATGAGAAAATAGAGGAGGTTGAGGGCTATTATCGTGAGAAAAAAAAAAAAAAAAAACAGATTTAAATTGTAACTATATTAGAGTTTAAATACTCTTCCATTTTAATAATATAAAACATACAATTTTCTCCTACCGACTAGATAGAGAATCTAAACTACCAGCTCCATTGATTTTATGCATCTTAATGCATAGATATTTTGAAGACAAAAGACGTTGGCATTGAGACCTTTGCCGGAAAGACAGAAGATTGATAATTTATATATATATATCAGTGTGATTTATATAAATTATAAAAAAAATAATAATATTTTATAATATTATTCTCCTCTTCAATCAGTCAAGGATTTTGTCGGTAGATGGAAGGTCATAGGCATTGCTGAATCGGACTGGAAATAAATTTCGCGGTGCCGCAGACAAACACTTAGTTTTCACGCCATAAATCACGGCAGTCTATTGAATCTACGTGTTTGAGGTTTATTTTAGATAGCCGACATGAATTGTATATCTTCTCATTGTCTTATATGTGGACTTTTTTCCTGGCTGCAGTTGCAGTGTCACAAGTTCAATTCATCTGTTCATCATACAAGTTGAGGTTTACTAGCCCCATCATCCTATGGCTGCCAATTTGAAAAGCACTTGTGAATTGGTCCTTTTTAGTTAATTAACAATGTATTTCTGATGATAAGTCACATATACATCTAAATGATGTGACATAGTTGTGATGATATAGTGAAAGATATGTATCTAATTTGCAGATAACTTCCTATATTTTAATCAAAGTTAAATACGTACGTAAGGCATGTTTCCAAAATTATTATTAATGACTGAATGATATAATCAACCGGAATCAACATTCAAGAAAGAAAATGCCACATATCTTTATATAAAATTTTCTCAATAATAGACATAGTACTGTTGCATTTACAACAGACATCCAAAGTTGGAATTTTCTTTTATTGAAAGATTGCTAAATTGACGAGAAGAGCATGTCATTCCCCTTTATATTTATAATTGAAAACCAGTCTACACGGCAACAAGACGACAATAAAGAGCGCTGCGCAGTGGTAGCTGTTGCCTGTTCTTTGGATTCAATAACGCACTATCTTGGTGGGGCGGACGGCGGCGCGTGCAATGGTGGGGATTAATGGCCATTGGCATATATATTTATTCTGTGGGGTCCAATTCCAAAATTCAGATAGGAAAGAGACGAATTGGATAGACAACTCCATCTTATCTTAGCTGGATAAGAGAAAGCAAAAGCAGGCCATCAAGAGTTGGGCTTTAATTTCCAAAAGGCTACTCCCTGCAAGGGAAACGTGTCGATTAACTATAAATAGAAATTAAGTACCAACAAGTGCAATATTCAGTCGTCAGTCTCTGCTCTCTTTCCCGGCATGCAATTTAAGATCTCCCGTGTAACAAAGATACACATGGCGTTTGTGTCTAAAAAATAAATAATTTCTCCATATATATACGAATATGTAAAGATTCTCATAGAAGAGACATATACATATACCTATTAGATTTTATCATTCATCTATATATTTTTCCTAGAAGGACTTTTCATGATATCAAGTTAAGTAATAAGGAAACTTAAAATTCTGATGCGTCTTTTTATTTTAAGTAAACTTTATATGATTTAAAAAAAACAAATGTTGAAATTTAATTACCACCATTATGTCACGCATACGTTATATATCCAGATATTCATTACTGTCACATCAGCTCATCTTTTTTTAACCTGTGAATTAGTCAGACAAAAACTCTGGTAACATTTTCAGATACACATTCATTTCAAATGCTGTAACAAATTCTTGTTGCTGACTCTCTTCATATATTCTTTCTTTTCATTCTAGATTTTAGATCAAAATATGGTCTGATAATTCTTCTAATAATCTTTTTACTGATATCCTAACAAGTTCGTGAAATACTAGGTACTTGAGGAATACATTGTTATTCTAATATCAACTATTTCATTTACTAATTATATTACTACGCATTTCATTCCAACAATTTATAGAACTAAAATAGTAATATTGAACAGCGCATTTTCATATAAGTAAAAAGCCAGAGGCACACTTTTGGTGGGGCCACTCTTATGATTTTTCAATAATTAAGGGTTATTACTATGTATGGTCTAACAATTATAACTTATCTACACCCTCCAGAATCATATCTTTCTTTCTAAATTGTAGACCCCATAAATGCGAATTTGAATGCGTTTCTTTTGTGATCTTTATTTATATTTACATGCACAGTTCTAGTGTAAAAACAGGACAAATTCATTAGCCGTTATACTTACATTGTTACGGATACACTCTGATTTAAGGCTTTCCTCAAATTTTTACTTGTTCGATGAAATTTATAATAGCGTACGTAGAACCAGATACAATAATGGCAAATCAGCAGATCGTTACATATATTGATCTGTGTTTTCCGTAGCATAATGCACTAGATGACAAAGAATAAAATGGCAGTAGATTTTTTCTTCTTTTTAATTGATATTATCTAAGATTTAATTAGTTTTCATGTCATTTTTTATAACTACTGATTCTTGTATTTAAATTGTTAATTATCATTGACTAAATATCAATTCCGGCTTGGAGGTGGAATCCTTTATCAGGTCCGTTCATCTTCTTCACCATTAATAATATACATTATTCAATCATCAGTTTATTATACCATAATGTGATACTCATCCTTGTCCTACCCACCTACCTATACTTTACTTATAAATATGATTATTTATCCTGCAATATCCCAATTTCATGTATAAAAACCCCAACACACAATGAAAGAGCATAAACTCGTAGCATCAACAGACTTTCCATTTTTTCATGACGACTAACCACCAAGACAACCAAACCATGGCCAAAATGGCTACAGGTAAAGAACAAGAAGTGGTTGTGGTTATGGGTCCATTTCCAGCTCAAGGCCATCTCATCGCTTCTTCAACCTCCCGCCTCGTCTCCCTTACAATATTCCGGTTCATTACGTCGGCACAGCTTCCCAACACCTCCAGGCCAAGGTCGGGTCCATGGTTGGAACCCACTCAACATTTTTAACATCCATTTCCATGACTTCGAAATCCCTCCATTTGTTTCCTCCCCTCCTGACGCCAAGGAACCTGTTTTTCCTCCTCATCTGCAAACTGTTTAATGCTCAAAACAGCTTGGTCACCCTCGGCTCAACTTTTAGCCAGCTTTCTTCCACGGCGAGAAAAGTGATTGTCATTCATGACTCATTGATGGGGTCTGTACTGATTCAAGAAGTTCGTGTAATCCCCAACGTAGAGTCTTATTGTTTCCAAGCGTATCAGCCTTTTCTATTTACTTGTACATATGGAATCTATGGGGAATTCTATTGACGCCAATGATGAATCCCAAAAGACATCCCTTCTTTAGAAGATTGTTTCACCAAAAGTTCTTGGATTCGATTTCTTCTGAATACGACTATCGAAAGTTCAACTCTGGAAATGTTTACAACACATGTAGAGTGATTGAGAGTGCTTACATGGATTGCTTGATAGAGAACAATGTCAAACAAGATTAAAAATTGGGCTTTAGGGCCATTCAACCCTGTGACAATAGTACCTCAGAAGAAAAAAGGCACTTTTGCTTGGAGTGGCTTGACAGCAAGCACCAAACTCGGTTGTATATGTTTCTTTTGGACAACCACGCCATGATGATGCACAGTCAGGAGCTTGCTATTGGTTTGAAGCAAAGCAATCAAAAGTTCTTTGGTTGGTGAGAGACGTTGACAAAGCAGATGTTTTCAGTGGAGAAGTGAGAAGAGTGAGCTCCCAAAAGGGTATGAAGATCAGTTAATATAGGGATTAGTAGTGAGGACTGGTCACCCCAACTGGAAATTTTGGCTCTCCATCAACAGGTGGGTTAGATAGTCACTGTGTGGAATTCTTGCATGGAAAGTATGAGCATGGGAGTACCAATTCGGCATGGCCTATGCATTCTGATCAGCCCGAAACACAGTGCTTATACACACAGTGCTAAAAGTTGGCATTTTGTTAGGGACGGGCTCACAGACAAGAATAGTGACATCAAATTATGGAAACTGCTGTGACAAGATTAATGGCATCGAGGAGGGGGGATGAGATGAAATAGCTCAGAATTGGGTCGCCAAGTGCGGCAATCAATGCGTGAAGGTGGAGTTTCTTGCACGGAGTTCAATTCCTTTGTTGCTCATATCACTAGATGAGTGTTGAATATGCATGCTAAAACTTCATTTGCTTGCTATTATTTGCCGTGGATCAAGGTTCTTCTGGGTTCCCTTGCGCTACAAATGGAGAGTTTCATATTAATTTCATATCTACATCTGTTTCTATATGTTCTTATTGCTATATGTTGGGTGAATTTTGGAGAGCAACATCATCTTCATCACCACTTGAGTTCAGATTTTTGTTTTGTTTTTTAATTTATGGTCGTCAGTTTTAGTTTTTCATATTTATTTGTTGTTATAAGAACAAATGGTTGCATATACAGCTTGTTTCAACGTATGAATATTGATGAATTAATTATTTAACTAACTTATGTTTTTTGTTTTGTCATATCCTCAAAACCGACAAACTTAATTCGAAATTTAATAATTAATTAATGCTATTCAGATTTTTTTTTAGAATTAATAGACTTTTGATAAATTGCACATTATTTAAATTTTTTCGGAATGAATAAATTTTGATTTACCTTCACGTTCCACTACAATTCATTAATATAAGATAATTTTAATTTATATCCTAATCCAATATGCTGCATCGATTCAATTTAGACGCATGTGTAAGCTGTAAATGAGCGATAGCTGATTGAATTTCCTGAAATTGTTTACAAAAAAGCTCCGCGGGATTTGTTTAAACTACTCACGAGCAAATTCAATATTCATAGTACATTAATTAGTGGTAACTTGATTAGACATGCAGAACAGCTTGATCTTTATCCTGGACTTCAACATAGATTGATCGATCCACCAAAAGATATAAAATCTATTAAAGCAATTGTGAAATTTTTATTTTTATTATTATATTTTTACCGGGGATGTTCGGTTAGATTACATTTACCTCCACTACTCTCCCTCCTCGAACAATGCTTCAAAAAGGAAAGTTATGTGGTCTATCACCACAATTTAGCATCGTTCTTGTAATTCGAACTTAAGACTACAGAGGAACAAACTCCTTGACCCCAACCTTTACCACTCAGTCATCCATGTTGGTTCAATTCGAGTTTTTTGCTTGTTTTAATATGATTTTGATAAATTAGGAGTAAAAATTATCTGGGAAGATGCCAAGCATGAGCACTTTGGTGTTTAGTATATATTGTCGATATTAAATATTGAAGAGAAAGCTCCAAAAAAATGTATTAAAACAAAACCATAGATCAATTAGGATCTGCATGACATAGACAAGTCTAGATTAGTTTGGTAACCAAACTACAAGACAGTAACTTTGCATAAGTAGTTTACACCCTCTCAATCACTTGCATAATCTTTCTACAGTAAGTCATAAACTGTTATTCATTTCCAACTTTATTCAATTAATAAAAAATATCTATAGGTTATTAGTAAAATAAATTCCACAAATTGTTGAGTTAATAACATTATCGATATTGATGCGGGACCATGATCTTCTTTAATTGATTTCACTTGAGCATAAAATAAAATAAAATTAATTTGATATTATATTAGTGCGCATATATGATGAGATCTTTTAAAATTAGAGTTACTCTAATAGTTGATAGGGACAAATAATAACATAATAATAGTTAATACCTATCCTATCATCAGTTCTTTAGCATCATTTCTAATTTTTATTAGTAACTTCTGTACTTTGCAATCACCAAGACAATCTGGAATAAATTATTTAATAATACTTTATGTAAATTTCTTAGCACAAACTCTATGTACAAATTGATGTATTTTAATTTAATTAGATGATTTTGAATTGAAAGATAAATTAAATAATTACAAAAATGATATGTTTAACATGCACAGTCACACCAGTTTGTATAATTAGTTTGTATATATAACATTATTCATAAATTTATATGGAAAGTAATCTTCTGAGCACAATGAAAAAGTCCAAATATTGCAGTATTCTAAAATTAATTACTAAATTTTTGTTATTATTATTATTTTTTCATTTATTACGATCCACATATGATTAAATTGTCAAATAAATACTTAATGGCTTAATGCAAATTACAAACTGTTAGGGCACTATAGGGGCGGATTCAGCCCCAGGCCTACCCTTGGATTGAAAAAAATTTATTAATATAAGGCCATAAAAAATTGTTAATTAACATATATTCAGAGGCAGCTTCAAATTTTTAAAAATAAGAATTATTATATATACTGTATATTTAGGTCTACAAAAAAACTTGTTATTAATATTATATAATATTCCAAGCCCATATTATATTAAAAGTTTAAAACTCTCTCCCAGTGTTTTTCTACACAGCTTTACCTGTCTTTTTTATGATTTTATCCTCAAATTCTTTACCTCTCTTCTTCTTTTCTCAGTTATTCTCTCTTAAAATTTTGAAGAACTGAAATTGTTAAATTTTCACTACTCAAGGTATCAAATTAGCTCCGTTTTAGAATTTTAGGTATTTTTGTTAATTTCAATTTAGTTTATTTAAGGATTGATTCATTTTTTTTCTTTTTGGGAAAAAGATATTATCTTGTGAGTTTATTTTGTATTTTCTGTCTAAATGAACCTGTTTTCTCAAATTAAAACATTAACTATTTTAAGGACGTTATTCTTCATCCTTACCCATCCATTTCCTATATTTTTAACGTCATCGTTCAGTTGTTCAAAATTATTAAAAAAATTGAGTTACTATCTAGTTTATGGTAAAAAAATTTCCCCTCTTATTAATTCATATTAAAAGTCACGTAACGTTGACTGGATTTAGTTTTGGTTGACTTTAATTATATTAGGTTAGATTTGATCAACGTTATAAAAATTTATATTATTATATTGAAAGCCCACAATAAAATATTAAAAGAAGGTTTTGTTCAGGTTTACTAACACTTTTACTCAAAATTTGCTTCTTAAGATTATTCAGTAAGAAAATATTGTGTTAATGGTAATTCTTTTTTTCTCAGGTTCTAATATTGTATTATTTTTTTTATTAAGGTTTGATGATTTTTTTAAGTTTTCACTAATTATTTGGTAATAATGGCCGAGCCATGAAGGCCTCCCCTCAACAAAAATCCTGAATCCACCACTGGGCACTATGGTAGCATAAGTTAGGAGATATATATAATAGGTTTTCAAGCTTTTTTAAATGTAGACAAAACTTCATGTGGACCACCTTTTTTTTTTTTTTTTTTTTTTGACTAATTTCTTAATATACATTGATTTACAATTAAAAATCTTTAGTATAATAAGATTATCTTACATATATTCTTAAAAATGTTAAAATATTGCATCATAAATGTTATCCTTTCTATTTAAAGGTATATTTGATTTTGAAGATTGATCTGCATTCTTTATTTAATAATTTAAAATATCTAATGACCATTTGAAAATAAACTAAGAAAAAATAGATATGTATCAACCCTTCACTTTTTGTAGGTGAGACTGACTTGAAACTATTATATAATATTCTACAAAAGATAAGATAGGATAGATAACCTTTTTCCAGTGACTTCTCTCACAAATAGGATATAACAAACTTCAGCTAATTATTTTGTATTTGATTAAATAGACCTTTGTTAAACTAGATATGACTCTTTGTGGCTTATCCATATATTGTGAATTGACACACCAGGTAGTGAGGTCATCACCGCACGATTACTGGATGAAAGTTGAGCAGCTTAATCTTTCCGAAATAGGAAAGAGCAAATGACAAAACCACTGTCATGGCCATGGGACATCTAGGGTCAGTCGTTGATATCTAGAAGTGACTTGTAATTGTCTTTATCAGGTACACGTATGTGCTCTGAATAGTTTATATTGGTAATGCTTAATTTGAGTTAAATCAATAAGAACAATAGTGTCGGTAATTTATAATCAGAGAATTGGTGATCATGTGAGCTCTCATGCTTAGACAAAAATTATGTTTATGGAGTAGAATGTAGCCCAACAAATCTATTTTTGTACGACTTAGGAGATTCAATGACCTAGCAGAGGTACACTTTACGTGGAGTTAAAGATTAGTATAACCCAACGGATTGGTTTAATGGTCTAGTAGGGTTGTTCTTTTATTAATTTTTGGGTTTAAATTTTAAGATTATTTATCACTTATATTTATTTGACCCTTAAATATGTATAGTATTTATAGATTAAAAAATTAATTGGATGTGTGTAAACTTTTCTGAAACACTATTATTATCAAAAAGGAAAAAAAAAAGATTAGTAGGATATCGCCACAAAGTTAGCTGTCTATTTTATGTATCTGCGTGCAGCTCCTTTTTCATGGCAGAGAAAGAAGATAATGTCATCCTTGTTGGTTGCAAGAGCGCTTTTTCTTTTTTTTTTTTTTTTTTTATTTTTTTTATTTTTTTTATTTTTTTATTTTTACCACAAAGTTGAGTTTACTAGTTAGACCCATGCTGCCTATGAATATATTATCTGAATTTGTCATTGTTTGATTTGTTAGCTTTCATGTAATGGGAAAAAAATCCTCTATAATTGAGAGATTTAGAGGATGGGTTGAGAGAAGCACAAGATTGGTGAGTTTATATATATATATATTTGAAGATAATAAATAACTTTTGCGTCTTATTTTCTTAAAAATATATTATATTTATATGACCCTTGGATAAGTTTATCAGATTTTTTTTTGGTTAAATAATACACCTATATGACTAACACATAAAGACTATTCGTAATACAGAACAGATAAAAATACTCTGCATTAGATTTTTTTTTGGTTATAGTAACAAGAAAAAACCCTAACTGAACGAATAGAGAAGCAACAGGAACAAAATAATAATAGTTAACAAAAACAAACAGTAACAAGAATGTAATACGCGTGATTTACCCTGATTCACCCAATGTGGCTCGTCCAGCTGAGTCAATATATTGCAATATGTCTCACCTCTCTCGTTTACATGAATGAATTTGTTCTCAACTCCCATACAAGAGAGAAAGTATTTTATAATACTAGGTTTAAGAGATTTAACCTAGTTTACAAGAACCTATTCCAAGACCCAACCCCACCCAGAAATTATAACTTAAAAGGAATCCTACAGCGTTATACATGGAAAAGCCAAAAACCGCCGAGTGCGTCTCCGTACCCATTATTCTGAAGTAGTCGACAACTCCAACACTAACTTTGTTTACAACTATATACCATGATTTTTTGAGGTCTTATCTTAAAGTGGGGTCTTTGGTTACCTTTTTGTGCCTAGGCCTTGAACCAGTTATGTCGTTATACCTCTTTTTTTAAACAAATATATAATGATTCATAATTTATAGTTCTCATGCCTAATAGACAATATTAAAATCAAAATAAATATGCTAATTCATAACAGAATCATATTGATAACCAGTATGGTAACCAATTAATTGTTCAATGTCATAGTAAACTAACCATATAGGTTAGTATACAAATCATTACAAAACCACAACCTTTCATATATAATAAAAAATGATGATATATGTAATTAATGTCATATATACATATATCATAATACAAGTAATTCAACTGACTGAACTTATTCAAATATAAAGTTTTTGTAGACATGCACCATTACCTTAGAGGACTATACAAGTTCCTCTACAAAAATCACAACCTATGATTTGTCTGGGGGACTTATGAAAATATAGATTTCTAATTTTTTAGCACCTAAATACTTGAAAATTCATAAAATATACCCGTGATTCTAGAAAACAAAAGAGGTATCGAAATTAAGTAAAATTAGCAAATTAAACCTAATTCCCACACAACATACCCTTAAAATCACAAAGAATAAGTGTACTTTCAAGCACTTATCAAAACCCCCAACCAACTTCTTGCTACTCCCTAGCAACCAAAGCGATCTAAATATAATCTAGTTCTAAGTAACCTAACCTAAATTAAACCACTTCTCTAGGTTGACACGATTGCATTTAGTGTATGCAATAAGCCTTTAAACCCCCAGATACCCCTAGTGGACGAGTTATAGTCTCGTAAGGGTTTATAGTGATGCTGCCCACAAATATCCAACAAATCCTAACTAACACAAACAATCACACACTGAATAAAACTAAAACACAAATTTCTAGATTAATCCATAAAAGTGTCTCAAAAATTGCATACAAATAATGAATAGAACAATCAAACATCACTCCAATTCTAGGAACATCTTAAACATCAATTTCACTTTCGTCCTCAACTCTCTAATCATCCATCAATCCACAATCTGTCAATCCTAACATCAGAAATAATTCCATGTGCAACATCCGTAGACATAAACTTGATCCCATTAATTATGAAATAAGAATAAAACTCTATAAAGACAAACTCCATAGGCCTATCTTTCAAACTACTCTCCACTGATGTAGAACAAGCACACAACATTAGATTATTAGGACTTTATTGAGCTTGTAACGTTTAGGCTAGGGTATTGGGTTATGAAGAATGGAAAGGAATCAAACAAAATAAGAGGATAATCTTACTTATTTGTAACATAATCGCTCGAAGCATATCATATTCTCTCTAACTTCCCAAAACCTTTGTTACGTCTCTCTTCCAATCCACATTTGCATTTACAAACTTTCCATACTTCCTTGATTCATTCCTTTTTTCATCAATTTTTTTTTTTTTTTTTTTTTTTTTTTTGAAACTAATCAAATAGAATCAGGAAGCATGGATATTACAATCATTGCCCCTTTTACCTTGATATTCGCAATACACCACAACCCTCAACCCATTCTTTTGAATAACCTCCAAAAATTTAGAGAAAACACTCTAAGCCACACATTCCCACTCTCACTTTGAATTAATTAAGATTAAATCCTCTTAGAAACATGGATAGAGAAATGTGTTTAGGGGTTAAAAAGGGCACGGTATTGTGGGATAAATGAAAGAAAATCTAGGCTAATATAAATTCAACATTGTCACAAAGGGGAAACTAGAGATAATAATAAATTATAGGGTTGGCTTGAAATGCACAAACAGTCCAAGGATGGCCTAAATATGTGTTGTCTAGGATTTCGCCTCAAGTGGTCATCTTTTAAGTTCTAGAGTTTGGGGATCTAGAAAATGTCATAGGTGTTGGAGTAGGTGCCCTAGAGCCAATCAATTATTGTAGAATTGACTCTTTGTACTAATGTTCATTAATCAATAAGAGGCATTTTATTCTATATCGCGTAAATCATTATTATTGCAATATGTATTGATATATGTCCTTAGAATGGTAGAACCGTGACAAGGGTATCAAGTGTTTCAAATCTTGATAGTGAGAACCCTATGAGCACATATGATGGCCATTCTAGAAACGTCCGTAGCCCTAGTATTATTCTGAAGTAAGGGCACAGATAATACGGTAAGCATGCCACTACGATGACCAAGATTAAATAAGTTGCAGTAGATTTTTCTTCTCTTTTTTAATTGGATATTATCTAAGATTTAATAGTTTTCATGTCATTTTTATAACTCTGATTCTTGTATTTAAATTGTTAATTATCATTGACTAAATATCAATTCCGGCTTGGAGGTGGAATCCTTTATCATGTCCGTTATCTTCTTCAGCCATTAATAATATACATTATTCACATCATCAGTTATTTATACCAATATATATTAGTGATACTCATCCTTGTACCTACCCACCTACCTATACTTCTACGTTAAATATGATTATTTATCCTTGCATATCACCAATTTCATGTATTAAAACCCCAACACACAATGAAAGAGCATTAAAACTCGTAGCCCTCAACAGACTTTCCATTTTTCATGACGACTAACCACCAAGACAACCAAACCATGGCCAAAATGGTCTACAGGTGAAAGAACAAGAAGTGGTTGTGGTTATGGTGCCATTCCAGCTCAAGGCCATCTCAATCAGCTTCTTCAACTCTCCGCCTCGTCTCCTCTTACAATATTCGGTCATTACGTCGGCACAGCTTCCCACAACCTCCAGGCCAAGGTTCGGGTCCATGGTTGGAACCCACTCAACATTTTAACATCCATTTCCATGACTTCGAAATCCCTCCATTTGTTTCCTCCCCTCCTGACGCCAACGGAACCTGTAAGTTTCCTCCTCATCTGCAAAACTGTTTTATGCGTCAAAACAGCTTGGTCCCTCTGGCTCAACTTTTAGTCAGCTTTCTTCCACGGCGAGGAAAGTGATTGTCATTCATGACTCATTGATGGGGTTGTCTGATTCAAGAAGTTCGTGTATCCCCAACGTAGAGTCTTATTGTTTCCATAGCGTATCAGCTTTTTCTATTTACTTGTACTATGGGAATCTATGGGGAAATCTATTGACGCCAATGATGCATCCCAAAAGCATCCCTTCTTTAGAAGATGTTTCACCAAAGAGTTCTGGATTCGATTTCTTCTGAATACGACTATCGAAAGTTCAACTCTGGAAATGGTTACAACATGTAGAGTGATTGAGAGTGCTTACATGGATTTGCTTGATAGAGAAACAATGTCAAACAGATAAAAATTGGGCTTTAGGGCCATTCAACCCTGTGACAATAGTACCTCAGAAGAAAAAAGGCACTTTTGCTTGGAGTGGCTTGACAAGCAAGCACCAAACTGGGTGTATATGTTTCTTTTGGGACAACCACAGCCTGGATGATGCACAGATCAAGGAGCTTGCTATTGGTTTGAAGCAAGCAATCAAAAGTTCATTTGGTTGGTGAGAGACGTTGACAAAGCAGATGTTTTCAGTGGAGAGTGAGAAGAGGTGAGCTCCCAAAAGGGTATGAAGATTCAGTTAAATATATGGGAATAGTAGTGAGAGACTGGTCACCCCAACTGGAAATTTTGGCTCATCCATCAACAGGTGGGTTTATGAGTCACTGTGGGTGGAATTCTTGCATGGAAGTATGAGCATGGGAGTACCAATTGCGGCCTGGCCTATGCACTTTGATCAGCCCAGAAACACAGTGCTTATAACACAAGTGCTAAAAGTTGGCATTTTTGTAGGGATGGGCTCACAGCAAGAGATAGTGACATCAAATATGGTGGAAACTGCTGTGACAAGATTAATGGCATCGACGGAGGGGGATGAGATGAGAAATAGGGCTGCAGAATTGGGTCGCCAAGTGCGGCAATCAATGGTGAAGGTGGGAGTTTCTTGCACGGAGTTCAATTCCTTTGTTGCTCATATCACTAGATGAGTGTGTGAATATGCATGCATAAAACTTTTGCTGCATATTCATTTGCGGTGGATCAAGGTTCTTCTGGGTTCCCTTGGCGCTACAAATGGAGAGTTTCATATTAATTTCATATCTACATCTGTTTCTATATGTTCTTATTGCTATATGTTGGGTGAATTTTGGAGAGCAACATCATCTTCATCACCACTGAGTTCAGATTTTGTTTTGTTTTTAATTTATGGTCGTCAGTTATAGTTTTATCATATTTATTTGTTGTATAATGAACAAATGGTTGCATATCAGCTTGTTTCAACGTATAATAGATTATGATGAATTAATTATTAACTAACTTATGTTTTGTTTCTGTCATATCTCAAAACCGACAAGACTTAATTCCTGAAATTTAATGAAATTATTAATGCTATTCAGTTTTTTTTTAGAATTAATAGACTTTTGATAAATTGCACATTATTTAAATTTTTCGGAATGAATAAAATTTTGATTTACTTCACGTTCCACTACAATTCATTAATATAATGATAATTTTAATTTTTATCCTAATCAATATGCTGCATCGATTCCTTTAGACGCATGTGTAAGCTGTAAATGAGCGATAGCTGTGATGAATTTCCTGAAATGTTTTACAAAAAAGCTCACGCGGGATTTGTTTAACATACTCACGAGCAAATTCAATATTCATAGACATTAATTAAGTGGTAACTTGATAGACATGCAGAACAGCTTGATCTTTATCCTGGACTTCAACATAGATTGATCGATCCACCAAAAGATATAAAATCTATTAAAGCAATTGTGAAATTTTTATTTTTATTATTATATTTTTTACCGGGGATGTTCGGGTTAGATTACATGTACCTCCACTACTCCCCTACCTCGAACAATGCTTCCAAAACAGGATAAGTTTGTGGTCTATCACCAACATATTAGCAAGTTTTGTAATTCGAACTTAAGACTACAAGAGGAACAAACTCCTTGACCCCAACCTTTACCACTCAGTCAATCCATTGTTGGTTCAATTGCGAGTTTTTTGCTTGTTTATATTGATTTTGAATAAATTAGGAGTAAAAATTTATTGGGAAGATGCCTAGCTATGAGCACATTTGGTGTTTAGTTATATTGTCGATATTAATATTGAAGAGAAAGCTCCAAAAAAATGTATTAAAACAAAACCATAGATCAATTAGGATCTGCATGACATAGACAAGTCTAGATTAGATTTGGTAAACAAACTACAAGACAGTAACTTTGCATAAGTTAAGTTACACCCTCTCAATCACTTGCATAATTTTCTACAGTAAGTCATAAACTGTTTTCATTTCCAACTTTATTCAATTAATAAAAAATATTCTAGGTTATTAGTAAAATAAATTCCACAAAATTGTTGAGTTAATAACATTATCGATATTGGCGGGACCATGATCTTCTTTTAATTTGATTTCACTTGAGCATAAAAATAAATAAAAATTAATTGATATTATTATTAGTGCGCATATATGATGAGATCTTTTAAATTAGAGTACTCAAATATAGTTGATAGGGACAAATAATAACATAATAAATAGTTAAATACCTATCCTATCATCAGTTCTTTATGCATCATTCTAATTTTATATTAGTAACTTCCTGTTACTTTGCAATCACCAAGACAATCTGGAATAAATTTATAATAATACTTTATGTAAAAATTCTTAGCACAAACTCATATGTACAAATGATGTATTTTAATTTAATTAGATGATTTTGAATTGAAAGATAAATTAAATAATTACAAAAGATGAATGTTTAACATGCAAAGTCACACCAGTTTGTATAATTAGTTTGTTATATATAACTATTCATAAATTTATATGGAAAGTAATCTTCATGAGCACAATATGAAAAAGTCCAAAATATTGCAGTTCATAAAATTAATTACTAAATTTGTTGTTATTATTATTTTTTTCATTATTACGATCCACATATGATTATAAATGTCAAATAAATACTTAATGGTTAATGCAAATTACAAACTGTAGGGCACTATAAGGGGCGGATTCAGCCCCAGGCTACCCTTGGATTTGAAAAAAAATTTATTAATAAGGCCATTAAAAATTGTTAATTAACATATATATTCAGAGGCAGCTTCAAATTTTTAAAAAATAAGATTATTAATATTACTGTATATTTAGGTCTACAAAAAAACTTGTTATATATATATATTTATTCCAAGCCCATATTATATTAAAAGTTTAAAACTCTCTCCAGTGTTTTCTACACAGCTTTACCTGTCTTTTTTTATGATTTTATCCTCAAATTCTTTACTCTCTCTTCTCTTTCTCATGTTATTCTCTCTTAAAATTTTTGAAGACTGAAATTGTTAAATTTTCACTACTCAAGGTATCATAATTAGCTCCGTTTTATAGATTTAGGTATGTGTATTGAATTTCAATTTAGTTTATTTAAGGATTGATTCATTTTTTTTTCTTTTGAGGGAAAAAGATATTAATCTTGTGAGTTTATTTTGTATTTTCTGTCTAAGAATGAACCTGTTTTCTCAAATTAAAACATTAACTATATTTAAAGGACGTTATTCTTCATCCTTTACCCATCACTTTCCTATATTTTTAACGTCATCGTTCAGTGTTCAAAATTATTAAAAAAAAATGAGTTACTATCTATTATGGTAAAAAAATTTCCCCTCTTATTAATTCATATAAAAGTCAACGTAACGTGACTTGATTTAAGTTTTGGTTGACTTTATTTAATTAGGTTAGATTTGATCAACGTTATAAAATTTTATTATTATATTTGAAAGCCAACAATAAAAATATTAAAAGAAGGTTTTGTTCAAGGTTTACTCAACACTTTTACATCAAATTTTGGTTCTTATAGATTTATTCAAGTAAGAAATATTGTGTTAATGTATATTCTTTTTCTCAGGTTCTTAATATTGTATTATTTTTTTTATTAAGGTTTGATGATTTTTTAAAGTTTTTAATTATTTGGAAATAATGGCCGAGCCATGAAGGCCTCCTCGAAAAATCCTGAATCCACCACTGGGCACTATGGTAGCATAAAGTATGGAGATATATATAATAGGTTTTCAAGCTTTTTTAAATGTAGAAAAACTTCATGTGGACCACTTTTTTTTTTTTTTTTTTTTTGACTAATTCTAATATAACATTGATTTACAATTAAAAATCTTTAGATAAATAAGATTATCTTAACATATATCTTAAACATAATGTTAAAAATATTGCATCATAAATGTTATCTTTCTATTTAAAGGTATATTTGATTTTGAAGATTGATCTGCATTCTTTAATTAATAATTTAAAATATCTAATGACCTTTGAAAAATAAACTAAGAAGAAATATGATATGTATCAACCCTTCACTTGTTTGTAAGAGGTGAGACTGACTTGAAAACTAATATAGTAATATTCTACAAAGAATAAGATAGGTAGATAAACTTTTTCCAGTGACTTTCTCACAAATATGATATAACAATTTCAGCTAATTAGTTTGTATTTGATTAAATAAGACCTATTGTTAAATAGATATGACTCTTGTGAGCTTATCCATATATTGTGAATTGACAACCAGGTAGTGAGTCATCACCGCACGATTACTATGAGAAGTGAGCAGCTTAATCTTTCCGAAATAGGAAAGAGCAGAATGACAAAAACCACTGTCATGGCCATGGGACATCTAGGGTCAGTCGTTGATATCTAGAAGTGACTTGTAATTGTCTTTATCAGGACACGTATGTGCTCTGAATAGTTATTATGGTAATGCTTAATTGAGTTAATCAATAAGAACAATAAGTGTCGGTAGATTTTAATCAGAGGATTGGTGATCATGTGAGCTCTCATGCTTAGACAAAAATTATGGGTTATGGAGTAGAATGTGGCCCAAACAATCTATTTTTGTACGACTTAGGAGATTGACCTAAGCAGAGGTAACATTTACGGGAGTTAAAGATTAGTATAACCCAACGGATTGGTTTAATGGTTAGTAGGGTTGTTCTTTTTATTAAATTTTTGGGTTTAAATTTTAAGATTATTTATCACATTATAATTTATTTGACCTTTAAATATGTATAGTATTTAATAGATTAAAAAAATTAATTGAGATGTGTGTAAACTTTTCTGAACACTATTATTATAAAAAAGGAAAAAAAAAAAGATTAGTAGGATAATCGCCACAAAGTTAGCTGTCTATTTTATGTATTGCGTGCAGTCCTTTTCATGGCAGAGAAAGAAGATAATGTCCTACCTTGTATGGTTGCAAGAGCGCTTTTTTTTTTTTTTTTTTATTTTTTATTTTTTTTATTTTATTATTTTTATTTTTACCACCAAAGTTGAGGTTTACTAGTTAGATCCCATGCTGCCATATGAATAATAAATTAATCGAATTTGTCATTGTTTGATTGTTAGCTCTTCATGTAATGGGAAAAAAAATCCTCTAATAATTGAGAGATTTAGAGGATGGTTGATGAGAAGCACAAGATTATGGGTGAGTTATATATATATATATATTGAAGATATAATAAATAACTTTTGCGTCTTTAATTTCTTAAAAATATATTATATTAATAGATACCTGGATACAAGTTATCAGATTTTTTTTGGTTAAATAATACACTATATGAATAACACATAAAGATTCGTAATACAGAACAGATAAGAAATACTGCATTGATTTTTTTTTGGTATAGTAACAAGAAAAAACCCTAACTGAACGAAATAGAGAAGCAACAGGAACAAAATAATAATAGTTACAAAACAAACAGTAAACAAAGAATGTAATACGCGTGATTTACCCTGATTCACCAATGTAGGCTACGTCGCATGAGTCAATATTATTGCAATATGTCTCACCTCTCTCGTTTACAATGAATGAATTGTCTCACATCCATAACAAGAGAAGTATTGTTATATACTAGGTTTAAGAGATTAAACCTAGTTTTACAAGAATTCCTATTCCTAAGCCAACCAAAAAGGAATTATAACTTAAAAGAATCTACAGCGGTTATACATGGAAAAGCCCAAAACCGCCGAGTGCGTCTCGTTACCCATTAATGCTGAAGTAGTCGACAACTCCAACACTAACTTTGTTTTAAAACTATATACCAATGATTTTTGAGGTCTTATCTTAAAGTGGGGTCTTGGTTACCTGTTTTGCCTAGGCCTTGAACCAGTTATGTCGTTATACTCTTTATTTAAACAAATATATAATGATTCATAATTGCAATTTTCTCCTAACGACTAGATAGAGAATCTAAACTACCAGCTCCATTGATTTTATGCATCTTAATGCATAGATATTTTGAAGACAAAAGACGTTGGCATTGAGACCTTTGCCGGAAAGAGCAGAAGATTGACATATATATATATATATATATATCAAGTGATGATTTATATTAAATTATAAAAAAAATTAATAATATTTTATGAAAATATTATTCTCCTCTTCAATCAGTCAAGGATGTTTGTCGGTAGATGGAAGGTCATAGGCATTGCTGAATGCGGACTGGAAATAAATTTCTGCGGTGCCGCAGACAAAACAAACTTAAGTTTTCACGCCATAAAATCACGGCAGTCTATTGAATCTACGTGTTTGATGTTTATTTTAGATAGCCGACATGAATTGTTATATCTTCTCATTGTCTTATATGTGACGTTTTTCCTGGCTGCAGTTGCAGTTGTCACAAGTTCAATTCATCTGTTCATCATACAAAGTTGAGGTTTACTAGGTCCCATCATCCTATGGCTGCCAATTTGAAAAGCAACTTGTGAATTTGGTCCAGTTTAGTTAATTAACAATGTATTTCTGATGAATAAAGTCACATATACATCTAAATGATGTGACATAAGTTGTGATGATATAGTGAAAGATATGTATCTAATTTGCAGATCAACTTCCTATATTTTAATCAAAGTATAAATACGTACGTAAGTGCATGTTGTCCAAAATTAATTACTAATGACATGAATGATATTAATCATACCGGAATCAACATTCAAGAAAGAAAATGCCACATATCTTTATATAAAGTTTTTCTCATATAATTAGACATAGTACTGTTGCATTTACAATCAGACATCCAAAGTTGGAATTTTCTTTTATTGAAAGATTGCTAAATTGACGAGAAGAGCATGTGCATTACCCTTTATATTTAATATGAAAAACCAGTCCTACACGGCAACAAGACGACAATAAAGGAAAGCGCTGCGCAGTGGTAGCTGTTGAGCCTGTTCTTTGGATTCAATAACGCACTATCTTGGTAGGCGGACGGCGGTCGCGTGCAATGGTGGGGATTAATGGCCATTGAGGCATATATATTTATTCTGTGGGGTCCAATTCCAAAATTCAGATAGGAACAGAGACGAATTGGACTATGACAACTCCATCTTATCTTAGCTGGATAAGAGAAAGCAAAAGCAAGCCATCAAGAGTTGGGGCTTTAATTTCCAAAAGGCTACTCCCTGCAATGGAAACGTGTCGATTAACTAATAAATAGAAATTAAGTACCATACAAGTGCAATATTCAGTCGTCAGTCTCTGCTCTCTTTTCCCGGCATGCAATTTAAGATCTTCTGGTTGTTGTAAGTAAAGAATTTATTAATTTCACGTACAAAGATACACATTCGCGTTTGTGTTCAAAAAATATGTAAATAATATCTCCATATATATACGAAATTATGTAAAGATATCTCATAGAAGAGAGACATATACATATACCTATTAGATTTATTCATTCATCTAATAGTATTTTCCTAGAAGCGACTTTTCATGATATCAAGTTAAGTATATAAGCGAAACTTAAAATTCTGATGCGTCTTTATTATTTTAAGTAAACTTTATATAGATTTAAAAAAAAAACAAATGTTGAAATTTAATTACCACCATTAATGTCACGCATACGTTATATATTCCAGATATTACATTACTGGTCACATCACGCTCATCTTTTTTTATTTAACCTGTGAATTAGTCAGACAAAAACTCTTGGTAACATTTTCAGATACACATTCATTTCAAATGCTGTAACAAATTCTTGTTGCTGACTCTCTTCATATATGATCTTTCTTTTCATTCTAGATTTTAGATCAAAATATGGTCTGATAATTCTTCTAATAATCTTTTTACGTGATATCCTAACAAGTTCGTGAAATACTAGGATACTTGAGGAATACATTGTTATTCTAATATCAACTATTTCATTTACTAATATTAATATTAACTACGCATTTCATTCCAACAATTTATAGAGACTAATAATTAGTAATATTGAACAGCAGCATTTTCATATAAGTAAAACAGCCAGAGGCAGCACTTTTGGTGGGGCCACTCTTATGATTTTTCAAATAATTAAGGGTTCATTACTATGTATGGTCTAAACATTTATAACATTATCTACACCCTCCAGAATCATAAACTTTTCTTTCTAAATTGTAGACCCCATAAATGCGAATTTGAATGCGTTATCTTTTGTGATCTTTATTTATATTTACATGCACAAGTTCTAGTGTAATAAACAGGACAAAATTCATTAGCCGTTATACGTTACATTGTTACGGGATACACTCTGATTTTAAGGCTTTCCTCAAAGTTTTACTTGTTCGATGAAATTTATAATAGCGTACGTAGAACCAGGATACAATATATGGCAAATCAGCAGATCGTTAACATATATATGATCTGTGTTTTCCGTAGCTATAATGCACTATGATGACAGAGATTAAATAAATTGCAGTAGATTTTTTTTCTTCTTTTTAATTGGATATTATCTAAGATTTAATTAAGTTTTCATGTCATTTTTTATAACTACTGATTCTTGTATTTAAATTGTTAATTATCATTGACTAAATATCAATTCCGGCTTGGAGGTGGAATCCTTTATCACGTCCGTTCATCTTCTTCATCCATTAATAATATACATTATTCATATCATCAGTTTATTAAATACCATAAGTGATACTCATCCTTGTAACTACCCACCTACCTATACTTATACGTATAAATATGATTATTTATCCTTGCAATATCACCAATTTCATGTATAAAAACCCCAACACACAATGAAAGAGCATTAAAACTCGTAGCCATCAACAGACTTTCCATTTTTTCATGACGACTAACCACCAAGACAACCAAAACCATGGCCAAAATGGTCTACAGGTGAAAGAACAAGAAGTGGTTGTGGTTATGGTGCCATTTCCAGCTCAAGGCCATCTCAATCAGCTTCTTCAACTCTCCCGCCTCGTCTCCTCTTACAATATTCCGGTTCATTACGTCGGCACAGCTTCCCACAACCTCCAGGCCAAGGTTCGGGTCCATGGTTGGAACCCACTCAACATTTTTAACGTCCATTTCCATGACTTCGAAATCCCTCCATTTGTTTCCTGCCCTCCTGACGCCAATGGAACCTGTAAGTTTCCTCCTCATCTGCAAACATGTTTTAATGCATCAAAACAGCTTGGTCACCCTCTGGCTCAACTTTTAGTCCAGCTTTCTTCCACGGCGAGAAAAGTGATTGTCATTCATGACTCATTGATGGGGTCTGTACTGATTCAAGAAGTTCGTGTTATCCCCAACGTAGAGTCTTATTGTTTCCATAGCGTATCAGCTTTTTCTATTTACTTGTACATATGGGAATCTATGGGGAAATCTATTGACGCCAATGATGCAATCCCAAAAGACATCCCTTCTTTAGAAGATTGTTTCACCAAAGAGTTCTTGGATTCGATTTCTTCTGAATACGACTATCGAAAGTTCAACTCTGGAAATGTTTACAACACATGTAGAGTGATTGAGAGTGCTTACATGGATTTGCTTGATAGAGAAACAATGTCAAACAAGATTAAAAATTGGGCTTTAGGGCCATTCAACCCTGTGACAATAGTACCTCAGAAGAAAAATAGGCACTTTTGCTTGGAGTGGCTTGACAAGCAAGCACCAAACTCGGTTGTATATGTTTCTTTTGGGACAACCACCGCCATGAATGATGCACAGATCAAGGAGCTTGCTATTGGTTTGAAGCAAAGCAATCAAAAGTTCATTTGGTTGGTGAGAGACGTTGACAAAGCAGATGTTTTCAGTGGAGAAGTGAGAAGAGTTGAGCTCCCAAAAGGGTATGAAGATTCAGTTAAATATACGGGATTAGTAGTGAGAGACTGGTCACCCCAACTGGAAATTTTGGCTCATCCATCAACAGGTGGGTTTATGAGTCACTGTGGGTGGAATTCTTGCATGGAAAGTATGAGCATGGGAGTACCAATTGCGGCATGGCCTATGCATTCTGATCAGCCCAGAAACACAGTGCTTATAACACAAGTGCTAAAAGTTGGCATTTTTGTTAGGGACTGGGCTCACAGACAAGAGATAGTGACATCAAATATGGTGGAAACTGCTGTGACAAGATTAATGGCATCGAAGGAGGGGGATGAGATGAGAAATAAGGCTGCAGAATTGGGTCGCCAAGTGCGGCAATCAATGCGTGAAGGTGGAGTTTCTTGCACGGAGTTCAATTCCTTTGTTGCTCATATCACTAGATGAGTGTTGAATATGCATGCATAAAACTTCATTTGCTTGCATATTCATTTGCCGGTGGATCAAGGTTCTTCTGGGTTCCCTTGGCGCTACAAATGGAGAGTTTCATATTAATTTCATATCTACATCTGTTTCTATATATGTTCTTATTGCTATATGTTGGGTGAATTTTGGAGAGCAACATCATCTTCATCACCACTTGAGTTCAGATTTTGTTTTGTTTTTAATTTATGGTCGTCAGTTATTAGTTTTATCATATTTATTTGTTGTTATAATGAACAAATGGTTGCATATACAGCTTGTTTCAACGTATAATAGAATTATTGATGAATTAATTATTTAACTAACTTATGTTTTTGTTTCTGTCATATCTCAAAACCGACAAGACTTAATTCCTGAAATTTAATGAAATTAATTAATGCTATTCAGTTATTTTTAGAATTAATAGACTTTTGATAAATTGCACATTATTTAAATTTTTTCGGAATGAATAAAATTTTGATTTACCTTCACGTTCCACTACAATTCATTAATATAATGATAATTTTAATTTATATCCTAATCCCAATATGCTGCATCGATTCAATATTAGACGCATGTGTAAGCTGTAAATGAGCGATAGCTGATTGAATTTCCTGAAATTGTTTTACAAAAAAGCTCACGCGGGATTTGTTTAAAACTACTCACGAGCAAATTCAATATTCATAGTACATTAATTAAGTGGTAACTTGATTAGACATGCAGAACAGCTTGATCTTTATCCTGGACTTCAACATAGATTGATCGATCCACCAAAAGATATAAAATCTATTAAAGCAATTGTGAAATTTTTATTTTTATTATTATTATTTTTTACCGGGGATGTTCGGGTTAGATTACATGTACCTCCACTACTCTCCCTACCTCGAACAATGCTTCCAAAACAGGATAAGTTATGTGGTCTATCACCAACAATATTAGCAATCGTTCTTGTAATTCGAACTTAAGACTACAAGAGGAACAAACTCCTTGACCCCAACCTTTACCACTCAGTCAATCCATTGTTGGTTCAATTGCGAGTTTTTTGCTTGTTTATAATATGATTTTGAATAAATTAGGAGTAAAAATTTATCTGGGAAGATGCCATAGCTATGAGCACATTTGGTGTTTAGTATATATTGTCGATATTAAATATTGAAGAGAAAGCTCCAAAAAAATGTATTAAAACAAAACCATAGATCAATTAGGATCTGCATGACATAGACAAGTCTAGATTAGATTTGGTAACCAAACTACAAGACAGTAACTTTGCATAAGTTAAGTTTACACCCTCTCAATCACTTGCATAATCTTTCTACAGTAAGTCATAAACTGTTATTCATTTCCAACTTTATTCAATTAATAAAAAATATCTATAGGTTATTAGTAAAATAAATTCCACAAAATTGTTGAGTTAATAACATTATCGATATTGATGCGGGACCATGATCTTCTTTTAATTTGATTTTTACTTGAGCATAAAATAAAATAAAAAATTAATTTGATATTATTATTAGTGCGCATATATGATGAGATCTTTTAAAATTAGAGTACTCATAATATAGTTGATAGGGACAAATAATAACATAATAAATAGTTAAATACCTATCCTATCATCAGTTCTTTATGCATCATTTCTAATTTTATATTAGTAACTTCCTGTTACTTTGCAATCACCAAGACAATCTGGAATAAATTTATTAAGAATACTGTATGTAAAATTTCTTAGCACAAACTCATCTGTACAAATTGGTGTATTATTGATGTATTTTAATTTAATTAGATGATTTTGAATTGAAAGATAAATTAAATAATTACAAAAGATGATATGTTTAACATGCAAAGTCACTTTGTAGGGAATAATTTGTATAATTAGTTTGTATATATAACATTATTCATAAATTTATATGGAAAGTAATCTTCATGAGCACAATATGAAAAAGTCCAAAATATTGCAGTATTCATAAAATTAATTACTAAATTTGTTGTTATTATTATTATTTTTTTCATTTATTACGATCCACATATGATTATAAATTGTCAAATAAATACTTAATGGCTTAATGCAAATTACAAACTGTTAGGGCACTATAAGGGGCGGATTCAGCCCCAGGCCTACCCTTGGATTTGAAAAAAAATTTATTAATATAAGGCCATAAAAAATTGTTAATTAACATATATATTCAGAGGCAGCTTCAAATTTTTAAAAAATAAGAATTATTATATATACTGTATATTTAGGTCTACAAAAAAACTTGTTATTAATATATATATATATTCCAAGCCCATATTATATTAAAAGTTTAAAACTCTCTCCAGTGTTTTTCTACACAGCTTTACCTGTCTTTTTTTATGATTTTATCCTCAAATTCTTTACTCTCTCTTTCTCTTTCTCATGTTATTCTCTCTTAAAATTTTTGAAGACTGAAATTGTTAAATTTTCACTACTCAAGGTATCATAATTAGCTCCGTTTTATAGATTTTAGGTATGTGTATTGTTAATTTCAATTTAGTTTATTTAAGGATTGATTCATTTTTTTTTCTTTTTGAGGGAAAAAGATATTAATCTTGTGAGTTTATTTTGTATTTTCTGTCTAAGAATGAACCTGTTTTCTCAAATTAAAACATTAACTATATTTTAAAGGACGTTATTCTTCATCCTTTACCCATCACTTTCCTATATTTTTAACGTCATCGTTCAGTTGTTCAAAATTATTAAAAAAAATTGAGTTACTATCTATGTTTATGGTAAAAAAATTTCCCCTCTTATTAATTCATATTAAAAGTCAACGTAACGTTGACTTGATTTAAGTTTTGGTTGACTTTAATTTAATTAGGTTAGATTTGATCAACGTTATAAAAATTTATATTATTATATTTGAAAGCCAACAATAAAAATATTAAAAGAAGGTTTTGTTCAAGGTTTACTCAACACTTTTAATACATTTACTCAATTTTGCTTCTTATAGATTTATTCAAGTAAGAAATATTGTGTTAATGTATATTCTTTTTCTCAGGTTCTTAATATTGTATTATTTTTTTTATTAAGGTTTGATGATTTTTTAAAGTTTTATAATTATTTGGAAATAATGGCCGAGCCATGAAGGCCTCCTCGAAAAATCCTGAATCCACCACTGGGCACTATGGTAGCATAAAGTATGGAGATATATATAATAGGTTTTCAAGCTTTTTTAAATGTAGCAAAAACTTCATGTGGACCACTTTTTTTTTTTTTTTTTTTTTGATAAAGTTCGTATATAACATTGATTTACAATTAAAAATCTTTAGATATAATAAGATTATCTTAACATATATATCTTAAACAATAATGTTAAAAATATTGCATCATAAATGTTATCCTTTCTATTTAAAGGTATATTTGATTTTGAAGATTGATCTGCATTCTTTAATTAATAATTTAAAATATCTAATGACCATTTGAAAAATAAACTAAGAAGAAATATGATATGTATCAACCCTTCACTTGTTTGTAAGAGGTGAGACTGACTTGAAAACTAATTATAGTAATATTTTATTAAAAAATAAAGATAGAGTGATAAACTTTTTTCACTGATTTCTCTTACAAACCTGATATATAGCAGTTTCAACTAATTAGTTTGTATTTAGTTAAATAGATATGACTCATTGTGGGCTTATCAATATATTGTGAATTGACACACCAGGTAGTGAGTCATCACCGCACGATTACTCTGATGAAAGTTGAGCAACTTAATCTTTCCGAAATAGGAAAGAGCAGAATGACAAAAACCACTGTCATGGTCATGGGACATCTAGGGTCAATCATTGATATCTAGAAGTGACTTGTAATTGTCTTTATCAGTACACGCATGTGCTCTGAATAGTTATTATTGGTAATGCTTAATTTGAGCTAAATCAATTAAGAACAATTAAGTGTCGGTAGATTTATAATCAGAGGAATTGGCGATCATGTGAGCTCTCATGCTTAGACAAAAATTATGGGTTATGGAGTAGGACGTAGGCCCAACAAATCTATTTTTGTTCAACTTAAGAGATTCAATGACCTAAGCAGAGGTAACATTTACGCGGAGTTAAAAGATTAGTATAACCCCAACGGATTGGTTTGGTGGTTTACTATGATTGTTTTTTTTATTAAATTTTTTGGTTCAAATTTTGGGCTTATTTATTATATTATGACTTATTTGATCTTTTAAATATATATAGTATTTAATAGATTATAAAAATTAGTTGAAATATGTATAAATTTTTTCGAACACTTTCGTTATTAAAAAAACAAAAAAGATTAGTAGAATAATTGCCACAAAGTTAGCTGTCTATTCTATTTTTATATATCTGCATGCAACTACTTTTTCATGGCAGAGAAAAAAAGATAATGTCATACCTTGTATGGTTGCAAGAGCGCTTTTTTTATTTTTATTTATTTTTTATTTTTACCACAAAGTTGAGGTTTACTAGTTAAATCCCATGCTGCCATATGAATAATAAATTAATCTGAATTTGGTCATTGTTTGATTTGTTAACTATTCATGTTATGGGAAAAAAAAATCCTTTAATAATTGAGAGATTTAGAGGATTGGTTGATGAGAAGCACAAGATTATGGGTGAGTTATATATATATATATATATATATTTGAAGATATAATAAATAACTTTTGCGTCTTTAATTTTCTGAAAAATATATTATATTTAATATGATACCTTGGATACAAGTTATCAGATTTTTTTTTGGTTAAATAATACACTATATGAATAACACATAAAGACTATTCGTAATACAGAACAGATAAGAAATACTCGCATTAGATTTTTGTTTGGTAATAGTAACAAGAAAGAACCCTAACATTGTTTAAAACTATATACCAATGATTTTTTGAGGTCTTATCTTAAAGTGGGGTCTTTGGTTACCTGTTTTGCGTAGGCCTTGAACCAGTTATGTCGTTATACCCAATAGCGGATCCAGAAATTTCTTTTAAGGTGGGCCAAAATAAAACTTTATTATACATTACTATTTTTGTCCATTAATATTTTTTTTAGGGTGGGCCAAAATTTATAAATTTACATATTAATATTAAAAAAAAAAAATTGAGGGTGGGCCAAAAAGTGGCTGGATCCGCCACTGGTTATACCTCTTTATTTTAAACAAATATATAATGATTCATAATTTAATAAGTTCTAAATGCTCTAATACAATATTAAAATCAAAATAAATATGCTAATTCATAACAGAATCATATTGATAACCAGTATGGTAACCAATTAATTGTTCAATGTCATAGTAAACTAACCATATAGGTTAGTATACAAATCATTACAAAACCACAACCTTTCATATATAATAAAAAATGATGATATATGTAATTAATGTCATATATACATATATCATAATACAAGTAATTCAACTGACTGAACTTATTCAAATATAAAGTTTTTGTAGACATGCACCATTAACTTAGAGGACTATACAAGTTCCTCTACAAAAATCACAACCTATGATTTGTCTGGGGGACTTATGAAAATACAGATTTCTAAATTTTTAGCACCTAAATACTTGAAAGTTCATAAAACATACCTGTGATTTTAGAAAACAAAAGAAGTACCGAAATTAAGTAAAATTATCAAATTAAACCTAATTCCCACACAACATACCCTTAAAATCACAAAGAATAAGTGTACTTTCAAGCACTCATCAAAACCCCCAACCAACTTCTTGCTAGTTCCTAGCAACCGAAGCGATCTAAATATAATCTAGTTCTAAGTAACCTAACCTAAATTAAACCACTTCTCTAGGTTGTTGACACGATTGCATTTAGTGTATGCAATGAGCCTTTAAACCCCTAGATACCCCTAGTGGATGAGTTATAGTCTCGTAAGGGTTTATAGCGATGCTACCCACAAACATCCAACAAATCCTAACTAACACACAGAATAAAACTAAAACATAAATTTCCAGATTAATCCATAAAAGTGTCTCAAAAATTGCTTACAAATAACAAATAGAACAATCAAACATCACTCCAATTCTAGGAACATCCTAAACATCAATTTCACTTTCGTTCTCAACTCTCTAATCATCCATCAATCCACAATCTGTCAATCCTAACATCAGAAATAATTCCATGTGCAACATCCGTAGACATAAACTTGATCCCATTAATTATGAAATAAGAATAAAACTCTATAAAGACAAACTCCATAGGCATATCTTTCAAACCACTCTCTACTAATGTAGAACAAGCACACAACTTTAGATTATTAGGACCTTATTGAGCTTGTAACGTTTAGGCTAGGGTATTGGGTTATGAAGAACGGAAAGGAATCAAAAAAAATAAGAGGATAATCTTACTTATTTGTAACATAATCACTCGAAGCATATCATATTCTCTCTAACTTCCCAAAACCTTTGTTACGTCTCTCTTCCCATCCACATTTGCATTTACAAACTTTCCATACTTCCTTGATTCATTCTTTTTTTCATCAAATTTTTTTTTTTGAAACTAATTAAATATAATCAGGAAGCATGGATATTATAATCATTGCCCATTTTACCTTGATATTTGCAATACACCACAAGCCCCAACCCATTCTTTTGAATAACCTCCACAAATTTGGAGAAAATACTTTAAGCCACACATTCCCACTCTCACTCTGAATTAATTAAGATTAAATCCTCTTAGAAACATGGGTAGAGAAATGTGTTTAGGGGTTAAAAAGGGCACAGTATTTTGGGATAAATGAAAGAAAATCTAGGCTAATATAAATTCAACATTGTCACAAAGGGGTGACTAGAGATAATAATAAATTATAGGGTTGACTTGAAAGGCACAAACAGTCCAAAGATGGCCTAAATCATGTGTTGTCTAGGATTTCGCCTCAAGTGGTCATCATTTAGGTTCTAGAGTTTGGGGATCTAAAAAATGTCATAGGATAGTTACACACAAAACATCCCTAAATGCTAGAACTAACCCACCTTACAAACCCCATTCATGAGAGTCTCAAACTTAAGCAAAAGCAACATCGAAAATTATTCCCAAATTAAAGTAAAATTTGACTTATTATAAATGCTACATGTCATTGAAATCATGTTATTATCATTGACATATAAATTAATCCAGAAAAATTGAAACACACTCAATTAAAAATAAAATAAAAAAAACAAATCTCAAGAAAATTGAAAAAAAAATCATGAAAAGAAAGAAAATTCACGAAAATTAAGAAATTTAGGAAAATGGAATTTTCCCACCTCCAACCTAAAATACATTGTCCTCAATGTAATAATTAGAAAGGAAAAACGAAAGAGAAGTTACCCACCTTAGAGACATCGTCAAAATTTGTGTGGCACTGCGACCCATTTTCATCAAGCCGCGACATCAAGTTGCTGCCAAAATTTTGTTTTTACTCTTCATTGTTGTGCCATGACAAAAATATTTTGAGCCAAGCGCGAAGTTCTTTTTCTACAAAATGAATAAACCATAAAATACAAAGAACTACACTACTCTTACTCATCCAACAATACTAAAATAAAAAAAAAAAAAAAAAAACTAAATTCCTAACTTAAACAACAAAAACACTTAAAATACTTGGAAAACAAAAGAAAATAAAACCATAAATTAAATTAAAGAAAAAGTTCAAAGAAAAAGCTTGGGTTACCTCCCAAGAAGAGCTTTATTTAACGTCTAGGCTAGACTGAATGCGCTCTCTATTAGGCTCGATCATTGGAATATGAGGGAAACGCCAAAGAATTGAAAACTAAAACTCAACTATTTCATCCAAAACTATCATAGTGAGCTTGCCATTTTGAACATCAATCAATATCTTAGTTGTAGCCATAAATGGGCGGTCGAGCAAAATGGGCAAATCTTTATTATGAGTTGACGACTTTTCCTTATCTAAGACTACAAAATCAATAGGAATTATTGGTTTATCAACTTAGACCAAGACATTCTTTACAATACCTCTTGGTTATCTAATTGAATTGTTAGCAAGTTGTAGAGACATTATTGTTGGCTTTAATTTTCCCAATCCTAATCGTAGATAAGTGGAGTAAGGTATGAGATTAATACTTGCCCCTAGATCTAGAATTGCTCATTCTTCCTTTTTATCACCCACAGTAAAGTTGATGATGAAGCTAAATGGATCTTTCAATTTGGTTGGTAGATTCCTTTGAAATAAAACACTTGCCTTTTCGGGAAACATTGCTTTTTTATTGGGTTCAAACTTACGCTTGCGAGTAATCAAATCCTTCAAGAACTTTGCGTAAGCAGGCATATTTCTTATCACATCAAGTAAGGGTAAGTTCACATTAAATTTAGATAAAACATCATAAATATAAGAGAAATACTAATCCCATTTTCTTTTATTTAGTCGACTTGGAAAAGGTACAGGTTAAACATAAGGCTTTGATTGAGCAACGATAGGACTGATCTCTTCATTCTGAATGGATACACGTGATTGCTTCTCCTTTGCTTTATCTTCCCCTACATGATCAATTAAAGGCTTATTACATTCAAAATTAATTTCCTTGTGAATTACCTTGCCACTTCAAAGCACTGTGACTGCTTTTGCTTGCTCAAGTTGGCTTCGTAATTTCCCAAGAACACGGCCTTGTATTGCCTCTGCTATTTGTCCTATTTGAACCTCCAACTTTCTAATGGATGCCTCTTGCTGTTGAAATTTATGTTCAATATTCTGTTGGTTTTTATGAGAAACCTGAATAAAATTATTCAATGTCTGTTCCAAAGAGCGTTTCAATAGTTGACTGTTAGAACCTCCTTGTTGCTGATTGTTACTCTAGGAAAAATTGAGATGATTCCTCCAACCGGGATTGTAAGTATTTGAAAAGGGATCATATTGAGGTCTTGGATTGTAGGAATTCATCATATTGGCTTGTTTAACAAACACCGGAAAATTTTCACTAGAAGGACAAAAATTGGTAGCATGACCAATAATACCACAAATAGCACATACCTCTTCGAAATTATTTTGTCCTTATCCCATCATCATTATGCACATGGTCTTTGTGGAATATTCATATTCCACAAACTTATGAGTTATGAGATATGTGTGCACACTAGTTGCCATCTTATGATTTGGCTTGTTTCATCTGTTGTGTATGTGCACATCGGTTCTGCGTGCACACTAATTGCCAGACTTGTGTCTTAGCTTGTTTCTTTTTGAGTGTGTGTACACAACAGGTTGTGCTTACACTCCCTCTTCAGACATTTGCAACCCAACACGAGTTGCATGTTTAATAAAGTGAAAAAGATATTGTTTATCTTTGTCTCTTACTTTTTAGGACCTTTTTTACATGTGCCACTGTATCCTTAAGTGGTCATAGGGAATAAAAATCTTTTCCTGATTTGTTTTGTGGTCCAAACCAAAATAAGGAATACTTTCCTTATTTGGACAAACATTGGTCAGTCATTTGTTGGCTGACTTGGCACTATATTGTTGAGCAAGAAATCCTTCATTATATAATATTCTTTCTTGTTTGTATGAATCTAACCTTTTTACATTTTGTTTTATTGTACTTTGAATTTCTTAGAGCCCTCTTTCTCTTAAGGTTCAAGGTTCATTTCCATTGCGTACCAAAACCTCACCATATCAAACATAGACTTGATGGCTTTTGCAACCTGGTTCCTTTGCTGATGCTGGTGCGTGGCGTCGGTGCTTGAAGCTTCATGTTTCATAAGCTATTCTTGGGTGTGTTCCCGACGTGAAGAAGATCCAAGGAGTTGCTACACATTAAGGATTCAGAGTGTAGTGCTAAGTGTAAAGTTGAATAGGGAGTTATTTTTATTGTAACTTAGATCAACTTTGAACATTATCTTTGTAATGCTTTCTTTCTAGCTAGTATACTCGTAAAATAATCACTAAAACTCATTAAAAATATATATATATAAGAAAATACACATATATATACGAGTAATAAAGTATGGGCCCATATTTAATTTTCCTTTATATACAAATATTTACAAAATATTCTCAAACATAGTAACTTGACAGTGTAGCCCCACCCTTCCACTGCGTGACGTTTCGAACGACCGCAACTCACCTATTACCTGCAAAACATTAAAAACAATAGAGTGAGCACTAATGGCTCAGTAAGTAAACCCATTATGCTACCCTTCTCTCGCTCCATTGCTTAAAATTCTAAATTTTCTTTCCTTATATCACATTTCCCGATTATTCTCTATTCTTTCCCTGTTCTTCTCTTTGTTCTTTCTCTATTCTTTCTCTGTTTTGCTATCTGTTTTTCTCTCTGTTTTCTAAATTTTTCATTACCCATGATAATGAGCATGGTATTATGCATATTCATGATGCAAATGCACAAATGCATAAATTATGCATTTTCTTTTCTATTTTTCTTATTCTGTTTTCTTTATTTCTTTCTTTCTTTTCTAGTCTTTCTTTCTATTCTTGTCGATCGGACATGGTTGAGGCATGGATTTGGAGCCTTGGCCGTGTGAGTGAATTCTCTAATTCTAGGTACAGTCCTCATCTACACACACTTCTAACAGACTGTATATTTCTTCTTTCTGAATTCTGAGGCTGCTTACTAAAGGCGGCGTGCATGTGGGACTATGTCACTCACGGCTCCCCATCGCAACAACCTTCTCTTCTTTTTATTTTTGTTTTGTTTACACTTTTTATAGAAAAAATTCAGATTTGAATACCTTTAATATTCTCATTTCTTTCTATTTTCTCTTTAACATATTTTAGGGCATTTTCATGCTCTTATGAATATGTATGCATGTAGATGGTTTCATGCTTATAATTCTTTCTAAATTCACATATTTAAATGCAATTATGCATTATGGAATGCAAACATGTCATTCTCTACCATCTACAAACACATCCCAAGGTAACACATAATCATACTCATACATGCACTTCTCCTTGGCATTTCATCAAACAATTCATGTGCACAAATCAACACTAATTTGGCTATACTTCTATCTCTATTTTAGGCCACCAAAAATTTGGAATAAACTCCTCCATAATTAACACCAAATCTGCCCAAAATACACACTTCAAATTTTTCACTTCAATTCTTCCAAATCTCATCCAAACATTTATCAAATAACAACTACACCAACACAACTTCTCATGGATAGGTTCTAATCATTATTCAATAACAAATCCATCAACAATTCTACATATAACACATATATATATGCATAAAGAAAGTTCTCTAACCACATAACTTAAATCATACTTAGGGTAGGATTTACTTACCTTTGATATGAGCAAATTCAACCGTTTAAGAATCTCCTTTGATCAAACTCTCTTCCTCTTAAATCCTATGAGCATAAACCATCAAAATCAACACTTTAAAAACTAAAATTCATTTCTTAGTGCAAGGATCTTACCTATAGAAGCTTAAGATTGAAAATCCACTCAAAAACACCCAAAACCTTTGAATTTCCTTTGAAGAAGAATTGAAGAATTTGAGAGAATATGGAGGTGAAAGTGGCGTGCATATGGGTAAGAGTGGCTAGGGTTTCACTCTTCAATTTGATATAACATAAAACTTATATATATTTTCCGATTTTGCCCTTGCACTTTCTTTAAAATTCACTTCTTATTGCATTCTCCATGAAATTCTATCTCTTTTCACTCCGCACAATTTGAGTGAAAAGTCTATTTTACCCTTAATGCAAGTTTAAGGCACTTTCTCAAAATAACTTTAGCAAAAATCAACTAAAGGTATAAGAGCATAAATTAAATTACATACCTCCATGTGGGCGTTACAATCTTGTAATGTGTTTTTGACTTAGTGGATTGCTTCGACCTGGACAAGGTCCCATGGATGTAGGCTAAAAGTGATTTAGCCGAACCATGTATATGGCTGTGTTCTTTATTTTTCACACTTACGTTTGATGTGTTCAAATTGGATTTGTATAATCTGCTTGGTAAATATTCCATTGCACTTTAAAATGGGTATTTAAACACCAAAGTGAGTTGACCAAATCCAACAAGTGGTATCAGAGCGAGTTTTGATAAGTTACTTCAGTAGGTCCATACCTATTTTGCTTGTTTTTGTGTCCAACTGAGTGGTCTTGTGTTTGGCCGAAATCTTATATGTGTTGCATTTTATTTTAGATTTACTGCGTGTTTGTGTGTTCACTGCCATTTGCTGTGTTAGCATCTGTCTCATTTTTTTTTTTTGTCATGAGTTTCTTCACTGAAGGTGGATTTGCTCATCATCGTCCTCTGTTACAAAGACCTAACTATTATACATGGAGACTTAGGATGTGTGTTTTTCTTAAGTTTATAGATGAAAGAGTCTGGTCCACAGTTTTGAATGGTTGGACAACCCTAGTTATTATTGAAAATGAAGTGTCTAGACCAAAACCTAATGCTAGTTGGACTACTAATGAAATAACTTTGGCAAATTATAACTCTAAAGCCCTTCATGCTATTTTTAATGCTGTTAATGTGAACCAAATGAAAGTCATAGCTAATTGTGAGCTAGCTAAAGATGCTTATGATAGACTTCAAGTCAAGAATGAGGGAACTGGTACCGTTAAAAGAAATAGACTTAGAAGACTTGTCATTGATTTTTAAAATTTGAAAGAGGATGAGACTATAATTGATTTTTATGGTAGAGTTTGTGATATCTCTAATGAATGTTTTGTTTTGGGAAGAACCTATTCTAATGCTGAACTTGTTAGGAAAGTGCTTTGCTCTTTACCTTAGAGGTTTATGTCAAAGGTCACCACCATTGAAGAATGCCGAGATGTGGATGCTATGGACATCGATGAACTCATTGGCTCTCTTCAAACCTATGAGTTGAATATGCAATGCTAGGAAAAATAGAAACCAAGCAAAGGTTTGGCTCTCAAACATAGGTTGATTCTGATCCTTTTGATGATTGTGATTTAAGTTCATTGGATGATGAAAATTGTGTTTTACTTACAAAGAATTTTGCAAAGTTTTTAAAGAAAAACATGAAAAAGTCTCATAATAGTGGTTATGGTCGAAAACCTTTTGTGAAAAAGCCTTATGACCATCAAACCCTTGTTACCTTTACAAAGAAATTTTCAAAAGATAAAGAAAAGAAAAATAAAGGTATCAAGTGTTTTCAATGTGAGGGTTTTGGGCACATACAGTTTGAGTGTACTAACACACTGAAAAAAAAAGAAAGGTAAAGCCATGGTTGCTACTTTAAGTGAGAGTGAGCATGATGATTCAGGTGGTGATGAGTGTAAACCCCGCGTTATTATTCCGATACCCTAAGGTTTGAAATTTACCTTTTCAAATAATTTTCTTTTTTTTTGAATAGAAGGGTAAAATGGTCAATTTACATGTATTTTGAGATGTGGCCATTATAAAGTGTAAGGGGTGATGTCATTGAAGAGTAATGAGGGTAGAATGGTCATAAAGTTGATTGATATGGTTAAATGGCGTAAACGGTAACCAAGGGTATAATGGTCTTTTCATACAAATCCATATGAAATAAGTATCCATAAAAGTGCATTAAGGGTAAGTTAGTCATTTACCTAATGGGATTGCTTAATTGTTAAGTGTTTTAAAGAAGTCAAATGGCATTAAATGAGTGCTTATCTTTATGTTGTGGTAGAAATGACCAAAACGCCCTTATATGAAAAATTTATGCCAAATGACCCTTATATCTAACTTTTATTGACCAATCACATTAGAGCAACAATGGAATAAATATTTACAAGATTTTAAGTGAGAGGAGTCGGCCTTTTACACCCCAAGTGCATCATCTTCTTCTTCATCTCTCAAATCCACCATAAAAGCCACTAATTCAAGCATTTTATTCTCAAATTTTCATAGGATTTCACGTTGGTTTTCAAAGGAGATCACCATCCACACTCAAAGAATTTCAATTTCAGGGTTAAAGGTGATTTTCAAAACCCTAGTTTTTCTGATCTTTTAGTTAAAAGAGAAATTCATAAGTGGTTATATGTGTAAGGTAGAAAGGTAAACCTTTGAAGCCAAGTAGGAGTGCCTTTTGCTTTGACTACTAAGGTAAGGAAAAAAATCTCCCTTATGACTACAATTGATAACACCTAGGGTTTATGAAACTTACATTTATTTATGTTAATATGAGTGTGAGGCTATGTTTTGATTATGGATTGTTTAAATGGGTGTGTTGATTGGTGTATGTGTGCATATGGAGGATGATTATGCCAATTAAGAGACTTGTAGTTGGACGATGTTTTGGCACTTTTTGGTTCTGTAAAAAGGGAGGTTTTTATGGACTTTTATACCTAAAATGACATGGTAAATGATATGAATGTGCAAATGAAGGTGGCATGGTTAAAATGAATAGAATTCGGATTTGACTTTTTGAGACTTATATTGTACATGCTTCACTGAATCAGTCATAACTGGAGTTATAGAAGTCCGATTGAGTTGATTTTTGAAGTTTTAAAAAGTTCAGAAACAGACCTAAACCTTTTATGGTTTAGCCAAGAACCGATTCGAAATGGAAGATAAGGAAAAAATTGCTTGAAAAGTGACGAACTGTATGGCATCCACCTTCTTAATGGAAATTCCCATTTGTTTCTAATTCTAATAAACCCCTGAATAATCTTACTACTAAAATTCCTTGTATTGTATGAGAAATTGAATGAATTAAGTTAAGAAGTTTAGTAGGAGAATATAGTTTGATTGAGCATGGGAGATGTTAGTCCATATGTTTGCATTCATAATGGTAATCCATATAGCTTATTTTAGTTGTCTTATGAAAAATTTATAAAATGTTAAAGAATGAATTCCATGAGTCTCTTGAGGTATAAACCAAGATCAGAGGAATGGAATTCTTATGGAAACCATAAGTCCTTTGAGGTGACGACCAAGAACAAGGTAATGGTTCAAATGAATCCGATCGGATAACAAAGACTAATGAAACCGTCAAGTATACAGACAAACCAAATAAGCATGCCATGTACATGAATATTTCATGAGTCATATATGTTCTATGTTATATTATGTATGGTTATGTTACGACTTATTTTTATGAGAAAAGTCCAAAGTGTATGATATGTTTTATGAACTTGTTATGTTAAAGAATGAAGGTCATGTTTTGTAGGTAGGTAGGGTCCTTAGTAATATACTTGTATGATGAACCTTAATAGTTCATAAATGGCCATATTCCTTACTGAGCGATTAGCGCTCACCCCACGAAATGTTTTAAAATGTTTTGCAGGTAAAGATTAAGGTATGAAGCTGGGAGAGGATTCCGAGGGACGCTATGAGCATGAAGGGATGTTTTAATTATGACTTTTGAATGGTTTTGCTAGCATTTAGTGTAGTAATTATGTTTATATCTCATAATGTAGTAAATATGTCCATGTTATAATGAGTATATATTGTTTGTGTTAATAAAGGAAATCAAATTGCTAGTAAATTTTGTAAAAGTGTGTATGTTCTAGTAAGTATTACTATGGATTTCATAATTTACTCCAAGAAAGGAAACTATACTTTTTTATTATACAATGAACTTATTATAGTTAAGAAAAAAATTAAACACACACACACACACACACACACACACACACACACACACATATATATATATGTTTTAAACTACAAGTTTATTCTTTGAATAGGATTTTAAAATAAACTTCTTTCTTAGGCGTGCATTTTCTAGGTTCTCAGTGGCCAAGTGATACTTAGGAAATACCCGGCTAGGGAGGGGTTTTACAATGAGAATGTTTTAGCCTTCACCGTAAATCGAGAAGAAGGTAAGAATGACGTTTCAGATGACACTGTTGATTTCTATGCTGAACAATAAGAGGCATATGATAAAATATATGACCAATGGCTAAAGGCTGTGAAAAAAATTACAATCTCTTGGTATTGAGAATGCTACCTTGTTGAAACAAAAGAAAGCATTATCCAAAAAGATTGTTTTTCTTACTTCTAAACTAACTAAGGCTAAGTCCATTATTGATAAGTTGAATGTAGGTTTTCTTAAGCTTGATGAAGTCCTTGGTCAAAGAAAATCCTTTAGAGATCGGTATGGTTTGGGATTCAGTCCTGGCGCTAGCACATCGAAAGCTGGTGCGAGCATATTTGTGAAAGACATCGAAACTTCTACTGAAGGAACTGTTGTGAGACAGGTTAGGAAGGTATCAAAATTCGTTCCTATTTGTCATTTTTGTAACAAAAAGGGTCACATCAAACTCAAATGCTTTAGGTTCATTGTTTATTTAAAGAAAGTTTTAAAAAACCATAGTTTTGTTGCTAATGTAAATCATAATGCTAACAATGGTTTTTTCTTCCAAAAGAGTATGGAGACCTAAGGCTGATGTGAACTGTTTTGTGTCTCATACTTCCTTGCTTACATTTCAAAATGATCTTTGGTATCTAGACAGTGGTTTTTTAAGGCATATGACAAGTAATAAATCTCTCTTGACTAAACTTGAATCAGTTGATAGTGAACATGTCACTTATGGTGATGGAAAGAAAGGTAAAATTCTTGGCAAATGATCAATTGTGCTTCCTGATTTTCCTATTTTGAAAGATGTCTTACTTGTTGATTGCTTGAAAGCTAATTTGATTAGTATTAGTCAAATTTGTGATAAAGATTTTGTGGTTCAATTATCAAAGAACAAGTGTCAAATCTTGAATGATAAAGGTGTTTCTCTACTTGAGGGAAAAATGTCAAATGACAATTGTTACTTGCTTTTTAACCGTTGTCATGTTTCAGTTCAAAAACAGATTCCACTAATTTGTGGCATGAGAAACTTGGTCACATGAACTTCAAGGACTTATGTGTGCACACTGGTTGCCAATCTTATGATTTGGCTTGTTTCATTTGTAGTGTGGGTGCACATCAGTTCTGCGTGCACACTAATTGCCAGATTTGTGTCTTGGCTTGTTTCGTTTCGAGTGTGTGTACACAACAAATTGTGCTTACACTCTCGCTTTAGATATTTGCAACCCAACATGAGTTGTATGTCTGATAAAGTGAAAAAGATATTGTTTATATTTGTCTCTTACTTTTTAGGACCTTTTTTACATGTGTCATTGTATTCTTAAGTGGTCTTAGGGAATAAAACTCTTTTCCCGATTTGTTTTGTGGTCCAAACCAAAAGAAGGAATACTTTCCTCATTTGGATTGTAATAGCCGCGTTCTACTCAAATATCCATAAAACATGTTCATAATAAAATACATATAAAATAGCATAAAAAGATTGGGCCCAAATTTTTTTTTTATTTATTAAACATATACATTCTTTGTACAAAAAGTTGTATCATGTACAAAAGCATCAAAACAAGGTGGACAGTGTAATCATTTCCCTTCTTCCTCCTATGTCCATCCGACTGTATCCGATTGTATCCTCACCTAGATCCTGCAAAAACATAGAAAAACAACGGGGTGAGCACAACTAATGCTCAGTAAGTAAATCCTCTACTCATCTATCCTTGTAACTCTCTCTCTTTAATTCTTTCCTCACGATTCTCATTTACTCTCTATTTATACTTCCCTCTCTACTTTCTCTCTCTCATAACTCTTTTCTACTAACTCTCTTTAGTAGTCACGACCTCATCTTACCAGAGGCACAGCCGGGACTCGCTCCCACTCTACGTGACTTTTACTCTTTCTATCCGATCGGACTCGGTTATGCATGGATTTGGAACCCTTGGCCATGTGAGTGTATAATCTCTCTCTCGGGTACTCGGGTATAGCCCTCATCCGCATGCACTCTCACGGGCTACACCACTTCTCTCTCTTATACTCATGCCGCTCTCTCAATGCGGCGTACATGTGGGAAACTCTACCCATTACTCACAGGTTCCCCATCGCACAACCTACTCTATTCTCTTTTCTCTTAACTCTTAAAAATAACTTATAATCAAATTCTCTACTATGTCTCAAGCTACTACTTGAGTGTATAAACAAATGTGTAAAGAAAGCTCATACTCACTAATGCACTTATGAAATGCCAAATGTAAGATTTCCTCAAAACCATCATTCTGCACAGGTCACACTAAGAAGGCCATAACTTGCGTTATACACTTCGGATTCCTATGGTTTTGGTCTCGTTTTAAAGCTTAGAAACAGGAATACAACTTTTATGTTTTGGTCTCAGCCCAGTTCAAGCCGTAAGATGCCCAAATATCACTTAGAAAGTCACGGCTGTGACAGGGCAGATTTCAGTTAGGCTTTTCATCAAATAACTCATGTGCATACCAAAGCTCCACTTATCTATAACTCTACTCTTCTCTTTAATCATCCAAAATGGGAGGAAATCTCCCTCATACAATCATAATTCCTGCCAAGGAAAAACACTCCCAAAAATATTCATACACAACTCCTCCAACTTCAACTCAATTTCACTCTCTCATCACACATCAAAAACACTTCTCATAATTTAAGTATGTCTAACAACTATGACTAAGCACACATTTCATCTCAATTTTTCAGTAAGTATAACATATATACATAATTAAAATAAATCTCTACTCATTTACTTTCTTGAACCTCAACTTGATTGGATTTACTTACCTTGTGAAGGAATAGCTTCTCTAACACTTTTCATTTCCTTTGGTAGCTTGATTTCTCTCTACAACTTTAAACAACAACAACATAAGACTTTAACCAAAACATACTAAAACTCTCATCTAAAGCAAGAATCCTTACCTTAGGATGCTTTAGATTAAAAATCTACTTAAAAAGTCCTTAGAAATCTTGGAAGATTGGATGGAAAATTGAGAGAAGTTAGAGAATGGTTATGGCGGTGGAAATGGGTGAAATAAAGATTTTCTCTACACTTAATCCTTTTTAGCTCATATAATATCCATCATTTCCCATTTTGCCCTTGCTCTTCCTTGGAAATTCCATCCATATCCTTTGATTCTTTGCAAATACACCCTTATTACCAACACATTCTCTACTTAATTTCCTTACATTTTACTCCCCACTTTTCCTACTAATTAGGGGTAAAAAGGTCATTTTTACCCTTATGAAGAATTCTCTAGAAAACTCAAGAAACTTTTTGTTAAGCTCTTCGTCGCGGTGAAGAACATTCCGTCGCCTCGGCGAAACACGGCAGAACCTATCCATGGGTGCAGCACCTCATCGCCGCGGCGAAGACTCTCCTTCGCCCTGGCGAAGATTGGATTTCTAAAATTCACCAAATCTCAACCAAAAACCAAGGCAAACACTTAACCAATTTGACATATCATGACAACAACCAAACTCAATTAAAACCAAACCACTAAATATTTAAGCAAGACAGCAAATCTTGAGTACGTACCTTAAGTGGGGCGTTACAATTCTCCCCCCTCAAAAGAATTTCGTCCCCGAAATTCACACAAATAACTCCAAGAAGTGATTCTGCATGTCTTGTTCTACCTCCCATGTCGCTTCTTCTACCTTGTGATTCCTCCAAAGGATCTTCACTAGCAGAATACTCTTGTTCCGGAGTTCTTTAATCCTTCGATCTAGAATCTGTACTGGACGTTCTTCATACACGAGGTTCTCTGCTAACTCAACATCCTCTACATTCAGGATGTGGGAGGGATCACTTACATATTTCCGTAGCATTGAGACATGGAAAACATCATGCACCTTGTCCATACTAGGTGGAAGTGCCAATCTGTAGGCAACTTTACCCACTCGTTGCAATATTTCAAATGGACCTATGAATCTCGGCGCTAACTTCCCTTTGTTCCCGAAGCACATCACTCGCTTATAAGGGGAAACTCTCAAAAACACTTTATCACCCACTTGAAATTCCACTTCTCTTCTCTTTAAATCGGCATAACTTTTCTGTCGATCTTGTGCTTGCTTCATTCTTTTTCTGATTACTCTTACATCTTCTATCATTTTCTGAGTTACCTCTGGCCCAAGAGCGGTACTCAACTCATCCTTTTCACCTATCTCATCCCAATGTAGTGGAGACCTACATCGTCTACCATACAAAGCCTCGTAAGGTACCATCTTAATCGTAGACTGATAACTGTTGTTGTTGGCAAACTCCACCAATGGTAACATTTCATGCCATGACATTCTATAATCCATACAACAAGCTCTCAACATATCCTCAAGCACCTGATTTGTTCTCTCTGTTTGACCATCCGTCTGAGGATGATAGGCAGTACTGAATGCCAAACGGGTACCCAAATTTCTCTGCAAACTAGTCCAGAAAGCTGAAACAAATTTTGAATCTCTGTCTGACACTATAATCTTGGGCACACCATGTAACCTGACTATCTCTTTCACATAAATTTGAGCCAACTGATCCGAGGTGGTGCTCTCATTTACTGGAAGGAAATGGGCGGATTTAGTTAATCTATCACAATCACCCATATAGCATTATAACCTTTCTGCACTCTAGGGAGACCTGTGATAAAATCCATTGAAATGCTCTCCCATTTCCATTCTGGAATACTAAGTGGCTGAAGTAACCCTGATGGCCTTTGATGTTCTGCTTTTACCTGTTGACATGTCAGACATTTAGTTACAAACCCTGCTATGTCTTTCTTCATACCTGGCCACCAATAGCCTCTCTTTACATCTTGGTTACTCTAGGATGAGCAGTGTATGGTGTGTCATGAGCCTCTAAAAGAATTCTCTTTTTCAACTCATCATTCGGAGGAATGCACAACCGATTTCTGAAATAGAGGACACCATCAACTAAGTGAAACTCCACTGTCTTGCCCTCAAGCACTTGCTGCACTACTTTCTGACACCACTCATCAGCCACTTGTTTAACTCTAACTTCCTCCAATAGGGTAGATTGCATTTCTAACCTAGCAATCCTTCTCAGAATCACTTCAATCTGCTCTTTACACAAGTCTTCTATCAACTCTTTTTGCCTAGTGAGCCGGGACAAATAAGCTTTTCTACTCAAGGCATCCGCTATACATTGGCTTTTCCCGGTTGGTACTTGATCTCATAGTCATAATCCTTCACCAGCTCTAACCACCTTCTCTGTCTCATATTCAACTCCTTTTGAGAGAAGAAGTACTTTAAACTCTTATGATCAATGTAAAGGTAATGCCTCCAAATCTTTAATGCAAACACCACGGCTGCCAACTCTAAGTCATGCGTAGGGTATCTTGTCTCATACTCTTTCAGTTTCCGAGAGGCATATGCTATCACCCTACCTAATTGCATTAACACCACCCCAAGTCCTTGCAATGAGGCATCCGTATAAATATCATAGTCTACACCCTCCTGTGGTAACACTAACACTGGAGCTGATGTTAACCTCTTCTTCAACTCTTGGAAACATCCCTCACAAGCTTCTGACCATACGAAAGAAGTCTTTTGTTTGGTAAGAGCTGTCAATGGTTTAGCCAACTGGGTGAACCCTTCAACAAAGCGTCTGTAATAACCTGCCAGGCCTAAGAAACTTCTGACCTCTTTTACTATCTTCGGCCTCTGCCATTCAAAGATTGCCTTTATCTTACTCGGATCTACTGGAATCCCTTCCTTAGACATTGTATGGCCCAAAAATATTACTTGATCGAGCCAAAACTCACACTTGGAAAATTTGGCATACAATTGTTTTTCTCTCAACCGTTACAGCACTATTCTCAAATGCACCTCATGCTCTTCTCTCGATTTAGAATAAACTAGAATATCATCAATGAACACTACAATAAACTGATCTAAACAGTCATGGAATACTCTGTTCATCAAATCCATAAAAACCGCTGGGGCATTAGTCAAGCCAAACGGCATCACTATAAACTCATAGTGCCCATACCTTGTACGGAAAGCAGTCTTAGCTACATCCTGCTCGGCCACTCTTACTTGATGATACCCTGACCTCAAATCAATCTTGGAGAATACTGCTGCTCCCTTCAACTGATCAAACAAATCATCTATTCGAGGTAAAGGGTACTTATTCTTTACTATCACCTTATTCAACTCTATATAATCAATGCATATCCGTAGTGACCCGTCCTTCTTCTTAACAAATAGGATTGGAGCTCCCTAGGGAGAATGACTTGGTCGGATAAAACCTTTATCCAAAAGCTCTTGGAGTTGCTTCTTTAATTCCTGTAGTTCTGCTGGGGCCATTCAATAAGGGGCTTTAGATATAGGTGTTGTTCCTGGTGCTAGTTCAATACTAAACTCAACCTCTCTTTCTGGTGGCAAACCTGGTAAGTCTTCCGGAAACACATCTAGAAATTCTCGAACTACCGGCACTTTCTGAATTTCTGACTGTAGAACATCACCACTCTGAACTACATGAGCAATGTATCCAGAACACCCATTTCTTAACATCTTTCTCGCCTTTACACTACTAATTAACATACTCAACTGATGGCCCTCTCCAAAACTAAATTTATCTCTACTATCGAGATTAAATCTCGCTTTCTTCTTTCGACAATCAATTTCTACTGCATACCTCCCTAGGAAATCCATGCCCAATATCACATCAAAGTCGGGCATATCAAAAACTATCAAGTCAACTGCTAACTCTCGACCTTGGATCACTACAGACTCTCCTAATAACATCTCTTGAGCCAACACACTCACCCCATCAGGTAATTCTATCTTAATAGGTTGACTCACTCTAATAGGTTTCAATCCTAATCTCTCAATCATCCCATGAGAAATAAAAGAATGGGTAGCCCCAAAATCAATTAAAGCATATAAGGAAACAGCATGAAATAACAACTGACTAGTTATAGCTGATGGACTGGCCTCGACTTCACCTTGTGCCACTATAAAAACTCTAGCATTAGTACCTCTAGAAGTCTGAGCCACAGGTGGAAGAGGAACTGGTGGAAGGGGAGCTTTACAATCCCTCATCAGATGCCCTGGCTGTCAGCACCTATAACAAACATTTCTATCCCTCAAACACTCTCCTGTATGGTTCCTCCTGCATTTAGCGCAAGGGGGGAACCCTTCTGTCCTGGGCTGCTTGTTCTACCAGTCTCTCCTGTTCCTCTTGGGTTGAAACTTCTTCTTGGCCCTTACATCTCTGTTTCTTGTAACATCTACTCTCTCCCTCTGTAAGGTAGTGGAAGGTTCACTAGGTACTGCTAGAGATAACCTTTCTGCCAAATATTTGTTTACATAAATCTCTGCCCTTAAAGCCCTTGCTAACGCTTCACTGTAGGTATGAGGGGGCTCGAATCCTGTCATAACATCTCGGGCAATATCTGATCTCAACCCTTGTACAAACTTATCTCTCCTTAGCTCCGGTGTATACACTATCCCGGGTGCAAAACGAGCAAGGAAGTTAAATCTTACTGAATATTCTTTCACAGTACTAGTCCCCTGCCTCAGATGAATAAACTCTTGGACTTTCTCATGTACTCGATCTTCTATTCGATACTCAGCCTCAAACAATCTTCTGAATTCTTCCCAGGTCATTGCGGCCATATCATGAGTCTCCTCCATTAGTTCCCACCAAATTCGGGAATCTCCCTTGAATAAGAAACTGGCATATCTAATCCTTTCTCTATCATCCATAGGAAACAGTGCCACCGTCCGCTCTACCGACTTAAACCACTCCTCTGCCTCTAGCGGGTCCCTAGTACCCCTAAATGCTGGCGGCTGGTGCTGGTTTGCAAGGCCCTGAATCGGATCAACCCGAGGCTGTATTGTCTGAGGTACCGGCCTTTCTCGCTCTTGTCTTGTGGGTGGTACTCTACTAGGGATCTCGGTTCTCTCCTGAACAACTCTCCCTTGACTCTCCGCTAAAACCTGCTGTATAATGGCTCGAATCCTCATCTCATCAAGGGTAGGGGGAGTCGGTTCTAGTGGGTTGGAGGATTCTCCTTCATTCATCACACTCTTACCCTTCCTCCTGGTACTACGCCTCATCTACAAAACAACCACACTTGATCAACTTAAAGAAACACTTAACGTAAGGAAAGAATTAACTTACACAGTCGGCTCTCAGACATCGTAGCGACAAGAATGGTACACTGTCAAACCCAAAATCTCGGCTCTGATACCAAAAATGTAATAGCTGCGTTCTACTCAAATATTCATAAAACATGTTCATAATAAAATACATATAAAATAGCATAAAAAGATTGGGCCCAATTTTTTTTTTTTTCTTTTATTTATTAAACATATACATTCTTAATACAAAAAGTTGTATCATGTACAAAAGCATCAAAACAAGGTGGACAGTGTAATCATTTCCCTTCGCCCGCCGATGTCCATCCGACTGTATCCGATTGTATCCTCACCTAGATCCTGCAAAAACATAGAAAAACAACGGGGTGAGCACAACTAATGCTCAGTAAGTAAATCCTCTACTCATCTATCCCCGTAACTCTCTCTCTTTAATTCTTTCCTCACGATTCTCATTTACTCTCTATTTATACTTCCCTCTCTACTTTCTCTCTCTCATAACTCTTTTCTACTAACTCTCTTTAGTAGTCACGACCTCATCTTACCAGAGGCACAGCCGGGACTCGCTCCCACTCTACGTGACTTTTACTCTTTCTATCCGATCGGACTCGGTTATGCATGGATTTGGAACCCTTGGCCATGTGAGTGTATAATCTCTCTCTCGGGTACTCGGGTATAGCCCTCATCCGCATGCACTCTCACGGGCTACACCACTTCTCTCTCTTATACTCATGCCGCTCTCTCAATGCGGCGTACATGTGGGAAACTCTACCCATTACTCACAGGTTCCCCATCGCACAACCTACTCTATTCTCTTTTCTCTTAACTCCTAAAAATAACTTATAATCAAATTCTCTACTATGTCTCAAGCTACTACTTGAGTGTATAAACAAATGTGTAAAGAAAGCTCATACTCACTAATGCACTTATGAAATGCCAAATGTAAGATTTCCTCAAAACCATCATTCTGCACAGGTCACACTAAGAAGGCCATAACTTGCGTTATACACTTCGGATTCCTATGGTTTTGGTCTCGTTTTAAAGCTTAGAAACAGGAATACAACTTTTATGTTTTGGTCTCAGCCCAGTTCAAGCCGTAAGATGCCCAAATATCACTTAGAAAGTCACGGCTGTGACAGGGCAGATTTCAGTTAGGCTTTTCATCAAATAACTCATGTGCATACCAAAGCTCCACTTATCTATAACTCTACTCTTCTCTTTAATCATCCAAAATGGGAGGAAATCTCCCTCATACAATCATAATTCCTGCCAAGGAAAAACACTCCCAAAAATATTCATACACAACTCCTCCAACTTCAACTCAATTTCACTCTCTCATCACACATCAAAAACACTTCTCATAATTTAAGTATGTCTAACAACTATGACTAAGCACACATTTCATCTCAATTTTTCAGTAAGTATAACATATATACATAATTAAAATAAATCTCTACTCATTTACTTTCTTGAACCTCAACTTGATTGGATTTACTTACCTTGTGAAGGAATAGCTTCTCTAACACTTTTCATTTCCTTTGGTAGCTTGATTTCTCTCTACAACTTTAAACAGCAACAACATAAGACTTTAACCAAAACATACTAAAACTCTCATCTAAAGCAAGAATCCTTACCTTAGGATGCTTTAGATTAAAAATCTACTAAAAAAGTCCTTAGAAATCTTGGAAGATTGGATGGAAAATTGAGAGAAGTTAGAGAATGGTTATGGCGGTGGAAATGGGTGAAATAAAGATTTTCTCTACACTTAATCCTTTTTATCTCATATAATATCCATCATTTCCCATTTTGCCCTTGCTCTTCCTTAGAAATTCTATCCATATCCTTTGATTCTTTGCAAATACACCCTTATTACCAACACATTCTCTACTTAATTTTCTTACATTTTACTCCCCACTATTCCTACTAATTAGGGGTAAAAAGGTCATTTTTACCCTAATGAAGAATTCTCTAGAAAACTTAAGAAACTTTTTGTTAAGCTCTTCGCCGCGGCGAAGAACATTCCGTCGCCCCAGCGAAACACGGCAGAACCTACCCGTGGGTGCAGCACCTCATCGCCGCGGCGAAGACTCTCTTTCGCCCCGGCGAAGATTGGATTTCTAAAATTCGCCAAATCTCAACCAAAAACCAAGGCAAACACTTAACCAATTCGACATATCATGACAACAACTAAACTCAATTAAAACCAAACCACTAAATATTTAAGCAAGACAACAAATCTTCAGTAAGTACCTTAAGTGGGGCGTTACATGGATAAACATTTGTTAGTCCCTTGTTGGCTGATTTGGCACTATATTATTGAGTAAGAAATCCTTCATTATATAATATTCTTTCTTGCGTGTATGAATCTAACCTTTTGACATTTTGTTTCATTGTACTCTGAATTTCTTAGAGTATTATTTCTTTTAAGGTTCAAGGTTCATTGCCATTTTATGCCAAAACCTCACTATATCAAACATAGACTTGATGGCTCTTGGAACATGGTTTCTTTGCTGATGCTGGTGCGTGGCGTCGGTGCTTGAAGCTTGGTGTTTCACAAGCTATTCTCGAGTGTGTTCCCGGGGTGAAGAAGATCCCAGGAGTTGCTACACGTTAAGGATTCAGAGTGTGGTGCTAACTGTAAAGTTGAACAAGGAGTTCTTTTTACTATAAATTAGATCAACTTTGAACATTATCTTGTAATGTGTTTTTGACTTAGTGGATTGCTTCGATCTAGACAAGGTCCCATGGTTGTAGGCTAAAAGTGAATTCAACCGAACCATGTATATGGTTGTGTTCTTTATTTTTCACACTTATGTTTGATGTGTTCAAATTGGATTTATATAATCTACTTAGTAAATATTTCGTTGCACTTTAAAATGGGTACTTAAACACCAAAGTGAGTTGACCAACTCCAACAGTCTTCATCTGCTTGGTCAATTCTGAAACTTGCATTGCTAATTCAATGTTAGTATTCACTTCATACATTCCTCTAGATCTACCTCTAACACTTTTTGCCGTGAATTGGCTCCAAGCATCTCATATAGCTCAACGTCTCTTGTGTAGTCTTCTCTCCCAAAGCACCACCTGCAGCATTATCAACTATGGCTTGACAAGCATGTGTTAGTCCATCATAGAATAATTGATTCAACAACTCTAAAGGATATCTATGATGGGGACACTGAACTAAAAGCAATTTAAAACGTTCCCAAACTTCATGGAATGGTTCACCTTCAATTTGTGAAAAAAGTAGCAATCTTACCTCTAAATTCTGATGTTTTGGCATGGGAATAAAATTTACCTATGAATTTATTGTAGATTGCATCCCATGTGGTAAGTGAAGCTGGGGCCAAAGACATGTACAATGTCTTTGCTGCATCCTTCAGCGTGTATGGAAAACACCTCATTCGTAGTTGATCTTTTGTCAAACTCTGCAGAGGAAAAGTCTGAACAGTAGAATAAAAATCACAAATAAAAATTAAAGGATCCTCTGAAGCTACTCCATGAAAAGATGGAAGCATTTGAAAGTGAATATGTTTAAGCTCAGAATTTCTTGCTGCATCATTCAGGATTATTCACGATAGTGACATTCTTATGGTAGGATGTGCGGACTCCTTTAGGGGTCAAGGTAACACTCAGCCATCTTTTCTTCAATCTCTGAACTTGATTCTGATGATTATTTAGAAATTTCTAGTATCTTCCTCTTTCTGCCAATTAAATCCACTCTATTCATGTGTGGAAATAATTCTTCTTCTAATGATCGATGACCTTGCATTCACTATCTAAAAACACAAAAGACAACAAAAACAAAAAGGTAACCTAGACAAAAATAAAGCAAAAGTTAAATAACAAAAATTAAAGCACACGTTATAAGAGAAAACTAAGTAACTTAAATCAAATCCCCGGCAACGGTGCTAAAAACTTGATGAACAATTTTTCGACCTCGCGAGTGCACGAATCGCTATCATAGTCTACTGTGCAAAAGCAAGGGTCAACCCCACAGAGATTTGTAAGCACTCAATTAATCCTAATATACTATGCCTTAATTAAAAAAATAAAGTAAACAAAATTCTAAACAAAAGAAATTAAACTAATTACTAAGGAAGCAAAATAAATTCTTAACCAACCGAATTAAATAACACAATTAAAAATTAATTGAAAACAAATGACGAAAAACCTAGGTATCCGATTTCACCATAACAATATGATTCTCTACTAATAACTAATTTATTGTCGTCTCAATCCAATTCCTAGGGTTCTGTCTTCCATCAACTTGATATTACTATTTGATGTTCGGGTTTAACCAAGTATTCTTAACCATTAAACTCACTAGGATGTTTAGTAAAGCCTAACAATAAAGAACCCATTAAGAAGAACAATTACTCAAAATATCAACCAAATTGTATCTAGCCCGATGTTTGCCTCAACACAATCCAATCATTCAAAGAGCTATTCAAAGTTTGCATATGATGTTTACCGTACCTTGTCTCAAACAATCAATTGTTTTGTATATTTCAAAGTTAGGATATGATGTTACCATACTTATTTCATACAAAACATCAAGATCGAAAACTAGAAATGTATTGAATCAATAGAACAATAAAATTAATCAAAGCATAAAACCTTCATGTTAGGTTACATCGGATCCCTAGAAAAGTATTTAGTTACACATGGTCATAAGGAAATCAAACCTCCAACCCTTCAAAAACTTGAAGTACAAGAGAAAAAGATGAAACCCTAGGTAGATCTCTTCTCTTTATCTCCAATTCTCTCCAAGCTAAAGTCTCTTCTCCTTGCTTCTCTCAAAGTTGAAGTCTCTCTAAAAAAATACTTAAAGACATCCTTTTATAGTGCTAGGGTTGTGGGAAAGTAATGGGGAAAATCCTATACAAAATAGGAGAATAAAATTCAGATTAATTTACGTAGAGTCCTTGTAGAATTAGGATTCCTATGCTGACCCTCTGGTACTAAAACTAGAATATCTTTCTCTAGAAAACTCAGAATATCAAATCGTAAAATTCTACATAAACTAGACTTCAAAATGTATAAAAAATATGTGGAACAGTGCCTAGTTCATGCTAAAGAATTTATGGTAGCTTCGTGAAATTTCTATTTTCTATTTGTTTCTCCTTTACAGTTGCTGTTGGAAAATTGTGTGCTGAAAGACTTCCACTTTTTAGCATGAAAACGTTTGAATCTGAAAAATCCATAAAAATTTGACTGTAAATATTTTAACCATATTTCCTATGGTCCAAGAATCATCCCAATCTTTAGCTCAAGTTATCTTAGCAACACTAAGGCATGTTCCATAACCCACGTCTGCTTGTCTTCCATGCATTGACGTAACTTTTGGATCAATGTTTAACCATCTTCAAGGTCAAACTGGATCACAACCAAACATAAATTTATAGACCTATCTCTTATATTTCAAACTCCACCATAATCAAGTGAATCGGAGTTGTGTAGCTAAAGTTACACCCATTTTAGTGCAACATGTTCACCCATGTTGCAGCACAAAAATCTTTCGCAACGAACAATCTTCAAATATTTATAACTTCTTCGTTTGAGCTTTGATTCTTGAACCATTTGTTCCTGCATGATTTTGATTCTTTACTCTTTAACGTACATGCTCAAAATCCTAATTTTTCAGCACCTAAATACCTGAAAATTCATAAAACATACCTATGATTCTAGAAAACAAAAGAAGTATCGAAATTAAGTAAAATTAGCAAATCAAACCTAATTTCCACACAACATAGCCTTAAGATGACAAAGTATGAGTGTGCTTTCAAGAACTCATTAGTGATCCTCTAGAAAGGTAGCAATCGTATTGATAATCACTTTCTGGTCAGTCTCACTATAAAAATAGTATCCTCGAGTACCTTTTAGGTACCCCATGAACATACATATCTTTGACCTTACATCCAACTAGCTCTTACTGTCCTTTAGTACATATGCTAGACACCCCCAAACACGGATATGTTGTAAACTAACTTTATGACCTGTCCATAGCTTAGTAGGCGTCTTAGGGATAGATTTAGAAAGGACCAAGTTTAGCAGATATCCCATTGTCTGTAGTGCATATACCCAAAAACTATTGGGTAGCTTGGAATAACTCAACATGGATCTAACCATGTCCATTAGAGTTCTATTCCTTCTCTTTCCAATACCATTCTATTGTGGTGTTCTCGGTGCCGTGAGTTGGGTCAGAATCCCATTGTCCTTAAGGTCGTCACCGAACTCTTAGAGAGGTACTCGCCATCGCGATCTGACCACAACGACTTGATACTTTTACCTAATTGCTTTTTGACCTCAATATGATATTCCTTGAGCTTTTCAAAAGATTTAGATTTATGGTGCATTAGGTAAACATAACTGTATCTAGAGTAACCATCGATGAAAGTGATGAAATAATCATATCCACCTCGTGCTCTCACACTAATTGGTCCACATACATCTTTGTGAATGAGCTCCAAACATTAAGTGGTTTGATGTCCCTTTGCCTTAAATGACCTCTTGGGCATCTTTCCTTCTAGGCAAGACTCACAGGTCAGTAATGGTTTGACCTCTAACTGACTTAGTGGTCCATCCTTAACCATTCTATGAATCCTTTTAATTTTTAATATGCCTTAACCAAAGGTTTCGTAGAAAAGTCTGGTTAGTGTTGGACAATTTAATTCTCTTGTTATTCCTTTCTTGTTCTGTATCATTAATTGATAGCATTTTTGGTTTTATAATGTATAAGTTATTAATCATTTGTCCGGAACAAATAAATAACTTACCTCTTCTAATGATAACAGATTTATCAAAAGAAATAGAATAACCTGAATTAATCAAGCAACTTACTGAAATCAAATTTCTAGTAAAATTTTGTACATAATAACATTCGTCAAAGTAATATTATTCGAGTCATCAATATACAAATACAGTTTGCCAACTGTAGAAGTTGATACAAAATCTCAATTTCCCAGCCTCATGGATAACTTACTCGGACTTAGCTATCTCCGAAGTCGAAGGCCTTGTGAAGAATTAAAAAATTGGTTAGTAGCTCTAGAATCTACAACCCAGTTGTTAATAGAATCCTCCACATAACATGATTCAAGGAAAAGTACATTACCTTTCTCTACCTTCTTTTCTGCAAGGTAGATTGAGCAATTCCTTTTCTAGTGCTCATCTTTCCCATGGTGAAAACACTTCCTTTTGGCTTGCTTTCTTTGTTCATGGGAACCTTCTTGGGTGCTATGTTGGCATTCGATTTCTTCTTTCCTTTCTTGCCCTTCTTTTTGCCTTTCTGAAAGGTATGGGCAGATCACGAAGTATAAGCTTCAACCGGGTGTGCCTCTCCCTGTTTCCCTTTCATAATACCCTCAGCTCACTAAAGGTCGTTCATCAGAGTCACCAAAGTGCACTTTTTATGGTTCTGTTCATAGTCCAACTTGAAATGACTAAAAGAGTGATTCAATGATGTGAAGACCATATCAATATAAGTCTTTGGGTCTATAATAGAACCAAATATCTTTGCCTCATTCAGACAAGCCATTACATTCAACATGAGCTCCTGAGCGGGTTGCGAGGCACCTCGACTCAGACTGATAAATCTTTGGATAGCTTCTCTCCTAGCTGGCCTACCTTGGTCATCGAACATCTTATGGAAGTTCTCTATAATCTCAATAGCATTAGGAACTAGCTGAAAGTGTTTCTACAAAACATCAATCATAAAAGTTATCATCTACGTCCTATGTTAGGATTGTGGATTCAGAAGAGTTAAGAAGGTCAAACAGAGTTCGTCAACCACCGAAGTGGTCTACAGAATATGGGGTCTAGAGAAGTCTCGACTAGTGGAAGAAGAAAGTAGGAATATTTATGGAAGAAGAAAGTAGTAGAATTTATTATTTAGAATGTTTGGTTGTTATTTAGTTAGTAGTTTGGCTATGAAATAAATAAAGTGTAATGGGGGGTTTGTAGTCATTTTATAATTTTTGTTGTTATCCTGTAGGTGTTTGGTTGTTATCCTATAAGGCTTATTGAAGGTCTGGGCTCTTATGAATAAGCATGAAAGGAATTAAATCAATCTCTTTTTCTGTCTCAATATTCTTGGAGGCTTGTTCCCTCATATGGAACAAATTAACTCTAACATTTGGTGCTTTTGTTGAGAGCAATGGTGGAAGGAACTCGTTCAAAAGTTTTAGACGAGTAAGTACATCAACTTATGGTTGCCCAGGTTGCAATGGTGGAGAAGTTGGATTCCTTAGAACAATATTTTAAGGATTTGGGTTTGAAGGTCTCGGTTTTGGATGGGAAATGGGAGCAGTTTCAATGGCAAATGCCATTAGGAGAGGGTGTGTTGTTGACAGGGGTTGATGGCAGCACGTCATCAGCGGGTGTGAGTAGTTTGCTGATAATCCGAGGATTATACTGTTTTATTTAGGCTTTTTGGCCAGATTTTGGACACTTCTTATGTTGTTTTCGCCTGAATTGTAACTTAATTTCATATGTTTTATGTTTCAGGCCAAAACATGTACTTTGAGCAAATAATGAGCGGAATTGAGTTTCTGGACCTAGAAGCGAGCGAATCTCAAAATTCGAAGAGTTCTGAAGCAGATTAGAAGCACTATGAAGCTTGTTCCCATTGGAGAGCATCAAAGATTGAAGATTTAAGCAAGGAAGCAAGCGGAGGGCAATTCCATAATTTCATTATTGTTCAGCAAGGTTCACTGCGGTGAAGTTCTTTCTTCACTGCGGCGATAAATTCTCGGGAATTTATTGCCGTGGCGAAGTCTGTGATTTTCAGTTTTTAATTAAAACGCACAGTTTTATTTTAGGAAAGTTCTTAGGTTTTTGGACGAACTATATATTGAGAAACTTAGACATTTTGAGAGGGTTCGTCTTGGTTGAGAGCAGCTTTGACATTTTGGGAGAAAAGAAGAGAATATTTGAGATTTAACCTTGTGGATTCATCAATCAGGGGAGATGTTTTTACTATTTTCTCTTTGTTTCAACATGTTGACTACTGTGTTTACTATTTTTCTTGCTATTTGTGTTAATTTCATTATGAACTAACTCACTTTGGGTTAGGGTTTTGATGTAATTCGGATTTCTATGGTTAATCAATAGATTATTGTTGCTTTTACATTCTATTTCATGGATTGTGTGATTATTCTGATTATTATTGATTTTATTTGTTAAACATAATGAGATTGAGAAATGAATCATGTTGGGCTTCATGGGTAATCACCATTGTTGTATTGAACACTGGAGATAGGTTTGAGAATCAATGAATTCAATCTAGGATTCCATTAGCTTAATGAACTTGAATCTATTAATCTTCATTTTGTTGGGTGCGGAAGCTTAATAGGGAAAAGTAGGAATTCATAGCCTGAGAAGGTATGTTTTACAACTTAGGGAATTTGATTTACAATCCGTGCATGTGAGTGTAGAAGTAGCATAGATTAATCTATAGAGTCCTAATGAAGTCAAAACCCTAACCGTTTGCTTTACTTGATATTACCCTTGTTTTAATCTTGCTTTTATTAATTAGCTTTTTAGATACTTAGTAAATTTTGCTTTCAATTAGTTTTAATTTCTCCCATTAATCCAAACACTTTCGGTTTCTCCAACTTGAAAACAATTAGAAAAATCAGTGCTTAACAACCAATCCTCGTGGGAACAATACTTTTCTTATCACTTTATTACTGGTTGCGACTAGTGCACTTGCTATATTGTATGTTGTAGTAACAACACATCAAGTTTTTGGCGCCGTTGCTGGGGATTGATTTTTGTGTTAACATTGAATTTTTCTTGTGTAGCTAGATTGGAGTTTTATTTTTGTTTTAATTGTTTATTGGTTAATTTTTGTTGTTCTTTTCGGTTAGCTTTTGATCTCACTTTTTCTCTCTTTCTGTGTAGTTTATGCGAAGAGCTAGACGTCAGCCAGTGGTTCCTGTAGATCCAGAGATTGAAAGAACCGCAAGAAGAGTGAACAGAGAGAGAAGAGAACGAGAGGCCATATTTGTTAAGATGGCAGAAAATAGAATATTAAGGGAATTCTCAATTCCCACGGTGGATGGTAATGGGTCAAGTATAACTAGATAGCAGTACAAGCCAACACTTTCCAAATAAAGCTGGCAATCATCCAGATGATCCAGCAGTTTGTACAGTTTAAGAGAGATTTGAAAGAAGATCCAAATCTGCACATTGCAAATTTTTTGGAGATTTGCGATACTTTCAAGTCAAACGGTGTGTCAGATGACACCATCAGATTGAGATTGTTCCCTTTTTCATTGAGGGATAAAGCAAAGGGATGGTTAATGGCACTACCACCAGGAACGATCAGTACATGGAATGAATTAGCACAAAAGTTCCTGACCAAATTCTTTCCTCCAGCAAAATCTGCCAAGATGAGAAATGATATCACATCGTTTCTCCAAGAAGAGTCTGAATCACTATATGAGGCTTAAGAAAGATACAAGGAACTACTTGTAAGTAAACGGTCCCATATACGCAGTGGAAACAAAACAAATATAATACAGAGATCATTTACATGAGCCAAGATCAAGGTATAATTTTACAATTTTATCATAATAAGAATCTGTAGAAATATTAATCATGAGTTAAGAGAAACATACGCACATTAGAGGCTCCTCCAAATTTGTCAACCAATGTTTTGCTACCGATCGAAGTGTAGGATCGAACCCACGTAGTCCATACGAAGACAATCTCAAAAGAACCAAAGAGGGATTTTCTAGATCCTCTTTGGCTTTAAGATTGAGAAGAAAGGAAATCAAATTGAATTGATTTCTAAGCAAAAGTGTTTCTGCCGTGGGAGTGTTTTCAAAGGGTTTGCTGTGTTTTTAATTTCAAAGAAAAATTCTGTCTATCATTTAATTAACACATTTTTCTTTTTATAATACATCAATTTGCCCTAATCCCATACGGAATAGGCTTGGGCTCCAACCCAGACGCCCCATGTTGCCAAACACTCCTAATTTAATATTTTTATTTTTCCATCATTATCTCAATTAAAATCAATTAATATATATATTTAAATATATATATTAACATTCAACAGTAATGATAATATATTTAAATATGTGTGAACACACATTTAAACGTAATTTCACTTATATAGTTTTTCTAACAAATTAAATAAAGGCTACGACCTCAGCAAATTTAATTGCACTGTGAAATTACCAAAATACCCTTTCACTTTAAAAGACGAAAAAACACCCTTCTTTCTTCTTGGATCTTAAATTGTCTTCTATGTGTGTGACCCATAGGCTCCTCATCCTATCGGTAGTGTATAGTATCGTGATTAACACCAATTAATCGTCTCACTAATACACATACCAAGATTAGCCCCTAGCAAGGCATCATGGCCACCCGATAGATTCGGATTCAGCAAAGTAGCTACCTGTCAACAATATGGTTACCGTGCAATTCGATCATTTCATCATACGTTATCTCAACGAGACGAAGGCATAGAAATAGTGTCAACCTTCGGTTACTCTCGATATTATTTATTCAGTTTCTAGACCAATGACCTGTATTATAATCTGGATAGAGCAACAACCCAATTCCACTATGGCCACAGTTTTAGTGTCATTGCCATATAATGAATTGCGCCGTGAGATAACTTTCTCTCGTACCCGAGAGTAATGAATCCTTTGTCAATCCACCATAGTCTTGATACACTCCTTGATGCAGCCAATCACCACCGTATTGACAGCTCTGAAAAGAACTATGTTAGGCTAGTGTCAAACTACACCAATCGGTGCACAAGTGGCTCTGGTGATCTCAAGTCTAAGGATCACTTGCACCACTATTCGTTAGAGGATTTATTCCATAGACACTAGGGTTACCATCCATATGAAATCCTCTAGTGGGTCAGTCCAGTGAACTTGCTGCTGTGTAATCACCTACAATAAGCACTCATGTGTTGCACCATGTTGTCACCAAACAACCTTGACAAGTAAGATCAGTCATTGCCTTTCGACAGGGTCGTTCAACACTATGATAGCCTTACCGTATTATCTGTGCCCTTACTTCAGAATAATACTGGGGCTACGGACGTTTCTAGAATGGCCACCATATGTGCTCATAGGGTTCTCACTATCAAGATTTGAAACACTTGATACCCTCGTCACGGTTCTACCATTCTAAGGACATATATCAATACATATTGCAATAATAATGATTTATGCGATATAGAATAAAATGCCTTTTATTGATTAATGAACATTATTACAAAGAGTCAATTCTATAATAATTGATTGGCTCTAGGGCATCTACTCTAACAATCTCCCACTTGCACTATAGCCAATCATTCATGCACTCAACACTGAATGACCCAAGTGCCTGCACTATAGCCAGTCATTCATGCACTCAACATTGAATGACCCAAGTGCCCATCATGCTTCTGCTACAACAGAAACTTTAATAGTGGGTTGGTAGGTATTCTACAAATCTGCACATTCCCTTTCTTATCGATCCTTCAGATCAAATTGAATTAACTAAGTAAGTGTTTGGATTACTGGTGAGACCGTGATTCCTCAGCCACAACAATAGCTCCATTGTTATCGCAGTACAACTATACTGGATTAGCAATGCTTGAAATCACATCAAGTTCAGTAATGAACTTCTTGATCCAAACCGCCTACACGACTGCATTAAATAATGCGTTACAGTTAGCATCAATTATAGAATTCACTGCAGTACACTAATTCGAGCTCTTCCAGCTCACTGCAGTTACATTAAGACAAAATTGTGTAATCCCAAATCGCGAACTATAATCATCTTTTTCCCGTTTGGAAATAGCGTCTGTGTATTAGTGAGACGATTAATTGATGTTAATTGCGATACTATACACTACCAGTATGACGAGGAGCCTATGGGTCACACACATAGAAGATAATTTAAGACTCAGGAAGTAAGAAGGGTGTTTTCGTCTTTTTAGGTGAAAGGGTGTTTTGGTAATTTCACAATACAACTAAATTTGTTGAGGTTGTAGCCTTGATTTAATCAATAATATTATACTTACAAAGAAATCTTACCAAGATTTCCATGCAAAGTGAGGTGGCAAAAAACGAATGGAAGAGTGAAACAAAAAGTTAAACTTATTGAATTCACTCTTCCATTCATTTTTTGCCATTCCACTTTGTATAGAGATCTTTGTAAAATTTCTTTGTAAGTGTAGTATTACTTTTATTTAATTTGTTAGAAAAATTAAATAAGTGAGATTACATTTAAATATTTGTTCGCATATATTTAAATAAGTTATTATTATTGTTAAATGTTAATATATATTAAATATATATATTAATTGATTTTAATTAAGATAATGATAAACTAAAATTAAAATATCTAATTGGGAGTGTTTGGAAACAAGGGGTGTTTGGGTTGGAGCCTAAGCATATTCCATAAGGGAATAGGGCAATTAAACTTATACTATATAAGTAAAAGTTTAATTGAGAGAAAGGAAGAAGTCATTCATTATTTCATTTCATTGAAAAAGGAAAAGCTACAGCACCCAAAACACTCTCACGCCAGATTTGAGTTTTGGTTTTAAATCAAATACTCTTCATTTCTTTGTTCTTAAGGCTAAAGAGGATCTAGCAAATCCCTCTTTAGTTCCTTGTGATTATCTTTGTGTGGACTACATTGGTTTGATCCTACACTTGGGTCGGTAGCAAAATACATTTAGAGACAAAATTGGAGGAGCCTCCAAACGTGCGTATGATTTCTTAAACTCTAAACTAATTTTCTGCAGATTCTTGTTTTGATATGAACTATAAATTTGTGCCCTGATCTTGGCTCTATGGAATGATCCATGTTGTTATTAATTTTTATTTTCCGCTACCTCAATGGATTGTTTCCTAACACACTCCTCATATTAGCTCCTGCCAATGTGAAGAAGTTCCAAGCAACAACTGAATTTCTTTGTTGTGACAACCTTAGTATCCATGTCTAATGGATTATATATCGTCATTATCCACATTTTCCATGCTGATCACGCCTTGGGAAACCTTCTCCCTAATTAAATGGTACTTCATGTCAATGTGTTTTGTCCTCTCATGAAACACCAAATCCTTGTAAAGTTGCAATGCACTCTAGCTCTCACTATTTAGCACTTTTTTTCCTTCTATCTAACTTATTTCCTTCAAGAGACCTTGGATCCATATGGCCTTCTTCATAGGTTTCTTGATGTAATGAACTCTGCCTCCATGCTTTATAAGGCTACTAGAGGTTGCAACTATGATTTCTAGCTTCCACAATTTATGAAGTAATATGCTAAGGTTGACTTTCTCTTATCTTTATCATTTGGATAATCAAAATCTACGAAACCTTCTAGCTTCACTGTCTTGGTCTCCCCTTATAAATAAAACCAAGTTCAGTTGTGCTGCCAATGTACCTTGAGCCATTTCACAATTGTCTAATGCTCTTTTCTCGGGTTAGACATAAACCTACTTAGCACGCTAATTGCAAAAGAAAGGTCAAGTCTCATACAAATCATAGCACACATAATGGACCCTACTACCATTGTGTATGGAACCTTTCTCATTTCTCTAACATTTGACTCTAAGCTTGGACATTGTTTCGAAAATAGTTGGAAATGTCCAATAAGCTACATACTCACCCTCTTGCTTGCTTAATCAAAAATTGAGCTATCAACTTCTTCAAATACTCCTGTTGAGTAATGAACATTCACGTGAACTTCCTCTCCTTCTGAATATCCATGCCAAGTATTCTCCTTGTTGGGCTAAGGCTCTTCATATCAAATTCATGACTAAGGTGAGCTTTGACCTTGGAAACCTTGTCTTTGTTTTGCTAATTAACAATATATCATCAACGTAGATATGTAAGTAGAGTGCATACTAGATAGCTGATCCCTTGTAATATAAACAAGCATTATAACAACCTCTATTGAACCCAATTGATAAAACAAAGGTGAGAAACCTTTTATTCCATTGCCTAGGTGACTGTTTCAGCTCATAAAGTGACCTTATGAGCAAGCATACCTATTTTTTTGTTCCATCTACCTCAAAACACTTGGGTTGCCTCCTATAGATCGTTTCTTCAAGTTCCCTATGTTGGAACATAGTCTTCAAATCCATCCGATCTACCTCCCAATCAAAGTATGCAACTAATGATAAGATAATCGTTATCGTTTTATACTGGACCTTTAGAGAGAAAATCTATGTAAAATCTATGTAAAATCAAGGCCTCCTGTTTGGGTAAAACCCTTTTGCCACTAATCCAACTTTAAACTTAGGTAGATCGGATTTTGTCAAGCCTTTTGTCAAAGATTACATCCCTATTGATTATGATTTTATAACCATTCACACCTAACTCTATCTGAATAACCTAAGAAGATGCATTTTTTTTAGGTATCTGAGGCATCTAAGTCCACATTAGAGTCTGCCTAATCCTCAGGGTCATGGAATACCTTACAAGCCCAATGGACCAAGGTAATTGCATAAATGTGGTAGATAACTCTCCCGCGACTCGAACATAAGACCCTTTGAGTATAGTTAACCCTAGTGGCTAAAGGGTTTGCCATTCGACCGCAAGGGGAGAGGTGAAGAAGATACATTTAACAAACTTTGGCTCTAGTTTCCCGTCACTTTGCTGTGCATAGACAACAAATCCAAATACCCTAAGATTGCTTAGGGTGGGAGCTTTTCTTGACTAGACTTCCTCAAGTGTCTTAAACTCAATTGCACTCAACGGACACCTATTCACTAAGTAGCAAGCTCTTGTAATCTAAAACACCAAAAGAAATCAAATTTCTCTTCAAGCTTAACACGTACCTCACATCATGTAGGATTCTCGTGATGTCGTCAAATATCTTTATGGCAACACTACCTATTACGGTAACTAAGCAGCTCTGGTTGTTTCCCATTACAACATTGCTGCCATTTTTCTCTCTGAAGTCGATAAACCAATCCCTCCTAGGACTCATACAGTAGGAGCATCCTGAGTGCAAGATCCATTCTTGGTTATTGTTGTCTACAACTACAGCTAACACCTCTTAGCCACTCTCATTGCTTTTGGCTATGACTAAGGCTTTCCCATCATTTAAGCTTTCAACTCGACTGTCTACTTTGATGTTGATTTTATTCTTGTAACAATCTTAGAGAAAACAGTTTTCTTTGTTGCATTAAAAACATCTCTTATCTCAAGGCTTTGACTTTGACCTTGATCCACCTGGACCACCTCTATACTTGTCCTTGCCTTTATTGTTCCCATTCTTGTTGGTAGGCCTCTCTCTAACCATGAGACATTCTGCATCATTATGATCACTCTTCATTTTCCACTCCCTAGCCCTCATCGCATTGAGCATGGTATCAAACGTCAACGTCTCTCTACCACACTTGATAGTTGATAGCATTCTTCACTTTCTGGAACGATTCAGGTAAGGAATTTAGTAAGATAGTAACATGGTGAACTTATCTAAGTTCCAATCAATATCCTTTGATGTGTCCATCTTGAAATTGAAAAACTTCTCTAACAAGAATATTTTATCAGGCAGTAATTTAACAAAGTACTTTAACTCCAACCTTTTCCTAATATCTCAGGTAGTCTTTGCGTCGTTTACTTCCTTCAACACATTGTAAGCCAGATGAAGAATTATTGAGCTGTACGTTGCCTCGTCCATGTCAGCTTGTTGACTTTCTAACATCTCAACCAAGAACTTATCATCTAAGGCCTTCAAAACCTTTTGCTGTACGAGAACAACTTTCATCTTTTTCTTCCATAGCAGAAAATCTCCCTTGTCGCTAAACTTCTCTACCTCTACCCTTATGGTAGCCAGTTTTCTTGTCTATGTTAAATCTTTACTTTTGGAACTTTCTATCTTGTCTAGAATTAGAGCCCTCGTTGCAAAAAAAACACTTGAGCTTGGTGAAAACCTTGATCTTGACAAAAAACCTGATCTCAACGAAAACCTAAGCTCGTTGAAAACGTGAATTCTACGGATTTGACTTGCTGAAACGTCTGCTTCTGGAACCAACGCTTTGATACCACTATTGGGAGAATATCCCCTCTGCCAACACAAGATTCACACACAAATCAGAATGATAAGGAAGGAAGACCAGAGATTTTACTATGGTTTGGGTGTTAATAAACCCTAAGTCCACGTTGAGGCCCACTCAAGCTTTCACTGCACTATTTAAAGAAGAGAATTACAAACACTCAAAGATCACAAAGCTCGCTCACTCAATTACGGAATAAGAGAAAACCTAGAAATCTAAACCCAAGAGTACAAGCACAATTTACAACAATTTCTCTCACACGCTCTCTCTAAACCTAAGTCTTTGTAATATTCTTCATCATCGTACCACTAATCCTTTGATTAGCACCCTGTTATATATACTATGTAGGGTTGTGGAGATATACATTCCAAAATACAGATCACATCCAAATCCATTTAATCACATCCGAATCTCTTTTAAGATTATACTCCTATCGTGTCTAGAATTAATAGGAAATACAATCCCAAGGAGATATGGAATATCTTTGTACATGAGGAAAACGAGTCAAATTCCTCGACACTTACATGGATATCCCCACTCGTTTAATCATTATACGAATAACCGTATATAATCAACAAATATTATATGATTCTTTGGCCTAAATGTATACAGTTATTATATTTCAAAAAAAAAAAAAAAAAATTAATGTGCAACATATATATAAGAAAGACAAAAAGATGTTAATATGTGCATTTGGATCTAATCTGAACGGTTTACACCCTTAAAATACCAACCATAACGTGAGAATAGAGGAGACAAGCCAGATTTCAAAGTGACCTAAAACTAAAAAACCATATATATCAAATAAGAAACTTCGTCCAACTTATCATATATATCGCACATCAGAATAAATTATTTGCTCTTTTTTATTCATGTTTGCATTATATATATCAATCCAGCTGAGTTCTTTCAATTACATCAAGAAATATGCTGATAACAATAGCTGACTGAAAAAGGAAAACTAGAAATAAACAATAATCAATTGAAGATTAATTTATGAGCGTTTTAGTTAGGATTGTAATATATGTTGCCACACGCTTGTTACTAACATTCTATCAGAATAGTTATTTTATTAATTGTGTGTGTATGTGTGTGTGTGTGGATAGCTCTTAATAATAAAATAAAAATAAAAATAGAATAATGTTATGCTTACAATGGAGTCATACAACCAGGTAAAAATGGTACAAAATTCATGTAAAATGACTACTTTATACTCTCATGTTTTGTGTCTGGTTGTACACCTGGTTGTATGACTCAGTTGTAAGCATAACATTGCTAAAAAATATATAAATACTTAGTAGTAAAGTGGATCCCTCAATGTTATGATTGTCATAAAAAAATTTACATGTTAAAGTGCATGCAGATTCCCAACATGAAGCATGAATAAGATCTGTAGCAAGTACCAAAGTACTTTTAAAATTTGATGAACTTGTGGACCGGATATTTTGCCTTCTTTTAACTTCTTATTAACCATTTGTTGATATTTTTGTCAAACTTATGTTATGGTATGTGCACAGATGTTCTGTGCTTGCACACTTATGTCAAACATATGCATGTTGCAGTTTATTTTGCATTTTATTTCAAGTGTGTGGACACTTCTTTACTGCGCTAGCATCTTCTGTTTGACTTATTGTGCCAAGTGATGTTCTCTCTTTGTTGTCTTGCCCATCAAGCTAATTTTGATTCATGGTATATTTATGTGAGCTAACTTTACAGGTATCACAATTTCTTTATGTGGTCTTAAAAGGTTGTGAGACTTTGTCTGTGGTTGCACAAGAAAGAGAAAAGATATGTTAGTGGTCCAACAAAAAGTTGGAATTCTTTTTGTCCTCCATGCGTACATCTATGTTAGGCTTATGCCTTTTGCATTTTCATTTCATGTGTGTGCACAATAGATGTTTCCTCGCACACTTTTATTAGACATATGCATGGTAGATTTTATTTCACATTTTACTTCAAATATGTGCACACTTTATTTCTGCGCTAACATCGCATGTCTGAAATAGTTTTGTGCAAGTTGCGCTTTTTACTTAATAGCTAAGATATTTTTTCCTATCTGTTGTGCTATCATAAAAACCACTTACAGGTGTCCTAAAATCCTCAAATGGTCCAGGGAAATATGTTTTTCCCCATTTTGGTTTGTGGTCCAAAAAGTTTGGTGGAATCTTTTCCATTTTTGGACCAACATATGCCAGCCCTTGTCTACTGACTTAGCAAGAATTATTGAGCACTAAATTGGCCTATATCATCTTCATTCTTGTTCATTTGTTTAGCTAACCTAGTTATTCATATTGCTTGTGCTCTAAGCTTTTTATAGAGTTTATTCCTTAACAGGTTACATGTATGTATTTGAGCTAAAACCTCATCATCTTTCATCTTTGTTGAATGACGGCTGAAACTTGGTTCCGTTGTTGATGTTGGAATGTGACTTCGGCGTGTGAAGCTTAGGTGGAGCTCAAACGTTCTCTGGGAGTGTTCCTGGTGTGAAGTGACCATAGAAGTGACGAAGCATTAGAGATTCAGAGGGTGATGTTTAGTGTAATGTAGAACAAAGAGTTCTCTTTGCTGTAGCTAAAATAAATTCTTGTAATGTTTGTTGTTATAGTGGATTAGCTTCGATTTGTACTATGTCCCATGGATGTAGGCTAAGAGTGGTTTTACCCAAACCATGTATATGCTTGTGTGCTTTATCTTTATCGCTTGTGGTTGTTGATTCATGCTTTACTTGGTAACCATTAATCAATTTGGTAAAATCTTCCGCTACACTTTAAAAATTGGTATCCTAATAATGAATAGAGTTCACGAACTCTTACACACTCCATCTACAATAAAGTTACAATCTGCTTTTCATTTCTAAATAAACTCATATATCAAACAAACAAAGTTTTTAATTTTCATTTGATCTAGAAAGATAAGTTTCTCAATGTTATCGTTGCGGGTGCGCATTATTAAATATAAATATAAATAATAGGGTATTAAAGCATCTTCAAAGGGTTTTTTATATGACCCAAGCTCTTTATTATAAAGAGTCTTTCCATAAAAACAAAAGTCCAACAGACTTTTTATCATTTAAATATAAATTAAAGAATGAGTTTGACCCTCTTCATTTAGAGAGTCAAATTTCACTCTCTATCTTAATTTTAATTAATAAACTACAAGTTTCTATGCATTTTATTTATTAATTCTCTCTTCTATTAAGTCTCTTTCTTGAAAATAAAGAGTATCTTTATTAAATTTAAAGAGTATTGGATTTGGATAAAAATTGCGTTCTTTATATTTAGAAATTAATAAAGATACTCTTTATTTATATGAAAGATGTTTTTTTAAAATAAAAAGCATTTTGGAGATACGCTTAGAGATAAATGGTTATAAGTTATAAGCCTCATTAATAGGCGTTATTATATAATATACTTCCTAAATATTTGACCTTTTCTAAACATAATGTGATAGTAACTTTTATTATAATAGTCGTTTTGCTTCTTTTCAAACAAAGAAATTCACATAGTTTTTTGCCAACGTAATTTTGATTTATATCTTTAACCATAAACTAAAATGAGTATCTAAATCAATATTAAATTAGTTTTTTTTTTTTTTTAAACAGTATCCTAATTTTCACTTATATAAACCCAAACACGAAAGCAACTTAAAAACCAATACTCATAGTTACAGCTTCAAAGGCTGATTGTATGTACTTTTCTATGTGTCATGCTCTGACTGATCCTACAGTAGTCATAATATTGAGACTAACTTATTTTATTACTATAAAGAGGTTATAACTTAATGGAGGTGTAGTTACAAAAATTATAGTTTTGATTTCTTATTTTATAATTCACGTTTTAGTAGTACAGTATTAGGATTTCAATATAGTGTTTCAATTGCCTACTTTTGAAATGGATAAAAGATCATTTCTTAGAACCAGCAAAAATAAGTGTCATTGATGGAACTGTAAATAGAGTTGATGCATGGTCAATTGATGTGAAGCCACAGACAATTGTCAATGGTTTTAAGCGCTGCAAAATTGGGATCACTAATGTCAATGAATTATAATTTACAAATGAAGTGGATGACGAGAATAAAAGAGTCACTATAGAATTGAGTGATCAGATTCGACAAATTCACTACACTTATCGAATGGATATTAATGTCTTTTTCGATTATCCAAATGAGCAATCAATCGTGTATACTTTAACCAAAGGAGAAATCATTGTTGCAATTAGACAAGAAGAGAAAAGAAATAATCCTAAGGATAATAGTATGGAAATACAAAAAGTCTTGTGCCATGAAGTTCTAAACATACTTGAGAAACTAAAAATATTTTGGCTTCAACAAGAAGGTATTCATGCTAACGAGCTATTACGTACTCGTAAGGTAAAAGATGTAATAACAACTCTAAAACATAAATCATTGTCCCAAACAATTTTAAATAAATATTTTATTTCATTTTAAACCTTTAATTTTACATAACATATATATTTTTGTAATATATAGATAATTATTACTATGTAGATGTAACTTTACTTAAGGCGGGAATTAAAAAAAATTATAACTTATTACAATGTAGAGTTTATTCTTAGTTATAACTATCCCAAATTGGGACTAGAATTTTTTATGACTATGTAAAGTTTATTCCTATATAGAGTATTACTATAGAGAGATTTTACTATAGTATAAATGATAGTGTACCTCCTTTTATATAACAGGTTTTCCGCTATTTTCTCAATTAACAAAGTCATTATTTGCAAATATAATTTGGCAAGAGTCATCAAAGACATATAAATTCACATCATCATCATAAATATATAGACTCTGACTTTAGTTTAGATGTCTTGAAGTTTTGATGGTACACATGAAAAATAAGAGATTAGCCATTAATTTATTAAAATACAAAAAATAAAAACTAAATACTAATTACTAATTACTGATAGTTGATTTGCATAATATATATAAATATATATTTGAACGTATATAAACCCAAATATATACAACCAAGAAGCATCAAACCTCACAGCTATTCGCAATCTTCTCTCTAAATTTAATTAAATGGAAATCAACTAAGACAACCAAAACCATAGCCAAAATGGCGTACTTAAAGAAGAAGAAGAAGTTGTTGTGGTGGTGGTGCCATTTCCAGCACAAGGCCATCTTAATCAGCTCCTCCAACTTTCCCGCCTCATCTTCTCCTATGATAATTCCTGTTCATTAGTAGGCACGCCCCCACAACCGCCAGGCCAAGCTTCGGGTCCACGGCTGGAACCCACTCACCACTGCAAACATTCATTTTCATGACTTCGAAATCCTTCATTTCTTTACACCAACCACCCCACCGCCCCCACCCCCCCCCCCCCCCCCCACCCCCCCCCCCCCCCCCCCCCCCCCGATCCCAGCGCAACATGTAAGTTTCCTTTCATATGCAACCATTTGCTTGACAATTCTAAACACCTCCATCAGCCACTGTCTCAACTTTTATGCAATCTTTCTTCCAGGGTTAGAAAAGTGATTGCCATTCATGACTCCATGATGGGATCTGTGATTCAAGAAGTTCATTTAATCCCCAATATAGAATCTTACTCTTTTCATAGCGTATCAGCTTTTACTGTTTACTTGTACATATTGGAAACGATGGGGAATTCTATTGAGGCCAATGATGTATTCCCAAAAGACATCCCTTCCTTAGAAGATTGTTACACCAAAGAGTTCTTGGATTCGGTTGCGTCTGAATACGACAACCAAAAGTTCAATTCTGGGAATGTTTACAAATCTTGCAGAGTCTTAGAAGATGCTTACATGGATTTGCTAGATAGAGCAACAATGGAATCAAACATTAAGAATTGGGCCTTAGGGCCTTTCAACCCTGTGAAAATACCTCAATTTAAAGGCTCAAATAGCAGTCATTTTTGCTTGGAATGGCTTGATAAACAAGCACCAAACTCAGTGATTTATGTGTCTTTTGGGACAACAACTGCCCTAAACGATGAGCAAATCTAGGAGCTTGCCCTTGGCTTGAAGCAAAGCAATCAAAAGTTTATTTGGGTAGTGAGAGATGCTGGTAAAGGAGACGTGTTCGATGGAGAAGTGAGAAGTGTTGAGCTCCCAAGAGGATATTGTTATGCTTGGGAAATCAAGGGCTGACATGGGAAATCAAGTGATGGGGGGTGACCTGCTCTCGTCAGAACGGTAAGCACACATCAGGCCTGCAAGACGTCGTGGAGCTCCCACGTGTCCATTCCCTGCTCCAAATCGCGTGAAATTAGCTTGGAAGGTGGGCAATGTGACATAAAGTCGGATTTAGTCCTGACATTCACACCAACCCACGGATTTAATGATGATTATCTGTACTCATCTCACTATAAAAAGGAAAAACCCCTTCATTGAGGGGATTCAGCCTTTTTACACTCTGAACTAGCTTTCTCTCTCTCTGGTATCTTTGCATTTACTTTTTCCTAATCATTTATAAGTCAGTCCGTGGTTGCGACCTGACCCACGATTCTAATACAACTATTAGTGGACGTAGGATTTGTTACCTTAGCATCCGAACCACTTTAAAAAGCTGTCACTGTTGCATTTACTCTACATGTTATCCATAATCACGTGTGTCTCTTGACCACGTTACGCACGTGTCAATTAGTTGGTGTTAAAAGCACGCATCAACAGTTTGGCGCTAGAAAGAGGGCCCAGATTTAGTGTTCATCCTTCATCAGGAGAATCTCTAACCTACTGGTCCCATAGAAATAAATGGCCTGCCAATCTGAACCTGAGCAAGCCAACCAGTGCGCTGAGGGAGTTCCCCTAACCCAGGGGGATACCTCTTCTAGAATACTTCCAATTCCACAAAATGCTGCGGTGGATATCCCAGCAGCCTCGCAGCTTGACCCCACCATCAGAAGCTACCTGGAAAGGTTCGACAATATTCTCCAGACGGTCAACCAGAGGCTAGACCATTTGGACCAAGGCGTGCCATCTAGAACAGCTGGGGCAGTGCAACCGCCAAAAACGCCTGTAGGTCGTGCAAGGGCGTAGCAAAAGGAAATAGCCCGTGCCGCGAGCATTGTAGTGCGTAGACGTAAGGGTAAGCAAGTGGCAAAAAGCAAGCCTACAGGCTCTAAAGGGCTAGCGAACACAAACCATGCCCCAAGCAAGGTGCCGGCAAAGCTGAGACTCGACGAAAAAGTGAATCCTGAGCTGTCCCATGCCACTTCGCAGATGAACCCAAGCAAAAGTGCTGGGCGGGGTGATTCTTATCACTGCCAGCAGAATGATCCTGATCGCTATCATGCTGGTGGTCCCCACACCTTGCGGGGTGGTTCGTACCATCGCGAGGGTCATGAAAATACCCCGCACCATCCGTCGCCTTCACACACCTTTAGCCAGTGTGTGTCAAGAGCGGCCGGAAGTGCCGACCGAGGCGAAGAGGAGTCCGACCTCCATACTTTCCTGAGTCGTAATCGCGAGGGCTGGACTCGCATAGGTGAAAGCAATCCCTAACTGGCTCCATTACCACAAATTGAGGAGCTGCAGCGAGCTCTGGATAGGCTGAGAGAGCGGCAAAACGAGCAGGCCCAAGTCACCTCTGCATCCCCCTTCTCTCCCGAAGTGTTAGCTGCTCCGCTCCCACCAGGGTTCAGAATGCCCGACATGCGGCCGTTTGATGGGAACCATGACCCGCAGGATCATTTGTATGAGTTCAACGACCTGATGGAGCTCCACCAGGTTTCGGATCTTGCAAAATGTCGTTGTTTGGCCGTGACTCTAACTTCTCATGCCAAGCAGTGGTTAAGGTCGCTCCCAGCGAGATCAATCAGTTCGTGGCCTCAGATGAGCACGACGTTCCTACGGCATTTCCAAGCAAATTGGAAGTTTTCGATGCCTTTGAGCTATCTCAGCAACATAAGGCAAGAAAGGGATGAATCCCTACAATCCTACATCGACCGTTTCCACAAGGAACTCAACAATGTGGCTCATGCCCCTGAAGAGTCCATCCAAACGCTCATAATAGCTGGAGTTCACCCGCAAACCGACCTGCGGAAAGAATTACAGGCTGAGGATGATGTTTCCCTCACCAGATTCTACAACCTCATAGAAAAATATCTCCGAATAGAGAATTCATTGGCGGCACTCCGTCGTCGCGATCCCGGCACTTCGAGCAGTATGTCTGGTCAGGGGGAAAGTAGGAGAGCAGATTGCAGAGGAGTCATTGACAATCAGCGAAAAGGAAAGAAACCCCGCTACAAGCACAAAAAGTCCTATGCTCATGTTCCTCGTCACGACCGCAACAGAATTCAATACACTCTGCTGAATGCGTCCATATCTGCAATTCTTGACAAATCCAAGGAGGCCAGCCTGCTCGGTGAGCCGAAACCCATGAAAACCCCTGCTATGGCTAGAAATAGCAAAAAATACTGCCGTTTCCATCGAGACAACGGGCATCACACCGATGAATGCCAAGCTCTAAAGTAGGCAATCGAAGAGCTCATCAAGAAATGGCACTTCAAGGAGTATATTGATGACTCTGCTCCAAAAGAGAACCAAGAGGAGCAAAAGAAAAAGCGTCATGATCGCAGTGGATACAGTAGTGTTAACATAATCTTCGGAGGCCCGCACCTCGCAGGAAACACTCGAGGAGCGTAGGAAAGGTACGCTCGCGAAGCATATCACGACCCGATCAGGGTAATGAACACATCGCAGCGAACACAAAAGGCTCAAAAGGAGGAGCTGATCACCTTCTGCGAAAAGGAAGCAGCTCACCTGCACCATCCTCATGACAACGCCCTGGTGATCACGCCCCTCATAGGGCACCATAATGTCCGCAGAATGCTCGTGGACAATGAAAGCGCTGTGAACATCCTGTTCCAGACTGCTTTTGAAAGAATGAACCTGGACGAGGCCGACCTAAAGCCCGCCTGGATCCCTCTCTATGGCCTTACAGGAGACCACTTGATCCCCAAAGGGACGATCCGACTCTTGGTCACGCTGGGCGACTATGACGAGGTAACTAAGGTTACTAAGTTCTTGGTCGTGGATTGCCCGTCCGCCTTCAACGGGATTCTGGGGTGACCCCTACTAAGAAGCTTCAAAGCAGTCACTTCCATATACCACCTCAAGATGAAATTTCCCACCCCAACGGGGATAGGGGAAGTGAGCAGATCGCAAAGCGCATCTCGCGACTACTACGTATGCAGATGACAAGTAAAGGAAAGGGCATTCCGCGAAGTGCGCCCCGACAGGCTATGGCGATCAGCAGGATTGAGCCGCAGCCTGGCCCAGCAGAGGATAATATGGATCCTCGAATTCAGAAGATCCCTTCCAGCGGCCCAGTTGGGGACTTGTCTGAAGTGTCAGTCGACCCGAAAGAGCCAAGCCGAGTGCTAAGGGTTGGAAGCAGTCTCAACCCTCAGCTCGCATCCGAACTGATAAGCTTCTTAAGAGAAAACATTGATGTGTTTGCCTGGTCGCATGCAGATATGGTCGGGATCAGCCCGGACATTATTTGCCATGCATTAAACGTCGACAGCGAGGCCAAACTGGTTCGCCAGAAAAGAAGAGCAATGGATCCGGAGCGGTATGCTGCATTAAAATCAGAAGTGGAAAACCTCCTTTGAAATGGGTCCATCCGGGAGGCACTGTACCCAACCTGGGTCACCAACCCAGTCTTGGTAAAGAAGCCAAACGGCAAGTGGTGGACCTGCGTTGATTTCAACAATCTCAACAAGGCTTGCCCGAAAGACAACTTTCCTCTGTCGAGAATCGACCAGCTCGTGGATGCCACCTTGGGGCACGAGCTGTTAAGCTTCATGGATGCATACTCGGGATACAATCAAATCCCGATATATGGGCTAGACGAGGAGCATACATCCTTCATTACAGACCGGGGGCTGTGTTGTTACAAAGTTATGCCTTTCGGCCTTAAGAATGCTAGCGCAACCTACCAGCAGCTGGTTAACCGAATGTTCTCCGACCAGATCGGAAAAACAATGGAGGTCTATGTGGATGACATGCTGGTCAAATCCCAGGTCACCTCAGAGCACATTGCACATCTCGCTGAGATGTTTGACATCCTCCGACTGTACAGAATGAAGCTGAATCCTCTCAAGTGTTTGTTCGGGGTATCGTCAAGAAAGTTGCTGGGCTATATGGTTAATCAGCGAGGGATAGAAATAAACCCTAAGAAGATTCAAGCTCTGCTCGATATGGAGAGCCCGACCAGGAAAAAACAGGTCATGAGTCTAAATGGGCGAATAGCAGCACTTAGTCGCTTCACATCGAGGCTAACAGACCTCTGCTTGCCATTTTTCAATGTTCTGAAGTCCAATAAGAAATTTGAATGGACTCCCGAATGCGAACAGGCATTCCAGAGTATAAAAGAACACCTCGGGAAGCCACCTCTCCTCTCTAAGCCTCTTCCACAAGAAATCCTGTTCCTCTACCTGTCCGTCTCTTAGTTCACGGTCAGTGCAGCTCTAGTACGGGAAGAGGAAAAGGCGCAATGGCCAGTGTACTATGAGAGTAAGCATCTGACGGATGCCGAGATGCGGTATCCGGAAATGGAGCGACTAGTCTATGCTCTACTGATCGCATCCAGAAAGCTGTGACCTTACTTCCATGCCCATACGATCACCGTAATGACTAATTACCCCCTCAGGCAAGTCCTCCAGAAACCAGAAGCCTCGAGTAAACTGCTCAAATGGGCCATGGAATTAAGCCAGTTCGACCTGAAGTACAAGCCCAGGTCGACCATTAAAGGGCAAGCTATTGCTGACTTCATCTCATAATTTTCTTATCTTCCAAGCGAGCAACAGCCTGGTGAAGCCATTCGGGAAAGTATTCGGAACCTGTTGACCTGGAACCTTTACGTCGACGGGTCATCAAACAGAAAAAGAGCCGGTGCGGGTCTTCTCCTTGTAAGCCCCGAAGGGGCTCGAGTTCATGGTATTCTCTGGTTCGGGTTTAAAGCGACCAACAATGAGGCTGAGTATGAAGCCCTGCTCGTCGGGTTGCGACTTACCAAAGAAATGGGTGCAACCGTGATTAGTGTTTACAGCGACTCCATGCTGGTCGTCAACCAAATTTTGGGGGAATATCAAGCCAAGGAAGAAAACATGGTCTGCTATCTGAAAAAAGCTAAGGCCGCTCTCGGGTCATTCAAACACTTTGAAATCACTCAGATTCCCAGAGATAGCAATTCTGTAACGGACGTCCTAGCAAAAATAGCCTCATCATTGGATTCAGAAGCTCCAGATAGCATTCCTGTTCGGTTCATCGATGCTCCAACTATCAGTTCAACCGAACAGGCCGTAAATGTGACTCAACCGGACTCCTGGATAACTCCCATTTTCCAGTACCTCAAGGATGGGACCTTGCCAGACGACAAGGTCGAGGCAAGGGTCCTGCGAGCAAGATCTGCTCGTTACACACTCATCGGGGACCAGATGTACAGGAGAGGATTCAATGCCCCTCTCCTCCGATGTGTAACTAGTGAAGAAGCAGACTATATCATGAGGGAAATTCACGAAGGGATATACGGTAATCACACAGCTGCTCGATCTCTTGCGAACAAGGTTGTTCATCAAGGGTATTATTGGCCCCGGATCCAAGAAGATACGCACAATTTTGTCAAGAGGTGTGACAGGTGTCAGCGGTTCGTGAACATTCCGCGAGCCCTCTCCCACGAGCTGATAACGATGTCTAGCCCCTGGCCATTTTCCATGTGGGGGATCAACCTTATCGGTCCCATGCCAGTCAGAAAAAGGGGGGTTAAGTATGCCGTGGTCGCGGTAGACTATTTCACAAAATGGGTGGAAGCTGAACCATTAGCCGCGATCACAACCAAAAAGCTGGAAGACTTCGTTTTCAAGAATATAGTGTGCCACTACGGAATTCCCCACACTCTCATCTCGGATAATGGAAAGCAATTCGATAATGAGGAGTTCAAGCAGTTTTGCGACGAGTTGGGCATCCATAAAAAATTTGCCTCAGTCGCCAGACCGTAAGCAAATGGCCAAGTTGAAGCTGTCAACAAGACCATCAAACACACTCTAAAGGCCAAACTTTGGGCAGCCAAGGGAAATTGGGCTGACGATCTCCCCAAAGTCTTATGGGCATACAGGACAACTCCGAGAACCTCCACATTAGAAACGCCTTTTTCGCTTGCATATGGCTGCGAAGCAATGATTCCTGTAGAGATAGGAACTGGTTCTCTTTGGAGAGACTTCTACGATGAGGTTGAAAACGAAGCACTCATGAGAGCGAGCCTGGATCTTGTTGAGGAGCACCGCAGCAAAGCTTCGCTAAGGATAGCAGCCTACCAGCAGCGTGCGAAGAGATTCTTCGATTCAAAGGTCAAGCGAAGAGACTTCCAGGTCAGTGACCTTATGCTAAAAGAAGTTCTCCTCGGAACCAGAGAGCCAAGCACGGGGGTATTAGGACCGAACTGGAAAGGTCCGTACCGGGTCGACAAGATGATCAGACCGGGGACTTACCATCTCAAAAGGCTGAACGGTTCCAAAGTACTCCGAGCTTGGAATACCGAGCACCTCCGGCCATACTATCAGTAATCGCGAACTCAGTGCTCATTGTAAATTAGGTTTTGATTTTGTTAGTTTCCTTTTTATTGTAGGATATTATCCTGTTCGCTTGTAACAATTCGCATGTAATATTGCCTACATAAACAAACTGAACTGTAAACTACACTCATGTATGATTAAGCGAACAGTGATTGAAAGCAAAGCGTATCTCATTTATGTACAACAAAAATTGTTAAGACCCTATTAATTCCTATGGAGTCAGTCTCATCGCACTATGCCTGGTCGGTGGAGGGATCCTTTGACGCAAGACCCGAGCCCTCTGCCTGGTCAAATCCTCGAGCGGCTACTGCTGCTTGATCATCTTCCGTCGCCAATATCTACAAGGTCTCTTGCCACCCCTTTGTGAGGTCAGACATATCCAGATCTGGGTTCTCTAGTCGTAGGGTATAAATGGACCCGATCGCCCAGTCGACGGCCTTATCCTCGATCTCCTCTAACTGGATCCGCATTTCTTCAGTTAGGGAAGCAATTTTTCCCCAACTCTCCTAGAGTTCAGCCTCGAGAGCTAGCCTTTCCTTTTCGGAGGCCTCCCTTTCTTGTTCTGCTCGCTGAGCCCGTATTAAGGTCGTCTGGAGCTCCTGGTCCTTCTCTCCGACCTCCTTAGAGAGCCTAGCAGTTGTCCTCTGAAGCTCTTTTACTTCCTCCGCATGCCATTCAAGCTCCGTCTTTTGGAAGTCAACTGTCCGTATAGCGGCCTCCTTTTGGTTCAAGTATCTGTTCGCCTCCTCAAACGATTGCGTTCTTTCTGCTTCGACGGTCTCCAGGCTCTGTTTGAGCTTTGCGATCTCCTCTTTCAGATCATTTGCCCCCTTCGCGGCCCCCAGTCGAGCTTTCTCCATGGACATTCTCATGGCAAGCAAAGCCTGCGAACAAGAAGTGAGTTAGAATGAAAATGGCGGACAAACTCTTTAAGAACGGTTCGTTTACCTTGCTTAGATGCTGGAACGACGTGGTCATCAGGTCATCACCCGTATCAGCGAACTCATCATATGACTCTGATAGCCCACACTCAAGCAGAGAGTAGACTATCGGCTACAGCTATTCGCGCAGGTTCCCCAACGAATCCAGCACTGGTGTGTCCTTCGCCTTGTTGGCAACAACCGTCTCATTCGCAGGTTCCTAGCCCGACCTCCTTCTGACATCCTGCCGCGACCTTAGTGGTTCTTCCTCAGATTTGGTCTCCAACTCGTCGACCTGAATCTGCCTCCTCTTCTTCGATCGCTGGGCAGGAGCCTTCTGCCTCGGGCGAGCAGGTGGTGGCTGAGAGACCTTTTCTGTCCTGGTCATTTCTTGCTCAAGACGGGACTGGGAAAGCGTGGCAGTTCCCTCCGGTTGTATCGTTGTGGGGCGAGTAGCTTCGATTGTCCTTTCTTTCCTCAATCGAGGGAAGTTGAGTGGTGCTCGCCGAGGCTGCTCGGACTCTTTCGGAGGCATGGTCGCTGCATGCAGGTGCGTTAGTAACTAAGCAAAAATTATTCTACGACCAGAAAGGAATCTGTATGCAACTTACATTCTGGGGACTCTAAAGATGCCTGGTTGTTGAAAAAACTGTACTTTCGCAAGTTTGGGGTCATCATGAGCTTCCTCGCGTCCCGGCTTTCTTCAAGGAGAACCCTAAAGGACACGATCCTGTCCGAGTCGGTAAGCAAGTCCAGGCTGGTCGTCTTGTTAACTGCAAAAGAATGCAGATCGTTACAAAAAGAGAGCGCACAGTTAATGAATCTAGCGAAGAGGGACGTACTTGGTTTCTGAAAGCGGCAGTAGCCGTCATAGCAGAAGAAGAAGAACTTCGTCTCGTAGGCCCCCACGTTGCTGGGATATTTATGTATCCCTTCGGCGATGGTAGATCGCCGAGACAAGTAATAGGAGTCTTTGTCCTTACTCCTTTTGAGGTAATACGAATAGCCGAGCTCTACCACTGTTAGCTCGCCCAAGTCGCTCTCACGGCATGCGATGTACATTGCAACAGCGATGACATACGCGTTTGGTATTAATTGCATTGGTGTGATCCCGAAGTGATCCAGGACCGACCTAATAAAAGGGTGGAGAGGAATCATACCCCTATCCTTGAAGATCTCTTTGGAGATCGCAGCCAGGCCATCAGAAGGATGCCGCGACGACTGGGTGGCGTTGAGGAACACCTCCGCGCGGACACCGAACTGTCTCTTTATCCTCTCGAATTCTTCTCGGGTGAGAACCGAGAAGACCTCAAGGGATTCATCCATGGAAACATCCCGCGAAGACGAACCGGCTCCTTTTTCGGATCTGGATGCTGAGGGTTCCATTCCACAGTCTGCAACACCAACAGACAGAAGGTCATTTTAGCCATCGTACATCGCCCCGTATGGCAACTTGGAGCAAATTCCCTAAAACCTAGCAGTGACTCGAGCCACCATCCATGGCAGGAACCCGACTCCATCATCGCGCCTCTGATGAAACATCAGATGACGCAACGCCATTGTACCCAAAAAAAAAAAAAAAAGGGAACAAAAAACCCTTACCTTTTGGGGAACGTGACTGTGGACGGTTCTTGCTTCAGGTATCGGAGAGATGTCAATTGGAAAAGAAAGGCTTTCGGTTTGCAGAAAGTTTTCGCTCGAGGCAAATGGGATTCTGGTGGCCTCATCTGGAAAATCTGGGTTTTTATATGGACTACGAACTGGCGTTTACCGCCCCTCGGAATCAAAACGACGTTTCACTCTCTCTCCGCATTAAATGTGCCCTACGCCGTATTTATTGCTGTGATGAGGGTTGTCATTTCGGGCGTGTCATGCAATTAATGCTCCGCCAAAGAAGTAATGCGTCAGCACACAACGCGTTTAATTCGGCTGGCAGACGTCTGACACGCACAGAGTGCCTGTCAGCGCAGAAACGACCTCATTAAATCTCTATCTCTAAGGCACAGTAAGGAACGCCCGATGAAGTCAGGACGCTTAGGCGATGGCTGTCAGGTCCTTTGGACGAGGTTTGCACGAGGTCATGTTCATAAAAGGTCCTATCCCGAGCTTCTTTCATTCAGGTCAGAATGGTCAGGGCCTCCAATCGCGGCATGACTTAGTTTCCAAGGTTTGATCCTCAAACCTTAAAAACTAAGGGACTTCTGTTATGCCTGGGAAATCAAGGGCTGACGTGGGAAATCACGCGATGGGGGGTGACCTGCTCCCGTCAGAACGGTAAATGCACGTCAGGCCTGCAAGACGCCGTGGAGCTCCCATGTGTCCATTCCCTGCTCTAAATCGCGTGAAATCAGCTTGGAAGGTGGGCAATGTGACGTAAAGCCGGATTTAGTCCTGACATTCACACCAACCCACAAATTTAATGATGATTATCTGCACTACTCACTATAAAAAGAAAAACCCCTTCATTGAGGGGATTCGGCCTTTTTACACAAGGAACTAGCTTTCTCTCTCTCTGGTATTTTTGCATTTACTTTTCCCTAATCATTTGTAAGTCAGTCCGCGGTTCCGACCTGACCCACGATTCTAATACAACTATCAGTGGACGTAGGATTTGCTACCTTAGCATCCGAACCACTTTAAAAAGCTCTCACTGTTGCATTTACTCTACATTTTATCCATAATCACGTGTGTCTCTTGACCAATCAACGTTACACATGTGTTGATTAGTTGGTGTCAAAAGCACGCTTCAACAGATATGAAGACTCAGTTAAAGATATGGGATTGATAGTGAGAGACTGGGCGCCCCAACTTGAAATTTTAGGCCATCCAGCAACAGGCGGATTTATGAGTCACTGTAGGTGGAATTCTTGCATGAAGAGTATAAGCATGGGAGTACCAATAGGGGCATGGCCGATGCATTCTGATCAACCCAGAAACGCAGTGCTTATAACACAAGTACTAAAACTTGGAATTGTTGTTAGGGACTGGGCACAGCGGCACGAGATAGTAACATCAGAGGTAGTCAAAAATGTTGTGCAAAGATTAATGGCATCGAAGGAGGGAGATGAAATGAGGAAGAGAGCTACAGAAATTGGTGGAAAAATGCGAGAATCAATGGATGAAGCAGGAGTTTCCCGCATAGAGCTCGATTCCTTCGTTGCTCACATCACTAGCTAGGGTTCGAAATTGCTTGAATGCCTTTGTGGACTGAACAAGGGAAAATAGTCCATCATACTGGATAGTCATTTGTGTTCAGAATGGCATGCATACATTCAAATAAAATTTAACTTACTTGCATAATCAAGTTGCTTTGATAAACGTATTCATTTTACAAGTAATTGAGATATTTTCATTTCTATTTTTACTAAGAATAATATTATCTATATACAAAGTTACCTGATATAAAATGAATAGATTCATCAAAAATTCTGGTCCCAACTTGAGCCAATTATAAATAAAAATAAATTCCACATTTTAATAAACTATAATTTTTCTAGATCTCGTCTTAAGGAACTTGCCTCCATATAATAATAATCATTTGTATGTTGTAAAAAATATATGTTATATTATATTAAAGGTTTAAGATAAAATAAAATATTTATTTTAGTTGTTTAAGACAATGATTTATGCTTTAAAGTTATTACTATATGTTTAAATTTGCGGGTATGTAATAACTCGCTAGCATAGACATCTTATTATTGAAGCTAAAATATTTCTAGGTTCTCAAGTATGTTTAGAGCTTTTTGGCACGAAACTTTTTTGTATTTTTGTACTATCATCCTCAAGTTCTCAAGTTCTCTTCTACCAAAGTCTATACCTTGAATTTGACATGCTCAATTTGTTAATTACAAATATAGTGCATATTTTACCTTTATACCACTTACAATAAATTTAACTAAATCAAAACAATAATTTTTATAATTATATTAATTAAATTATAACTTCCTCATAATAATAAAATTAGTTTAGTCCTACCATTATGACTATAGAAATGTTTTATTATACTATAAAAATATTTATATGCAGTTTCACTCATATATTAATATTAGTGTTGTTTGTTATGATAACAGCAAAGCAGATATTATCAACAATAGATTATAATCGCCGAAACCTTGTGTTTCGGTCTTTGAACGTTTCAATACTTGTAAAATACAAATTCTTGTTTGTTTCTAAAAGATTAGTGGCGGATTTGAAAAGAAAATAAAAGGAAATGAATGAATCGAAAGAGAAAAGAGAAAGACTTTGTTTCGTGTTCTGTTATTAAAAAAATTCAGTTTAGTAAACTTACAGAAGACTTTATATAGTCTGATACAAAACCTTACAAAATGACTGTGTGGTGACAATTTTGTTTCTTTACAAAAACAACCCTTCTTAACTTCTAATCTTTGCAGAAACAACCCTGCTTCTTATACTTATTTCCAATATCTTCCCGTAAGCCAAAGCCCCTGAACTAACTCAGCTGAACTCTCTTTGATCAATATCTTCTCGTAAGCCAAAGCCCCTAAACTAACTCTGCTAATCTCTCTTTGATCAATATCTTCCCGTAAGCCAAAGCTTCTCAATTGAGGTGTCTCAAACATGAGGACTGCAGAGACTTCCTATTCCATTTTTCATCACAAAAAAAAAAAAATAATAATAATAATAAACGAAAAACGAAGAACATATTTCCTGCTGCAGAAAACTTCAAGCCATATCTCCAACTGCAAATTCCTACTATATCAAAACATGGAAACTGCAGAAACTTCCTGCTGCACTTACAAACAAATATATCTCCTACTGCAAATTCCTACTATATCACAAACATGGAAACTGCAGAAACTTCCTGCTGCACTTACAAACAAATATTCTCCCAAAAACACTTCAAACTTCAACTGCATTAAAAACTAGTTCTGCAAACTTTTTCTGCTCCCAAAAACACTCCAAACTTCAACTGCATTAACAACTAGTTCTGCAAATTTTTTTTGCACAAACTTCAACTGCAATGTTTAACTGCATTACAAGCAAAATACTACTACACACACTGCAAAATTCTCTACAAACGTTTTTTGCAAACTTCAACTATATCACAACCATGAGAACTACAGAAACTTCCTGCTACACTTACAAACAAATATTCTCCCAAAAACACTCCAAACTTCATCTGCATTAACAACTAGTTCTGCAAACTTTTTCTGCACAAACTTCAACTGCATTATAAACAAAAACTTCTGCTCTATAAACACTACAAACTTCAACTGCATTAGAAGCAAAATACTTCTACACACACTGCAAAATTTTTCTTCAAAAATCCTACTGCATTACAAACAAAAAATCTCCTGCTTCAGAAGTTTACTCTAACTAATACATCAACAAATTTCAACTCCACCACAAACTATATCTCTTGGCTGCTGTGAACACTAGTTACAAGTTTAGATGTGATAGTTAGCTTCTCCCTTAGCATAGCAAAACGTGAACAAGAGAGAGCTTTAGTTAGGACATCAGCTATCTGATATTTAGATGAAACATACTGCACATTTAACATTTTCGTGTAACTAATTCCCTAACAAAATGCACATCAATTTCGATGTGCTTTGTTCGGGCATGAAAAACAGGATTTGAGGATAATGCCCCAGTACTCATGTTATCACACCATATGACGAGAGTGTTATTTATGTGAATGTCAAGTTCCTTGAATAAGTTCTGAATCCATACAAGTTCAGTGGTTGTTTGATTAAGAGATCTATATTCAGCTTCTGTAGATGATAAGGACACTACCTTTTGTTTTCTAGATGACCATTGGACCAAGTTGCCTCCAAGAAAAGCAGTGTACCCACTGGTGGATCTCCTATCAGTTTCATCTCCAGCCCAATCAGCATCTGAAAATGCTTATAAAGTAAAGGGCTAATTCTTTGTAAAGAGAATACCATGCTGCATTGTTCCCTTAACATATCGGAGGATTCTTTTACGTGCTGTCCAATGAGCTTTAGTGGGCTGCTACAAGAACTGGCTGAGCTTGTTTACAGCAAAGGCCAAATCTGACTGAGAGTGTTAGATACTAAAGGCCACCAATGACACTTCTATAGAATGTGAGCTGATCAAATACCTTATTATCCTCATTTCCAAGTCGAAGACCAGTAGCCATGGGGGTGGAGTAAAGCTTTGAGTCTGCCATTCTTGCCTTTAAGAGCAGATCATGTGCATATTTAGTCTGGGATAGTAGTAAACTAGACTCATTTCTCTTTACCTCAAAACCCAGGAAGTACTGCACTGTCCCAAGAGTTTTTAGAGCAAATTTGCTATTCAAGTCAGCAATCAAACTTGATATGAGCTGAGAATCATTCCCTGTTACAAGTATATCATCTACATATACTAACAAATACATTAGCTTGGAATCCTTTTTGTAAAAAAATAAACTCACATCTAAAACAGAGTTTTCAAAGCTCCAATTAATCAACGCAGATTTGAGTTTGTCAAACGAAGCTCTAGGAGCTTGTTTTAAGCCATACAATGCTTTATGAAGTTTGCAAACCTGATCAGGCTGACCCTTAGCTGCTGCAGTACCAGAATACCCTTTAGGAGGAAGCATAAAGACTGTTTCAGAGAGCTCCACATTCAGGAATGCATTATTAACATCCAACTACTGGATTTCCCAATTTTGATGCACTGCATAGGATAACATTACTCTGATGGTGGCTACTTTAATAATCGAAGAAAATGTATCAAAATAATCTAGACTAGGTGTTTGTTGGAAGCCTTTAGCAACCAACCTGGCCTTATACTTTTGAAGTGTCCCATCAGAATTTAATTTTGTTCTAAACACCCATTTAGATCCTACAACATTCATTCCTTCTTCATAAGGAACAATCTCTCATGTGTTATTGCTCATCAAAGCCTGATATTCAGTGTCCATGGCTTGTTTCCACTCAGGGCTTAACAATGCTTCAGTAACTCTTTTAGGTTCAAAAAGAATAGAAGTGTGTGTAACTTCAGCTTGATAAGCAATGGAACCAGGATTAGGATAAGTGGCTGACTTTGATCTGGTGATCATGGGATGTGTGTTTAAAGATGAGGTATTGGGCAGTGGAAGAACTACTTCCAAGTTAATTCCAGGACATGTGAAATCTGATTCAAGGGAGGTTGAATTTGTATTCATATTTGATGTATCAAGCTGATCAGGTTGTACTGATGATACAGAAGCAAGATTGGGTGAAACAGCAGGTTGAACAGGGTTTGAATCAGGTCGTATTGTTGATATTGGAGACAGGTTGGATAAGGCAGCAGGTTTAACAGGTTCTGGAGTAGGAATACATTCGGGTGTTAAAGCAAGCAGGTTGGATAAGGCAGCAGGTTTAACAGGTTCTGGAGCAGGAATACATTTAGGTGTTAAAGCAAGTTGGGAATAATGTTCTATAGGAGTAGATTCTATACAATCAGAAACACTTTGAGGTAAGATCCATGAGTTACTAGTGGTGTTTAAACTAAGTTCAACTAGAGATGTACAGCTATCAAAGTGAATGAACCAAAATCACTCTTGAATGGAAAATTTGTCTCATTGAACTTAACTTGCTTAGCAACATACAATCTGCCAGTAGAGGCCAAACACAAATATCCTTTATGGGCAAGACTGTATCCAAGAAAAGCACACTTCTCAGTATGATAAGAGAGTTTGTGTCTGTGATATGGCCTCAAGTAGGGATAACAACTACATCCAAAAACCTTTAATTCGGTGTAGTTAGGCTGTTATTTAAATAAAACAAAAAATGGTGAGGCAGATTCAAGAACTGAGGTGGGTAGTCTGTTTATCAGGTATGTAGCTGTGCTAAAGGCTGCCCACCAATATTTTAATGGCATACCAACATGAGCTAGAAGGGATAACCCAAATTATGTAATAGTCCTGTGTTTTCTCTCCACTCGCCCATTTTGTTGGTGTAAATGTGGACATGGATGTCTAAACAAAATACCATTCTATTGTAAATAACCACTAAATGATCTATATTCACCTCCCCAATCAGTTTGTAGACCTCTTAGTTTATAACCTAATTGTTTTTCCACAAAGCAATGAAATTGCACAAATGCTCCATGAGCTTCAGATTTGAATTTCAAAGGATAAATCCAAGTAAACCGGCTAAAGTCATCAACAAATATGATATAATACTTGAATTCTTCCCTAGAATTGATTGGAGCTGGTCCCCAAAGATCAGAATAAACTAACTGTAAAGGATCATTGGCTCTAGAGTGAGAAATAGGAATTGGCATTGTTGCAACTTACCAAACTGACATGCCTCACAAAAGAAACTTTTATTTTTGCTCAAAGAGTGTTTTACATTCAGTTTGTCCAAGATGACATGAAGGGTTCTAACATTGGGATGTCCTAACCTTACATGCCATAATATACACAAATCTGAATTTGTAAACTTATTCATAATAGTAGTAGACTAAACATCATCAATAGAACACTTATTAACCATAGCTGTGATAGGAATATTAAAATTTTCTGAAGCCTGACCAACAACAGGGAGAGACGAAACTAAAATTGATGACTGATGAACCAGTGGGCTGACAAACTGTGGCAGTTCAAGCTGGTACAATCCATCCTTGACTGCACCTTGAAGAAGAACAGGTCTACTACACTTATCCTTTACCATACAATGGTCAGAATGAAACTCCACAATGACATTGTTATCTTTAGTGATTTGAGAAATACTTAGTAAGTTCTTTACAATGTTGGGAACACATAGTATATTCTTAAGATGAATCAATCTAGATGTGTCATAAGAGGGTACCAACATCATACCTGTATGAGTAATAGGAATGGATTCCCCATTCCTAACTTGCACCTTTGAACTTCCTAAGTGAGTAGTTTTGAACACCAAGTTAGAACCATCTACAGTCATGTGATTGGAGGCTCCAGAGTCCATATACCAAGACTGATCTTGCAAGATTTGTGGAGAGGCCATTGCTTGATAAGAGGTTGCTGAAGATTGAGGTGCTTCATTGGTAGCTATTTTGGGTGTAAGGCTGACAGACTGACCAATATTAGTTGAGGGACCAGGATAGTATTGTTGATATTGTACTGACTAAAAATTTGTAGGAGGTCGTGCATTTGACTTAGACATAAGAGGAGTGGAATAATCATGAAACTCTGTAAAGTTGTTGTGAAAGGTATTGGCAGAGTGTTATGTGTAGTTTGGAGGTTGTGTGTAGTTTGGATGTTGTGTGTAATTTGCTGCAATTAAGGCTTGTGCAAGTTCAGTATTGTGTTGAGCAATGACAGTTGAGGAAGGACCTGTTGAATTGGACATATTAGGCTGCATCTGAGAGCTGTAAGAATTGGCAGTAAAGCCTTGATACTCCTGATCAAATCAGTGGTAACATTAGATGGCAGAATGGCCTGATTTACCACACACTTGGCATACTAGTCTCAGCTTGAAGTAACTTCTGCCTCTGCCTCTGCCTCTTACCATGTTGTTTTGAAACTAAAAGTGTCCAGCAGAGTGTTGTGTATTTGGTCAGTAACCAGTTCTTCCATAACTTGCTCCTTGATAATTGCTCTGTCCAAAATCAAAACTACTTGCTGCAAGATATACTAACCCAGGAATTGGACCAGAGTTTGTAATATTAACATTGGGGCTGTGTGAATATCCATGACCAACAGCTTGACCATGAAATGGTACAAGCATTCTTTGACCAGATGAGTTAGTCAGAGGATTAGAGTAGTTAGTGGTGTTTTCTTGCTTGGAAGCAAATAGGGCAGAGTTTAAGTGCTCATGAAAATTTGACAGAGCCGAGTGTTGTCTTTCCAGTCTCATTTCGTGCTTATGAAGCATGAATTGAGCTTGTTGAATGGTTGCATTGCTACTGTGATATGTCAAATTTACCACAACAACGTCGTACTCTGGTCCTAGACCATCCAGTATATACAAGAGCAACTCTTTTTCTCCAATGTTAACACCACTTGCTACTAACTCATCCCCTAATTCCTTCATTTTCAGGACATACTCATTAATGCTTAAAAAGTCCTTTTTTGTGGTCTGCAACATATTTCTTAAGTAAAGTGTTCTAGCCTTCGAAATTGACTGAAAATGCAATTCTAGCATGTTTCATATTTCATACGCACTAATACACTTAGCTACGTGTCTGAACATGGATTCAGCGATTGACGAAAACAACCAACTAACTAAAAACTGATCTGTTCTTTTCCAGTTAAGATACTTAGGGTTTTGTTTCTTCACTAATTCATCAAAATCAATACGCTTTTCAAAAAGGAACATAGATGGACAGATACTCTCACCAGTGATAAAGCTTTCAAGACCATGTGAAGCTAACGCTGGAAAAACTTGTGACCTCCAGTTAATTCTTCTCCATGAGTTTTACTGATATGGTGGGAAGTTTAGAGTGAGCAGCTGAGTTATTTGCGTTTGCATTTTCAGCTGACTCAACTTCAGATTTTGACGAAACATTTAAGGAATCAGGATTCGAAGCCACTGACACTGGTCTACAGCTCTGATACCATGAAAGATTAGTGGCGGATTTGAAAAGAAAATAAAAGGAAATGAATGAATCGAAAGAGAAAAGAGAAAGACTCTGTTTCGTGTTCTGATAGTCTTATATATGGAAAGAGATTGTGGCTGGCAAATGTCGCTAGCTACCATGTCACCTACAACAAACCAATAAGTTCCAAGTCCAAGGACAAAAGAGAAAAATAGTATATATATATATATATGTATGATGTTTTTATTCATTAGTTAGTGGGGCATATATGACACATCATCGTTATTAATATCAACAGAATTTTCTTTTTATGTATGTACCATAGTATCATTAATGAGCCACATAATATTTATATCATGTTTTCATCCCGAACTTGCAGTTGGATTTCTTCACAATAGCCTAGAAAAATAAAACCAATAATAGGCAAAAGTGAGGTTTCTTGTTTAATTAATTAAAAAGTAATTAATCTAAGTACAGGTATGTTGTATAATATATAACAAGTTGGTTTTCTTGGACGAAAACTCAATTGTCTGCACATTCAATATAATAAGAAAAAGGAGCTCTCGCAAGACATGAGCTACATATATTTAGCTTTTTCTTAACGCATTGCTGTTTAATCCCATTTGAGCACCCTTCATTTTCTTTGAACAATACCTTAAAATATTCTAAGACAAAACTTCTCTCCTATATATGATTATGAAACTTATACACTTTTTTTATATATTGATTTCCTGTTGTTAATTCTTGGCAAATTGAAGAGCCAACTTGTTATAATTAATTTATGGGGTGATACATAAATGACTCTATTCGAAATTTTAATTTTTTATATAAAATTCAAGATTTTCTTAGTTTGAACATATTAAGAGCTAAAATTTTATACTAAGTACGAGAACCGAAAACCAAATACAGAAAAAGTGGCTATGCGGTATCATTAATGGATCTTAGAAAGTTTCCAAATTTTGAAAAGACTTTTGGGTATATATAGGTCATTGTTAATTTATGGTAAACCCGACAATAATTTAGAATTTAAAGTAGTAGTTGCATCTCCATTAGATCAATTGTTGAAGTGAAGCCCAAAACGTTGGCATTTTGCACTCACTCATACGCTGCCATTTAAAGCTTCACATGTGATGATCCTTACCATTGAAAGCCATCAACATGTGACGGCCAGCATTCATCCTACAAGTCAACCTCTATAAGCACACTATTCTACAGAACAATAGCTCTATTCTCCCTTTGTGCGATTAGGGTTATTTGCTCTGTTAGGGTTTTTCAATCTAGTCTCAAATTCTTGTGATCTTTGTACAATCTATGTAATCATAGGTTAAAGGTTGTGTTTCCTTCATTTGTAGAGAAGCTGGTTTAGGCTTTCTCTTGGGATTAAAGGTTTGAGAGGTTAGTCAAGATTGAGAGTTATGTGATTGATTCTAGTACTATTGTAATCTGTAAGTTCTTGATCTCTAGTGCAGTGAGCCCCAAATTCCTTGTGCTCAACGTAGATGTAACTTATTCAATATTTGAATAAGTGAACCACGGCAAAATCGCGCGTTCTTGTGCTTGATCTTTTTGTGTGTACTTTGATCTGTGTGTTTGATGTGTTAAGTGGTTAGGATTAGTTTATGAGTAATGCTACAGTTACCGAAGGGTGTGCAATGAATTTGTGCACCGAATGATGTGGTAAAATCCTGACCGTTGATTCATTATAAGTTAATATTAATCAACGGTTAGGATTTTGCCACGTCATTCGGTGCACGAATTCGGTGTATAACTTTCGGTAACTCTATCATTTTTCTTAGTTTATTGATAACAAATTTGTATAACAGTGGTATCAAAGCAAGGTTAGGATTGTCAATCTCTGGGGTTTCTTATTCTTGAAATCTAAGGTTTGTCAAAAATTGGGGATTTCTTGATTAATAGGCTCGGTGGAGTCTAGGGTTAGAAATTTCCTAAATTCAACTTATCAATTTCTTGAAAATTAGGAATCGATCTTGATTTCTAGGGTTTTGTTGAGTAATCACCAAACACAATCACTTAGGTCTAACTATGAGCACAACACAAGTTGAGATCACCCAGTATGATGGGAGGATCAATTTTAGTAGTTGGCAAAAGAAAATGAAGGCATTGTTGTCTCACAACAAAGTGGCAATCGTGCTAGAAAAAGATGCTACCAAGTGGTCAGATGAGAAGTTGAAGAAGAAAGCTGAGGTTGATGAGGAGGCCTACAACCTCATCACATGAATCTCTTCGACAACGTGCTATGAAAGGTAGATAGGTTTGAAACACCAATCACTCTCTAGGGTAAGTTTGAATCTCTTTACGCTTTACAATCTGTACCTAACCTTGCATATTTGAAAGGTGTTTTACTCTCTTATAAAATGGATATTTCTAGGACTGTAGAGGAGAACCTGGATGAGTTCTTGAAAATGACCCTAATTCTTAAGGGTACTGATCAAGAACTCAGTGATTCCAACCTAGCTATGATTCTTTTGAATTCATTAACTAAGGAGTATCATGTGGTAAAGAATGCATTGCAGTACACTGGAACTGTCCCTAGTGTAGAGTTAATTGTTTCTAGACTAAAAGCTAGGGAACTAGAACTTAGGGTTCCAAAGAGGAGTAGGAATAACCTGTTTGTTAAGGGTAAGGGAGAGACAAGTCAAATGGGTAGTAATGCTCACTATCTACGAACGAAAAGAAGGGTAAAAACTTACATAAGCCTAAAGGGGAAACCAACAAGTACTTTTACTGTAATAAAACAGGCCATCTAAAGAAAAACTATTTTGAGTGGATTAAAAAATAGAAACATGCTAACACTGAAAGTAATCTAGCTTCCACTAAACACAATATTGAAGAATCAGAGGTCCTGATTGTGTCTAAGTCTGATAATGTAATGGAATGGGTACTGGATTCCGGTTGCTCATTCCACATAAGTCCAAATAAGAATTGGTTCCAAGATTTTGAAGCAAATGCATGACCTTGAGATAGTGTTCATGGATAATAACAACGCTTGTAAGGTTCAAGGGGTTGGTAACATAACCTTGAGGCTGAATAATGGGAAATTTGTTAAACTAAAGGTCAGGTATATTCTGGGTGTTGTTATAAGGCTGTAAATGGGTGCCTAAATGTTTATAGGCGTAACAACATAGTTCTTAGTGGGGTAAAAAGAAATAGGCTATACATTTTGTGTGGGAATCACTGTTCTAGTTGCTTAAATATTGTACTACTTACTACAAACCTCACTGCTATGGAGAAATGGCATTTAAGGTTAGGCCACATGAGCCAGAAAGGTTTGGACACTCTAAGTAAACAGGGACTGTTTGGTAAGGATACAATTGATGCTCTTGAATTCTGTGAAACATGTATAATGGGGAAGCAACATATGTTGAGTTTCCAAAAGAGGACTCACCTAGCTACAAACTGCTTAGAATACTTGCATGCTAATCTATAGGGCCTGAAATAGTAAAGTCTCATGGGGGCAGTAGCTATTTCTTGTCTATAGTTGATGACTATAGTAGGAAAGTCTGAGTATACTTACTTAAGACTAAGGATGAGGCATTGGGTAGGTAAGTGTAGAAAATTAGATTGATAAAAAGGCTAAAGCTCTTAAGACAGATAATGAGCTAGAGTTCTATAATTCAGAGTTTGACAGTTATTGTAGTGATCAGGGCATATTGAGATATAGAACAGTTACGAATACCCCTCAGCAAAATGGGGTTGCTCAGAGAATGAATATAACCTTGTTAGAGAAGGTCAGATGCCTACTGTTTACATCAGGCCTACCAACGACCTTTTAGGGAGAAGCCCTAAACACTGCAGCCTACTTAGTCAATAGAAGCCTTTCTAGTGCAATATATTTCATATGCCTTGAGGAAAGATGGTCTAAAAGGAAGCCTAACTTGAGCCACTTTAGGGTTTTTGGGTGTGCAGCCTATGCACCCACAAATGAAAGAAAACTTGAACCTAGATCTTTAAAGTTTGTGTTCCTCGGATATCAAGAAGGAACAAAAGGGTATATGTTGTGGTAAATAAGTGCACCAGGGATTAAAATCACCATTAGTAGAGATATCCTAATGTAGAAATTGAAGTGGAAGCCTTGGATCATGACTCTAAAGATGAACCAGTAAAGAACCTCGAATTACCTCAAGAGGAATCTTTGTCATAGTATCAACTGACCAAAGATAGAACCCAAAGGGAAATCAGACCACTAGCCAGATATTCCTATGCTGACCTAATCTATACTGCATTGGTGGCTGGAGCTGAAGTGCTGAGAATTGAACCTAATAGCTATGAGAAGGCAATCAGGTCAAATGACAGAGAAAAGGCAGGCTGTAATGGAAGAAGAAATGTAGTCCTTGAAGGTGAATGGAACTTGGTCTCTAGTTCCAAATCCCAAAGACTAGAAATTGGTGGACTGCAAATGGTTATTCAAGGTAAAAGAAGGTATAAACTTTTTTGATCCCCCTAGGTATAAGGCTAGACTTGTAGCTAAAGGCTACATATAAAGGGAAGGCATAGACTTTAAGGAAATTTTCTCACCTGTAGTTAAGTATAAAACTATTAGGCTCATGTTGTCTTTAGTTGCACATTATGACTTAGAACTAGAGCAATTAGATGTTAAAACTGCTTTTTTACATGGTAACTTAGAGGAAAAAATATACATGAGGCAACCTACTGGATTTGTAGATAAAAGACTTCCCAACCATGTGTGTTGGCTGCATAAGTCCTTATATGGACTAAAACAGTTCCCTTGGTAGTGGTACAGAAGGTTTGATGCATTTATTTTAAGCATTGGCTTTAATAGGAGTAAATGTGATAGTTGTTTCTATTATGCTTTGAATAATGGTATGCCTTTGTATTTGTTGTTATATGTGGATGACATGCTCTTGATTAGCAAATCTAAGTCTAGGATAGATGAGTTAAAGGAAAAACTTAATTCTTAGTTTGACACGAAAGACTTAGGTTGTGCTAAAAAGATTCTAGGAATGGTAATACATAGGAACAGGAAATGCCATGAACTAAAACTTAATTAGAGTTCTTACTTGCAAAAACTGGTTTCAAAGTTTGGCATGGCTAGATCTAAGTTAGTAACCATACCTTTAGCTAGCCATTTTATACTTAGTAAATCTCAATGCCCTAAGTCTGATTTTGAGTTAATAAAAATGGAAAATGTCCCTTATGCTAATGCAATAGGGTCAGTTATGTATGCATGATTAGCACAAGACCTGACCTCTCCTTTACCATATCACTACTCAATCGTTTCATATCTAATCTTGGATCAGAACATTGGTTTGCACTAAAATGGGTCCTAAGGTATATTAATTTAGAATTTAATGTAGTAATTGCATCCCCATTAGATCAGATGTTGAAGTGAAGCCCAAAAACGTTGGCGTTTTGCACTTACTCATACGCTGTTGTTTAAAGCTTCACATGTGATTATCCTTACCATTGAAAGCCATCAACATCTGACGGCCAGCATTCATCCTACAAGTCAACCTCTATAAGCACACTATTCTACAGAACAAAAGCTCTCTTCTCCCTTCGTGCGATAAGGTTATTTGCTCTGTTAGGGCTTTTCAATCTAGTCTCAAATTCTTGTAATCTTGGTATGATCTATGTAATCACAGGTTGAAGGTTGCGTTTCCTTCATTTGTAGAGAAGCTAGTTTAGGTTTTCTCCTGGGATTAAAGGTTTGAGCGGTTAGTCAAAATTGAGAGTTGTGTGATTGATTCTGGTACTGTTGTAATTTGTAAGTTCTTGATCTCTAGTGCAATGAGCCCCAAATTCCTAGAGCTCAACGTGGATGTAACTTCTTTAATATTTGAATAAGTGAACCACGGTAAAATCGCATTTTCTTGTGCTTGATTTTTTGTGCATGTTTTGATCTATGTGTTTGATGTGTTAAGTGGTTAGGATTAGTTGATTGATAACGAATTTGCATAACATCAATCTTATCCACTTGTGAGCAAGATTTGTCCTATTCGGCACAGAAAATTGAAATAGAAAATTGCCACCTATGACTGCATAATAAAGCCAAACATCTTGATCTTCAATCCCTTACAATATTCCAGGCTGTAAAAGAAAATAATACGCGAAAAATGAATCCAAGGGGACTGCATCATTTTTCGAGAAAAGATCGATCCCCAATTTTCAATTTATGACCTCCCCGGGTACGCCAAAATGTTAAACCGCTCCAAATTGTTTAAAAAAGAAATATTTTCATATATAAATAATTTTATTAATTTTAATTTCCAAAATGTTAAAGATTTATTTAAAAGACAAATTTAGACATAAAATTATATGATTTAACTTATTTGTCTTCAATGAAAAAATTAGTAAGGATAAAAATAATTGGAATGTGTTGGATTGTCAAGTCTAACACCATCTTTAATGTTAGATATTAGTAATATAATATTTATTGTTTCATTAAAAGTATAATTGGTAAATTATTAGATTTTATAATTGAATTTGTACTTTAAATAAATCCTATATATTTTGAAAAAGTGTAATTATTTAAGTTGGCTATACATGTTTATACCCCTTTAAAAAATTAGCATAAAAACCCGTGTTGCCAATTTAAGGGAACAAGAGTAAATACTAAATTACCTATTTCGATAGGCTTATCTTATATATATAACAAAACAAAACCTGATTCAATGTTATTAACACTGTTAAGTTTTTTTTACTTATTTAAATACATCTTAAAAGTGTTTGTAAGATTTTAAATAAATTTATCTTTTGTCTTCTTGTTTATTAAAGTTTTTTCTTTGATAATTTAAACAAGAAAGCTCTATTCATTTTTCTCACCAAAGAACTCAATAACAAACCAATATTTTTATAAAATTTGCTTTAATAAACTCTACTTTTATAAGATCTGCTTAAAAAAGTCATACCAAATGTGTAAATTTAGCTTAGGGTTTGCGAATAAGTGAGAATTGGGAGAAAAAATGTTTGAATTTGCTTTACTAATAAACTGATTTTCAGTGATACAGTGAAGAGTAGACTTTACTCTTTTATACAAGCAAATGTAAGAGAAGATCAAAGTGCTGCGTTTTACAACTGTTTTTATTATAAAACAAAAACGCCACCGTTTGCAGAATTACATTTTCCTCCTACTACTTGGCTCTTTTGCACTTTTGTCCTTTGACCAACATCCCCTCTCAAACTGGACACTCTGCTTCTGCTGCTTCTGCAGTCTTTCACCAGCTTTTCTTAGCATTTGTATTCTTAGCATTTCTTTTCAACTCATTGGTTCTTTGACCAACATCCCCTTTGAAACTAAACCTCTTTCTCTGCATTTCCGTTCCGGCTAACTCATTTTCTTCTGCATTTTTGTTCCAGCTAACTCATTTTCTTCTGCATTTTTGTTGCAGCTTCAGCAAACCACAACTTCTCCAGCTAACTCAACTTCTTTTCAAATAATCAAAAACTTTCAACAACTCAAAACTCATTTTTCAGTTCTGCATTTTTGTTGCTATTGCAGCAAACCATAATTTCTCCAGCTAACTCAACTTCTTTTCAAATAATCAAAAACTTCAACAACTCAAAACTCATTTTTTAGTTCTGCACTTTTGTTGCAACTGCAGCAAATCAAACTTCACATCAGCACCATCTCATCAACCAAGCTTAACAATCAGCAATCAAATCTCATCAACCAAGCTTAACAATCAGCAACCAAACATGACAAGTAACTTCATCAAATCAAAACTTCACATCAGCACCATCTCATCAACCAAGCTTAACAATCAACAATCAAATCTCATCAACCAAGCTTAACAATCAGTAACCAAACATGACAAGTAACTTCATCAAATCAAAACTTCACATCAGCATCACCTTAACAACCAAGCTTAACAAGTCAGTAATCAACCATGATAATCAACTTAGACAGCATTTCATTTGCAGTTCATCATTTGCAGTTTCAGCTTCTCAACTTAACATTTCTTAGCTCAATCATTTGAGATTCAAGACTATCAAACACAGCTTATGCACTCTCTGCTGCAAATCTGCTGCAACTGTTGGCAATACTCCAATCTGTCACAACTGCTGCAACACTCACCACAAATCATTTTGGTTAACACACACCAGAGAGAAACTAAAACCTGTAACAACAACAAACTGTAACAACTACAAACTGTAGTTTTATCAGTTAGAAGTTAGGAACTGCAATCATATTCAGCTTCTGTCTCAGCTCAGAAAATTGAACAGCAGACAATGCTTTTGTCAAGATATCTACAATCTGCAATTTTGATGGTACATATTGGACTGTCAGATTCTTGGCAAGAACTTGCTCCCTAATGTAGTGAGCATCTATTTCTATATGCTTTGTTCAGGCATGGAAGACAAGATTTGAAGCTAAGGCTCCGGCACTTGTATTGTCGCACCAAATTACAGGTTTTGAGGGCAATTAAAGGCTGAGTTCAGTGAACATACTTTGAAGCCATGCAACCTCTATGGCAGTTTGTGCTAATGCCCTGTATTCAGCTTCAGTGGATGATAATGCAACAGCTTTTTGCTTCCTGGAGCTCCACTGAATTAGATTAGGTCCAAGATAGACACAATATCCACTAGTAGACCTTCTATCTTCAACATTACTACCCCAATCCGCATCAGCATAGCATTCAATATTCAGGGAGCTTGCTGGTTTAAACTGAAGCCCATAGTGCAGTGTTCCTTTAACATATCGCAGAACACGTTTACATGCTTGCCATTGTAACTCAGTCGGGGCTTGTAGAAACTGACTAAGATGATTAACTGTAAAGCTAATATCTGGTCTTGTCAATGTGAGATACTACAAAGCTCCAATTGTGCTGCGATATAAAGTAGGGTTATCAAACAAGTCACTATCATCACTCCTTAGTGTAGTACCAACAGCCATTGGTGTAGAGCATGAGTGGGCATCCATCATCTGAGTTTTAACAAGAAAATCTGAGGCATATTTGGACTGCCTGAGATGTATACCAACAGCTGTCCTGACTGCTTCCAGACCTAAAAAATACTTGAGTGATCCTAGAGTTTTCAAAGCAAATTGCTCATTTAACTCTCTCAACAACTAAGTAATGTAGGCTGCATCAGAACCAGTTATTAAAATATCATCTACATAAACAAGAACTTAGATTAGTCCTGATGATTTTTTAAGAACAAATAGACTAGAATCTGAAATTGAGTTTTGAAAACCCTTGTCTTGAAGAGCAGCCTTGAGTTTATCAAACCAGGCCCTAGGGGCCTGTTTAAGACCATATAAAGCCTTATTCAGCTTACACACATGGGAAGGATGAGCAGCTGATTCAAAACCACTTGGTTGCTGCATAAACACTAACTCACTCAATGTGCCATTAAGGAACGCATTGTTCACATCAATTTGTTGAACATCCCAAGCATTGGTTACTGCTAGAGTGAGAACTATTTAGATGGTAGATGGTTTTATAACTGGACTAAATGTTTCGAAATAGTCCAATCCAGGAGTTTGTTGAAACCCCTTAGCCACTAGTCTGGCTTTATACTTCTACAGAGTACCATCAGCATTCAATTTTGTTCTGAAAACCCATTTGTTACCCATAGTATTCATATCTGCAGTAGGAGCAATAAGGGTCCAGGTGTTGTTCCTAATTAAAGCATCAAATTCTGCCTGCATAGCCTCTTTCCAAATTATAGATTTTAATGCTTCAGCGACTGTCACAGGTTCTGATTCTATAGGTGACTGACTAGTTGTAAGATAAACAGCAGGATCCAAAAAATCACAGGGTACATTATCATGACTAGCAGCAGCTTTGGATCTTGTGATCATAGGGTGAGAATTCAGTGGAATAGGAGGTTGAACACTAGGGAACTGTGAAGTAGTAAGATCAACCTCAAGTTGACAATGTGGTAGAGTGCTAGATGGTGAATAGGGTAGGATAGACTGAGATTGAGCAGTCTGTAAATCTGTATTAGAACTGCCAGAGTGTGTTTTGGAAAGTGGATCTAAATCTGGAAGCTTATAACTAGATGCAGGATCACAGGCTGGTGTGGCAGAATCTAAATCAACCTCAATATGAAAATTTGGCAAATTATTTGAAGGGGAAATAATAGGTAAAGAAGATATCAGATTATGACTTTTTGAGTGAGATGAGAAAGATTCTGATTTGTCTGGAGTAACCTCATGTGAATTTATCAAAGAATTATGACTAGAATTATCAGCAATTTTAGAGGTACTAGGTAATGATGAATCAAATAAGTTTGAAGAAAATTTACCTGCTGCTGTAGAATTAGTACCAACTGCTGGATTGTTAAGAATAGTCTGAGAACCAGTTACTACTTGGGGATCAGAAGCTGCTAAAAAGAGGTTATGTTGGAAGATTATATATGGCAGTGGTGAAGTATTATTGGAACAAGCATTGGTGGAATTGGCTGAAGGGTCAGAATTGGATGGAACAGAAGATTTATCAAACTCTTGAGAATAAGGAAATTCATTTTCATTAAATTTGACACCAGGGGTAATAAAAATTTTTCCATCAGCTCTTAAACACTTATAAGCTTTGTGAAGTAAACTATACCCTACAAATACACATTTTGAGGAATGAAAATCAAACTTGTGACTATGAAAATTCCTAAGAAAAGGGAAACAAGAACAGCCAAAAACTTTAAGACTTTCATACATAGGATATTTATGAAATAGCATGAAATATGGAGTGTTATTATTTAAGACAGCAGTGGGCAGTCGGTTAATGAGAAAGGCTGTTGTTTCAAATGCCAACCACCAGTATTTTAAAGGCATAGAGGCATGAGCTAATAAGGTAAGTCCTGTTTCAATAATGTGCCTATGTTTCCTCTCACTACGGCCATTTTATTGATGAACATAGGCACAAGAGTACCTAGTTTGAATACCATTTTCAGTCAGATAGGGAAGTAAAGCTTTGTACTCACCTCCTTGATCTGACTAGAGACACTTTAGTTTGGTTCCAAACTGCCTCTCAGCAAGGTGGTGGAATTTGATAAAGGTGGATTTAACTTCAGCTTTTGTTCTAAGGGGAAACAGCCATGTAAAGCGACTAAAATCATCTAGGAATTGTACATAATACCTAAATCCTTCTACTGAGGTGACTGGGGCAGGACCTAACACATCACTATGAACTAGAGCTAAAGGTTCTGTAGCATTAGATTGAGACAAGGGAAAACTATTTTGTTGTAACTTTCCTAGCTGACAAGCATCACAGAAGTTAGACACTTGGATAGGCAGACTTTGGTTTTCAGTAAGAAAAACAGATTTGGGAAGTGTTGATAAGATTTTATGCAATGTAGTTGAGTTGGGATGACCCAATCTTTTATGCCAAATCATGTGTTGATGTGAGTGTTTGTCAACAATCAAGCAATTTGGTGAGGAACCAGCAATGTAAAAAATTTCAGCATAAATTGTTCATGATCAGGGCAATTAACAACAGATAATTGTTCACTAACAAGACAATCAATAGACATTTTTCCATTAACATAGCAGTTTGATTCATTATGTATTTCATTAGTAGTAATAGTAGGACAAACAGTAGGTTCAACAGAAATACATTTTGACTCATTTCTAGAACAAAAGCCATTACATTGTTCTTCAGAAACAGAACCTTTATTATAGCTAACATTCGAAACTATATCAGGATTTTTATTGACTTTTCCAACTAACTCTAGATGTTGGTTGTTGGTCACAGGTTTATGGAAGTATTAAGAGGAGTCTTTGGTTGAAGGACGCATAAAATGTGCAGTGGCTGCCAGGTTTGGTGATGTATAAGCAGTAGGCAGATCAGACTGATAAGAAGAGACACATGGTTTGAACATGTCAGTGGTGTTTGTTGGAATTTCCAGTTGATAAAGTCCTTCTTTAAAACCCCCTTGTAGTAACATGGCCTTGGATGACTTGTCCTTAACAACACAAGAGTTAGCATCAAACTCAACAACAACATTATTATCCCTTGTAAACTTAGAAATACTCAGCAGATTTTTTGTGATTTTAGGAACACACAGTATATTTTTAAGATAAAGACACTTAGAATGAAGACTACTAGGAATAAAGGAGTGACCAGTATGGGAAATGAGAAGGTACTCACCATTGTCAACCTAAAGCTTATCCTCACCTTCATAGTTCTTACTAATGCACAGCTGAGATAGGTTGGAAGTGACATGATCTGTTGCCCCAGAGTCCATATACCACACTGGATCAATTGGAGTGGTGACAGAGGCCTGTGAATTATTGTACAGTACTGTGCAGTTCTGAGCTGGAAAAGCATTGCTTCCAGGATACCCCAATGAGGTACCACCAGTATGAACCAGATTTGCTTGACTATTGACTCCTAACTGGTGATTAGGAACTCCAAATGTTGCTGAAGAACTGACATTATTCTTAGGATTGCCAGTGTATTGTGACTGTTGTGGAGTATAATATGGTTGTTGGGATTGATTGTACTGTGACTGCTATGGGTTATAATGCAGGTGCTGTGTTTGAAATGTACTATCAGGATGCTGCTGTGAGGTACTAATAGGAGAGTACAGTACTGGTTCAGTAGGATATGTGTTGAAGTGATGTTGTGGTACTGGATCTGTAAATGAGTGGCTAGTAAAATTTCCATTGCCAGTTTGAAAAGTGCCATTGTACGTTGAGTTATATCGATGATAACATTGGATGGCTGAATGTCCAGCTTTATTGCACACTTGACAGATAATTCTTCCCTGCCAGTGCCTCTACCTCTGCCTCTTCTGTAAGTGTTGAAACTGGAAGATCTAGGGTTAAATGGCATAGTGTTGTAGGGTAAAGAGGAATTAGTAACTGGACCAGGTTGTGTGGTAGTATTGTAGGCAGAGAATGAAGGCTGAACAGGTGAGACAGGAGACTGAGTAGGTGAGTTAACATAGGAGGGTAAGGTAACATATTTTTGTGAGGTATGTGGGCTCCCAAGAGACATTAGAGAGGGTATTGTGCCACTCAGGTTATCTACAGTTTTGACAGTACCACTCACTGGTGAACTGATTCCAGACACATTGTAATGTCCATGACTGGTTACAGAGGCTATATTTGCTGAAGTATTGTACAAGTCTATGGAATTAAACTTTTCAAGCCGGATTTCATATTTCTGCAACAAAAACTGTCCCTCTTGAAGAGTTATAGTATCAACTTTCGATTCTAGTCTAGAAGTGAGTGTCATTACAGTTAATCATATTCAAGCCCTAGACCATCTAACACATACTGTAATAAATCTCCATCAAAGATAATCAATCCACTTGCAGCTAAGCTTTCTGCAGTCTCTTCCATTTTCTTCACATAGTCACTAATACTCAATCCTCCTTTATAAGTTGTTTGAAGCAAATTTTTCAAATGTAAGGCTCTAGCTTTTGAGTCTGTAACAAACTCATTTTCTAAGGCTAACCAAATTTCATTTGAAAATCTACACTTAGACACAACACAGAACATGTTTTCACTAATTGAAGCTAGTAACCAACTCACTAAGCATTTATCAGTCTTTTTCCACAAAACATAAGCTGGATTTAAGCTTTCTCCAACAGTATTATTGCTAAGTTCTACCTCAGAGTCATTAATCAGAATCGGAGAAGGACAAGGCACTCTACCTAATAGGTGATCTTCCAGTTCATGTGAGCCAACGGCAAAGAGAACCTGAGAGCTCCAAAACCGATAGTTGTTCCTTGTTAGCTTGGGATTGATTACTTGCAAGCTTGAGGTAAGAACTGCAGTAGTTCGATTTTGTACTTCAGACATCATCTTCCTAGTGCTGTTAAGTGACTGAGAGTGAGTAGGATCTGAGGCCCTTTGACGTTAGTCAATGCTCTGATACCATGTAAATTTAGCTTAGGGTTTGCGAGTAAGTGAGAATTGGGAGAAAAAATGTTTGAATTTGCTTTACTGATAAACTGATTTTCAGTGATATAGTGAAGAGTAGACTTTACTCTTTTATACAAGCAAATGTAAGGGAAGATCAAAGTGCTGCGTTTTACAACTGTTTTTATTATAAAACAAAAATGCCACCGTTTGCAGAATTACATTTTCCTCCAACTATTTGGCTCTTTTGCACTTTCGTCCTTTGACCAACAAAATGGACCTTAATTTTTTTTTTTTTCTTTATCTATCTTTATATCCTTGATATAAGTAGATGAAACAAGACCAATAACTCAATATGGGAATCCCATTTCAGATTAGAGAAAATTGTGTTACGATAGTCTCTACCCACCTTTAATCAAATTCTTTCCCTTCCCCTTTTTCTTAGGATAGAATGCAAATTAAGCTTAGCTCACCTGTACTAGAACTCGAGTGAGAATTTGAAAAAAAAAAAAAAAATGGTGATATGTATAGTATTATAAAGAGGGGGAGAGAATATGACACCTAGCTAAGGGGACGTATTAAGCCTTTACCCCTTAGCTAGGGGTTGGAGAAATCTATGCTGCAAGAAAAACATATTATAAAAGAGAGTAAACATGTTCCCACCTGAGATTTAGCAAAATGTCAAGTTGATACCTTTGGTTTCATTTATTCTAGATTCCTACCATTAAATTAACATCGTTAGTTACTGTTGGATTCTAAACAGAGCAATTTCCAAACCATCCTCCCATCTTCTTCTTCTTCATCTCCCCCTTCTTCTCTTTTGCCGCTTCTCTCTCCCTCTTACAGCCACAACCACAACCACTCTCCTCTCTCCCTCCTGAAACCTCAAAGTCACCATCACCCACCAGCATTCCACCCATCTACCACCATCGCAATCCCTCACCACCACTCGATTACAGTCCCATTAATTTGGATTGGTCCCGATTCTCTGGCCTTCCCCATCACCACCACAAGCACTACGACCTTTCCACCTCCAAAACCTCCACTTACCAACCTGATTCCACCTAACTCCACCCGATTTTACACCAGCACCGCGAGGGTTCACACGACCTTTCTCACCAAATTCTGGAGCTTTCCAACGACCAAAATCAAAATCGACACCACCACTACACTCACAAACAATCTCTTATCAAAATCCCCAACCTTCTGGCCCCTAATTGCTCACCCTTTTCCAGCCATCACCAAGGTTCGTGCTTTTCTTACTCGTCAGATTCTAGCGATTTTTGGTGACCAAAATCAAAATTGACTCATCAGTTTGGTGTTGTTTTTTGCGAAGTGTTGTGGTCTTGATTGATTGAGATGTATTTTTTCGGGCTTTCTCCACTTCCCCAACCACCAACACAACCACTCCTATCAGACGCACACCAATTGCTCGACGATTTTCTCGAGTTAGTGGATCGATTAATTTCACCTGCACCAATTAATTTTCCCCAGTAGTGGTAGAGGTGGAGGTTGAGAGGAGCTGAAGAGAAATTTGAGACGTGGGGTTATTTTGAGGTTTTAATTTCAAATTATATTAAATGACTATTTTATCCTTGAACTGTTAAAATAAATCAAACGGTGTTATTTTAAGAGTAAGAATGTAGAATAAATGCAACTAGGGGTATTGACTTGGGATTTCACCAAACCTTGGGTGGAAACATGTCGTTGACTCTATAAAAGATTATCAAAACAAAATGAATGAATTATAGGATACAAGCTAGTGTAGAAAATCCTAAAATACAAGCTAAAGATAATCAAATAAAATATCATTAATTGAAAATAACCCAATATTTATGATGGAGAATATTGATAATTTCATAAGGGGGTGAATCCCACCAAAGTAACCCATTGTAGACCCGTATTAGCTAACTTGTCTACTGCCATATTTCCTTCCTTATATCTATGAATAGTGGAAAGTGATGGAGCGAAGTTGTTAAAGGCAACTAATATAATTATTACGTAATGGCCAAGGGCATTGAAAGGAGTTGGAAGAAAGACATGCTAGAGTGTTAGAGAAATCATTCTGTAACCAAAAAAAATTGCTTGGAGGAGCAACAAAACAACCAAGAGAATCCTAAAATCCCAAAAAAAAAAATAGCTCTACAAGGTGCCATTCCTAGGTTGCCTTTAGACAAACCATCAATGTTGACCTTTATCAAAGGTTGAAACGACTGGGTATGATAGAAACATTAAGACTTTAAGATCTCGACAAATAATTGGCAAAATATCAATAACTAAGAAAATTATCATATTCCAAGAGGAAGTAACATAACCTGGACAAATACATTAAGTCTGAATGTTAACTTTCCCAAAGTCTAATACAGGTTAAGGTTAGAAGATATGTTTTCAAATCATAATTTATTTGGGACTTCCATATAGTCTGTATGTTGGGAATATGCCCTGGGTGCAAGATGTTTTTCGATGATAGACATTAGAATTATTGGATATAAGTGTAAGTAAGCAAGGTTGTTTCTGCAAAGTTTAGAAGTTAGTGAGTAGGATTGTTTTTGTGAAAGACAAAAGTAGAAGTCACATGGTGCGTTTTGTAACTGATTATATAAAATCTATTTTGTCTGTTTTGTAACTAATTTTTTATTTAATGAAAATTTCTGAAATTCAGCTCAACTACTTTTTCTCTCAATTCCTTCATTGTTTTTTATTTCTTTTTCGAATCTGCTCAACAATCTTCATGGTATTAAAGATGTTGACAAGTGTCAATGGCTCAATTGAATCTTGATTCCTCCAATTTTGTGTCAAAACTAGAAGTTGAACAAGCTGGAAATGCAAATGCAAACAACTCAGCTATTCATTCAACACTTCCCACAATTTCAGCAAAGCTTGTGGAGAAGAATTACAGCCATTGGCAGTTACAAATTTTTCCAGCACTAGCGTCTCATGATTTTGAAGGCTTTATCCCTAGTGAGAGTATCTGTCCATCCATGTTTCTTTTTGAAAAATCTATAGAATCTGATGAATTAGTGAAAAAGCCAAAGCCTAAGTACTTCAATTGGAAAAGAACAGATCAATTCTTAATAAGCTGGCTTTTCTCATCAATTTCTGAATCTATGTTCAGACACGTGGCTAAGTGTGCTAGTTCGTATGAAATATGGAATACTTTAGAGCTTCATTTTCAATCTTTCTCAAAGGCTACAACACTGCACCTAAGGAACATGTTACATACTACCAAAAAAGGACTCCTTAAGTGTAAATGAGTATGTTCTAAAAATGAAAGAGTTAGAGGATGAGTTAGTGGCTAGTGGTGTTAATATTGGAGATGAGGAATTGCTTTTGTATATTTTGGATGGTTTAGGACTAGAATACAATATTGTAGTAGCAAACCTGAACTATCATAGCAGTAATGCAAGCATCCAAGAGGTCAATTCATGCTTCACAAGCATGAAATGAAGTTGGAACGACATTACTCTGCTCTGTCAATTTTTCATGAGCATTTAAATTCTGCTATGTTTGCTTCAAAGCAAGAAAATACCAACTCATCCACATGCAATCTTCTAAATAGCTCACTTGGTCCAAAAATGTCAATACCATTTCCTGCTCAAGCTTTTGGCTATGGTTATCCACACAACTCCAATATCAGTGTTCCAACCCATGTTCCAGTCTATTGGACATAATGGTTATCAAGGAACTACCTTTGGTAGAACTGGTTATTCACCTAATGCACAACAACTCTCTGCTAGAAATTTTCAGTTTAACAATAATATGGTAAGAGGCAGGAGCAGAGGCCAAGGCTACTTTAAGCCACGATTAGTGTGCCAAGTATGTGGCAAATCAGGTCATTTTGCCATACAATGCTACCACCGTTTTGATCAACAGTATCAAGGGTTTGTTGCCTCTTCCTAGAGCCCTTAAACACAGCCTATGTATAATTCAATAGGTCCCTCTCCAAATGTCATTACTAAAAGTCCTGCTAAACCTGCTCAAGCCTTGTTTGCAACCAACTACACACCAAATCATGTCAATAATTTTCCCACCAATTTTGCTAGTTTTCATGATTCCTCAAATCCTCCCATGTCAAAATTAACTGCACTTGCTACTACACTTTTCTCCCCTACAGCACATCAACAATATTATCCTAGTGCTTCATCTCATAACAGTAACAATACTAATTCCTCTATTGGTTTCACATTAAGAGCAGTTGTTAATGAAGCACCTCTGACCTCAATAACTTCTTATCAAGCAGTAGCCTTTCCGTAAACTCTGGAAGATCAGTCCTAGTATATGGACTCTGGGGCCTCAAATCACATGACAATAAACGGATCCAATTTGGTGCTTAAATTTGCTCACTCAGGAGAATCTAAGGTACAAGTCCGGAATGGAGAATCCATGCCTATTACTCATATAGGTATGTTGCTGATATCTTCTTATGATGCAACTAGATTGATTCATCTTAGGAATATATTATGTTTTCCTAATATTGCAAAGAATTTACTAAGTATTTCTCAAATTACTAAAGACAACAATGTCATTATGGAGTTTCATTATGACCATTGTTTGGTAAAGGATAAGTGTAGTAGAGTTGTTCTTCTTCAAGGCACAATCAAGGATGGATTGTATCAGCTTGAAGTCTCACAACCTGTCAGCTCATCTATAGATTTTGTCTCCTGTTTTCCTATTGCACTTTTGTCTTCAGATGCTTCACTATTCCTATCACAGCCATGATTAATAATTGTTCTACAAATGATAGTCATTCTAATAAGGATTTAAATAAAACTGTAAATTCATATTTGTGTTTGTAATGGTATGCAAGGTTAGGACATCCTAATGTTGGAACTCTTCATGCTATTTTGGACAAGTTAAATGTAAAGCATTCTTTGAGTAGCAATAAAAATTTCTTTTATGAAACTTGTCAGTGTGATAAGCTACAGCAGTGCCATATCCTTATCGCTAACTCTAGGGCTAAAGTTCCTTTAGAATTAGTTCATTCTAATTTGTGGGGACCAACCCCAGTTAACTCTAAGGAAGGCTTCAAATATTGCATTATATTTGTTGATGACTTTAGCCGATTTACTTGGTTTATCCCTTGAACCTTAAATCTAAAGCCTATGTAGCTTTTGTGCAATTTTACTGCTTTGTAGAAAAACAATTAGCGTACAACCTAAAAGGCCTACAAACTGATTGGGGAGGAGAATATATGCCCTTTACTAGTTATTTACAGCAGAATGGTATCCTATTTAGGTATCCCTGTCCACATTTGCACCAACAAAATGGGAGAGTGGAAAGGAAGCATAGGTCCATTATAGAGTTTGGGTTGCCTCTCCTAGCTCATGTTGGTATGCCCTTAAAACATTGGTGGGCAGTGCACAACCACTTATTTGATAAATAGATTGCCCACCTCAGTTCTTGAGTTTGCCTCACCATACTTTGTCTTATGTAAACAGCAAACTAACTACACTGAATTGAGGGTTTTTGGATGTAGTTGCTACCCTTACTTACAGCCATACAACAAACACAATCTCTCCTATCACACTGAGAAATGTGTCTATATAGCCTTTCTCACAAAGGATGCATTTGTCTTACTCCTACAAGCAGAATATATATTGCTAAGCAAGTTAAATTCAATGAGACAAATTTTCCTTTTAAAAGTGATTTTGGTTCTCCTACATCTCATGCTTTTACCTCTTGAAACGATCCTGATATAAGTACTTCTAACAGCCCCTAGACCTTACCTCACATTATCTCTACTTTTCCAGAACCTGCACAGCCTGTTGTTTCATCTGCTACTGGTCCTATTATAAAGCCTACATAGCCTGTTATAGAAACTACACAGCCTGTTATTGTTAGTGTATATTATGTAGCCCTAAAACAATTCGTGTTGCGGTTTCAGAGCATTTTGTCTTGTATCTATTATATATCATAAATAATAGAAGAAAGAGTTCTTCATATTCATATATGTAAATTGCTTCCTTTATTCAGCCATGCATTAAAATAAAGTATGTATATGAATTGTCCAGATGATTCATTTAGGTAAATGAATTATCGAAAAGGGTTCCCTACGGAAGCAATATAAATTTGGGCAACTATATTGCACAGTAGGCATACCAGATGCTTCCGAAAGATATAAGTAGGATGACAGATAGTCATGTCACTGGGAATTGGTATGGATTAACGGTTGTGAACTGTTTTTCGAACGTGACCGAATAACGACAAATCACTTGGAAAAGCATGTAGTCAATGATTTATCGTTTGTTATATCAGTGCACTGGTAGTCCTTGACCTGAGACATTGTAGTCGGATCCGATATGGATGCGTATGGTTCATACAGTGTATAAGTACGAGACTAATCATGTTTCGTACAATAAAGCCTATTTGGTCATGTGTTTTTCATATGCGGAAACGAACGATGGTCAAGAGGGATCTATTGACTCAAAAATATAGGATCGAGAGTACCGCTGACTCCATCCGGATTCGAGTTCCTAACGAACATCGATAAATGTCAGAAATCTGAATCTCTGGCCATGACTATTATGTCATACAAAAGTAAGTTTGTGATGACAAGTTTCGGACATATTGACGACAATTCGGTAGAAGATCGATTTTAGGATTTTGACGTTCCATGAATCCATACTCGATTAGGATATCTCAATGGAGGGACTTTACCTGCATGGTACGTATGATCTGAATGGGTTCGATGAAGTATTTCTTCATCATGGTTTAGGGACTATGGCACATTGCTAGATGTTTACCATAGTCGTGCCTCCGGACAGGTTTCTGGATTCATCCAGAACCAGCCCACGGCTAATCCACGGTGGACCTACATGGTCACACCAATAGCCTTGAGAAGTTAAGAAGGATAGAGAGAAATGATTATCCAAGAGGGCTTGCATCTTCCGAGGGTAATAACGAGATTTCTATGGTAATAGTTACATAGAAAACTATTTGTGACTTTTAAGATTAAAAGGTCAAGCAATAATTAATTATATTTATTATTTATCTTAAAGTGTTAAGATTAATGAGAATAAAAAATACCTTTTAATAGTTAAGGTAAAAGGGTAACTTTATGTTTGTTCATTGTAAACTAGTTTACTTTCATGGGCCCTTGAATAATATTGATTCTTCAAAGGGTAGCATAATATTCATGGGGTCCCTTTATAAAATAAGATTTTATTGGGCTTTGAAGTGAAAAATAATAATTGCAAAATTGCCCAAGTATATATAAATGCAAAAGGTTGCATTTTTGTTCATAACACAATTGTTCACTCAAAGGAAAACCAAAACTCTCTCTAAAGCCACGCCCACTCTAAACCTCTCAAGGTGGTGTTAAAGTGTGGATCTCATTACTTTGAGGCTGATCTTCATCACCAAAGCAAAGGAGTAGGTATAATCTCTTTTCCAAGCTTTGTTGAAAACCGGTTTTTAGAATCCATGCTTTCATGCTTTCATTCTCCATCTCCACCACTCTTCATGCATGCTGATTCTTTCAGTTATTTCCCCCAATCACCACTACAAAGCTCACACAGCCTAATATAACCTACCCAGTCTGTTATTTCCCATAATCATCACCTCTTGTTGCCAACTCACAAGATGCCAGATATATCTTTAGTTCTATTCCCTCTGAAATAGCACACTCTTATCATAATCTGCCTTCTCTTGCTATTATACATGGTCCTCTTACCCTCTCATGTTCAACCTATCCTGCATTAACTTGGAAGTAGTCTACCTTGTACTTCTTCCAGCTTTAAACATACACCCATGATGACTAGCTCCAAAACACCTCTTGTTCCAACCTTGGTTCAACTGCCTACCAATGGAGGTAACTCATACTGCCATTCTTTCAGAACCTAAGTTTGTCATAAAGCATTACTTAGTCTGAGTGGAAACAAGCTATGGACTCTGAATATCAAGCTTTAATAAGGAATAACACATGGGAACTGTTCCCTATGAAGAAGGGATGAATGTAGTAGGAAGTAAATGGGTTTTTTAGAACAAATTAAATGCAGATGGGACTCTTCAGAAGTATTAAGCCAGGCTGGTAGCTAAAGGCTTCCAACAAACTCCTGGCTTAGATTATTTTGACACCATTCTCTAGTAGTTAAAGCGCAACAATTAGAGTAATGTTGTCCTTTCCAGTCCATCAAAATTGGGAATTCAGTAGTTGGATGTCAATATGTCCTCTTGAATGGAGAGCTGATCGAAACATTTTAATGCTACCTCCTGAAGGTTATTCGGGTCTACGATGAATAAGAAAAAAACCCAGCGGTTTGTAGGTTACATAAAGCTCACATGGTCTTAAACAAGCTCCTAGAGCTTGGTTTGATAAACTCAAGACTACCTGATTAGTTGGGGTTTTGAAATTTGTCTCAGATGTCACTTTATTCTTTACAGAAAGGATTCTAAGCTAATGTATCTATTAGTCTATGTAGATGATATCTTGTGACAGGGAATGATACTCAGCTTATATCCAACTTGGTTGTTGATTTGAATAGCAAATTTGCACTAAAAGCTCTTGGGGTAGTGCAATACTTTTGAGATTTGAGGTAAAGCAAATAGTTCTAGTTTGCTACTGTTTCAGACCAATATGCACATGAACTTCTCTTAAAACAGGCATGGCAGAATCCAAACCTTCTTCCACTCCTATGGCCCCTAGTCTTAAACTTGTAAGGGAATATGTAAGGTTTTTGTCAACCTACCCTCTATAAAAGCATCATTGGTGCTTACATACCTGACTTTATCTCGGCCAGACTTAGCTTTTGTTGTAAATAAGCTTAGGCAATTTTGCAACAACCTATTGAAGCTCACTGAACAGCCTACAAAAGAATCCTAAGGTATATAAGGAACATTGTAGCATGGTATTCTCTTTACCAAGAAGCAGCCCTTCACATTAGAGCCTATGCGATGCAATTGGGTTGAGATGAGATTGACCGAAAGTCCACTAGTGGCTCAATGTTTCTGGAGGTAATTTGATTCAATAGTCCTCTAGAAAACAAAAGGTAGTATCCTTGTCCTCCACGGAGGCTGATTATAGATCTCTCAGCCAAACTGCCACCAAACTGTGTGGATCAGAATTTATTCAAAGAACTTGGCATTCATATTAGTAACAGTCCAATCATATGGTGTGACAATATGAGTGTTGGGGCATTATCCTCAAATCTGTTTTTTCATGCCAAGACAAAGCACATTGAAATTGATGTGCACTTGTTAGGGAATTAGTCACAAGAAAGCTATCGAATGTGCAATACTTGCCTCTAAATATCAAATGCTGATATCTTAACTAAAGCTCTCTCTAGTTCTAGGTTTGCCATGTTAGAGAGAAGTAATGTTACATTTGAGGTTCCCACCGATGTTACAGTGGCCAGGAGGTATAGATTTTTTTTTTTTTAACTACATGCAGAGGTTCTTTACTGAATGAGTTTTCCACTGCATGAACAGAGGTTTTACTGAATGAGCTAGGTTCTTCCTGCATGAGCTCCTTTATTTGAAATTTGAAGCTACAATGCAGATGAAGAAATGTGTTGAAGTACAGATGAAGAACTGCAGAATGCAGAATGCTCTGACTTTGCCTTCAGTTTTAACTTTGTATGTGAGATGTTGCAGATTATACTCAGTAGCATAGTGTGAAAACAGAAAATGTAGCAGCAGCAAGTTGCGAGCAGATGAAGCTATGAATTATGAATGAATCAGTGTTTAGTTTAGAACTTTGGTTTACGGGAAGATATTGATATATGTAAGTAAGCACATTTAGTGTATTCTACGCACTTGGTTTACGGGAGATATTGGAATATGTAAGTAAGCAGGTTGTTTCTACAAAGTTTAGAAGTTAGTGAGCAGGGTTGTTTTTGTAAAAGACAAAAGTAGGAGTCACAATGTCCGTTTTTAACTGATTATAAAATTATTTTTTGTCTGTTTTGTAACTAATTTTTCATTTAATGAAATTTCTGAAATTCAACTCAATACTTTTCCTCTCCATTCCTTCACTGTTTTTGATTTCTTTTTCGAACTGCTCAACAATCTCCAAGAATATGAATAAAAGAGTTTATTCATATAAAACATACAATGTATTACGTTACTTGATAACTTAATTAACACAACGTCTAAGGCTTTTGGCTTAGATCAATGTAGAGAACTATTTATATGTGGTAGTCATATTCAGAGACATAGTTCTTTAAATAACTCCGAAACTTGTTTCAACCTTAAATAAAGTTGGGCACTTTATTTAGTTAAGGTTGTTAGTTTTTGCCTCAATGGGAATGACTAGTCTCAGTCATTAAACTGGAGACTTTAGGGCAAGACATTTGTGTATTTATAATGCATTGAACATACCACAAGAATTTAACCGTGAATTTAGTGTTGAATATAATACCGTAACTAACATAAAACCTTCGATTTATGACATATATACCTTAATCTTAAGTGAATAAAGTAACTCATGTTCATGGTATTTTCACTTTGATTAAATTACAGGGTGAAATCACTTGATTATGGTCAATATCTTGGTTAGTTGGGAGAATTTGTTTATCGATATTGAGAATTCTATTTCACAAATGCATAATTTATAACTTGTTTAGGAGATAAAGAATGCACCTTCAGAGTTTTCAAGGACTTGAATAATAAATTTTGTCAAAGTATTTGATGAATTAGATTCATCAAATAAAAACTATATCTTTAGAAATATAGTTAGAGATAATTTTTATTATCCATTAGCCGAACTAGTCTTAAGGATTAAGATTTAATTGGAGAAGTAAAACAATAATTTTTCTTATCTCCAATTATTAGCATTCAACGAGGGTACACATGCAATTTATTAATTGCCATATGGATAGAAAATAAATTTGTTAAAGCTTTCTTGATAGAGTATTTAATTAAAGATTGCAATTTTGGGTTTTTGGTAAAATAACCCAAAATTAATGGATTAATGATGTAGGCCATATAATACTAGAATTCTTTAGGAAAGAGGATTATACTATTTCATTATATTTAGGCTTTCCTATTTCTAATTCCCTATTTTATTTTAATAGTTTTAATTAAATTAGATTTCTTGTTTTAAATGTTTTCCATATTAAAATATTTTTTTGTTTCAATTAATAGGTTTACTGTTTTCCTAACCAGTTAAGGATAATTTTAATATGGATAAAGGTCTTTGTAACCTTGAAGAAATAGTTATTGGTTAAATGAAATATTCGGTTTAAACTCATGGTTGAGTTGGTTCTTGTTAATTCTCGGTATTCTTTTTTAATCGACCAATTAATTTTAATTGCTTGATTTTTTATATTCATTTGAATCAACGAAAATCTTCTTTATCTTTATTTAATTTTGAGTATTCTCAAAAGCAATGAAGTTAAGGTATTTTATCTGTTGTATTAGATTAATTTTATCCCCATCCACGCTACATCAGTTGATATCAGGGCCAAAACTAGGAGAAGGAAAAATGTTATGTGAAAGAAAATCATCTAAAAAGTTGGTGTTGCCTAGAAGACAAAGTAGATTAAGAGATATTCTTGCTTATTGAACCCTCATGTGTTTTGATGTGTCAAAACTAATCAAAGGAACATTTAAAGATTAACAAGTGTGCAAAGGTATGACATAAGTCATAACCAAAAATGAAAATGCAGTTTTCCAGGTGGAACAACCATTCACGCCAATGAAATGTTCGTTCCAATCAGTTATATCTGAAAAATAACTCACAGTCAAGCCATTCCAAGTTGGAACAGCATCATTCTATGATGTCGTTCATCATTTTGGCTAAAATGAAGCAATCTTCTAGTCAAGTCGTTCCAAGCTGAACGATCGTTCAGTCAAGCCATTTCAAACATATTTGAAGACTTAGATGAAAAAGCTAAAATGTACATCTAAAGAAAGAGTGACCAAACCAAACACCCGTTCTTCAAGACCGTTCCACATGAACAACGTTCCATCACATCATTCATTGTCCCAAAATCTTGACACAATTCTACAATCAAAAGAGGAATGCCCGTTCTATAAGAGGAATGTCCACAAGAAGTCAAGACTTTGGACTTAGAAGATTTGAAGTCAAGTCAAGGTTTTGGAAAAGCAAAGAGTTAGACTTGAACGACCTCGACGAACCCCCGTTCCCAGAAAATATCAAGTCATTCCAAGAAGAAACGATACCATTCCAAGAAGTCGTTCAACGTTCTAGAATTTTCTAGACTTCAAGAGATCCAGGTTGGAACGACCATCCCTAAGAAGGAACACTTGTTTGCGATAGGGGGAACAACCATTCCATAACCTAAATTTGAACGAAAAGTGACCATTGGTGTCAAGAGCGACCGTCCGATATTGGAACGATTGTTCCTCTGAGTTCTGCAGTTTTGTAGGAAGCTACAACACTACATTAAATGAAACAAAAACTCTAATTTATTTCAAGGGTTAGTGAAGACATAAATAGAGAGAGTTATTGCAAGAGAAAGAGAGTGAGAATAGTGCAAAGACCAATTATCATTGCAAACCCTAGAGCTCAATTTGAAACATAATTTACTCTCTCGTTTGTATTCCAACTCATATCCTTAGAGAGAAATTCAAAACCCATTGTGTGTATAAGCCTACCTTAGAGGCAAACACTCACAAACATACTTTTCATTCATATTAGAGGTGAAATCATGTTAAACTATTGTATTGGTGAAATCTGATTCTAGTGGAACATCAAAAAGGTTGTCTTGAACAAGTGAATGTAGGAGGCCCTTGATCAAAGCTCTGAACCACTATAGATCTTTGAACATTTCTTTTCTCTTAACTCATTTATTACTATTGCACATTTATTGCTCATATTTATTGATATTAATTATTTATATCGTTTGGGTAGTTGAGAAATTTATTATTCCGCATTAATTTCTATTAACTCCTATTCACCCCCCTCTAGGAGTATTTGTCATATTAGGGTTTTACATTTATGAAATAATTAATATTGTTACTAAAATAAAAGTGACTATCAAATTGTTGCAACAATAATCAACATAGCAACTTCTACAAGAATAATAAGAAGAATAAGACAATTGAGGAGTTTGAAAATATTTCTTATGATGGAGTTGAGGTTAGCAACGATGATCACTTCAATGATAATGATTTTTTGTATGATCATGATAAGCTGCCCCAATTTGATGATGAAATCCTAAAGAATCAATGCCTAAAGAAGAATATTATCTTGAAGTACACATGTATGGCTATGAAAGAAATTATACTCGTTATTTTTCATGAAGACGTGCATGATTGTTATAACAAGATGAAGTTGAAAGCGTTTTTGCTTCGTGCCTTTGTTTTAAATAGCTGGATCAACTGGATGGATGTTGTCTCAAAGATTGGGAAACTTAAATTCCTTTGAGCATATGACTTGGAGATGAAGTTACAAGAATTTGATTAAAGCAAGTTGAAGATGGAGTTATTCGTGACAAAAATTTGATGGCGAATTTCCTCCATCTCTAGGAGAATGGTGCAGGCTATATACTACTAGATTTTATTAGGAAAGTGGATTAATATTATTTCCTTATAATTAGGTTTTCCAATTTTATTTTAAGATTCCTTATTAAATTATATTTTTTGTTTTAGGTATGGATAGTATTGAGGTGTTTTTGTAGCCTTTAAGCATTGTCATTGGTTGACTAAAATATTTGGTTTAAACTCATGGTTGATTTCTTTATTGTTAATTCTTGGTATTCTTTAGAATAAGGGAGACTTAATCATTAGCAGATTTTCAGTATTTGTTGAATCAAAGAAAATCCTAATACCATAATATTCGTTGGATCAACGAAAATCTTGCTTATATTTCTTTAATTTCAGGTTTCTTAGAATCAACCAAGTTAAGGTGTTTTTATCCCTATCCACACTACATCGATTAAGTCCTATTATATTTAAGAGTTAAACAGGTTATAGGTCCACTCAATGGAGAGGACACCACCAATCTACAACTCGAAATGTTAGAGCCATAATAACTGATTTTGCTTCATCCTCATGCACCATTGACAAAGCATGTGTCGCCTCATTCTCTTTGCCACTTCGATAAACCATTTCATCGTCATAACCCACCAATTTATTGAGCCATTTTTGTTGCATTGGGGTTGAAATTCCCTACTCTAACAAGTATTTTAGGTTGAGATGATTAGTGACTATCTTGAAAGACCTTCCTATCATATACGACCTCCACTTCTGTATTGCCATTACTTCATCCAACATCTCTCTCATATGTTAAAAGTCCTATATTTTTTGGAGCTTAAGTCTTGGTTATGTAGGCTATGGGCCTACTTTTGTAACAATATAGCTCTTATCCCAGTTCCGAATGCATCACACTCAATCACAAAGTTTTTCTCGAAGTACGGTATCAGCAACACGTGCAGTGCACATGATACTTTTGAGTTACATAAAAGCTTCTTCAGCGGATTTGGTCTACTTAAAAGTTATTTCTTTAATAAAGAGGTGAGTGGTTGTCTATGGAAAGGTTAGACAACCACTCACCTCTTTCTTTTGTGAACATTCGATAATACCCGGTCAGCCCTAAAAATCCCTTAATAGACTTGAGAGAACATTCGATATTGGCCATTGCAATATGCTTTCAATTTTTTCAACATCTGCGGCTACTCCTGAAATCATATGCCCTAAACACTTTCTCTTTGTCTTGTCAAAAACACATTTTGATATTTTAACAAACAATTGATTTTGGAACAGTTAGTGTTCATTCCAATCACAATTATAGACTAAGATAATATCAAAAGATACCAAAACAAATTTCCTCAAAAATGGCCTAAACAATTCATTTATTAGACTCTATAAATCTGGAAAGAGCATTAGTCAAGCCAAAAAGCATAACAAGAAATTCGTAGTGCCCCTCATAGGTCTTAAATGTTGTCTTGTGGACATCCGAAGCACATACTTTAATTTAGTAATAACTTGAACAAAGATCCAACTTAGAAAAATATTTTGCTCCAAATAATGTTATCTAGTAATTAATCAATGACATGCATAAGAAACTTATCTTTTAAGGTGTGTTTGGTTGGGGGTAATCCCCCATTACTAAGGTAATATTATCTTATATTATTAAATTACCACGTTTGGTTGACAAGTAATATAAGATTTTGGTAATTTTTTAAAACCAATTGTAATTACAATTGGTAATGTAATATAGGAGGTAATCTGATTACCTCCATTTTCTTAGGTATTTTAAGATTACTTAGTAATCTTTATTTTGTTACAATTTTACCGCTTATTAATAAAATTTTAGGACAATAATGCCCTTGTTTTAAAAACAATTTACAAAAATATTAATGGACTATTTTATCCTTATATATAACATTTTTAGGACATAAATACCTCTGAGCTTTAAAAAAATTACTCAAGGGTGGTGGTCGGATCTTACCACCACTGCCGGTCGACGGTGTCGGAACAGCGCATGACCGACTGGATATGGCCGATCGTGCACCAATATGTAGTTTTTTGCCAGATCTCTGGCCATAAACAACCAGATTGTCGTAGATCTGGCCGAAAATGGCCAGCTCTATTCTGGCCGTTTCCAGCCAAATGTACAACTTCTGGTATTTGATTGAGGTAAGGCCATGCAATTTCTTATTTATTATTTTTTTTTTTTTTTTTTTTGGGTCAATCGTTGAATTGAATAAAATCAACTGAAATGGGAATCCTTCTAGATGGGATATTTCTTTTCTTTTCTTTTTAATTTTTAATCACATTCCCTAAATTTTGTGCGATACTAAATACTATAAGAATTTTTTTCAAATTATGACTCTAAATATTTGATATTGGAATTTATTTGTTGGATTTTTTGCTATATAAGAAGCGTTTTTTTAGTTAAAAAGTTTTTTAATGAAAAAAAAAAAATGAATACTACTGGACTAAGGAACCACCTATAATTTTTGACTTTTTCTCTATATTTGTGAATACAACTTATTGTTGTATCCAAAAAAAATATTTTGATTACAATCATTAGTAGAAATACTCAACTAAATATGTTGATACAGTCGAATAATTAACCGTTTCACACTTAGTGAACTAGATCCTTTGTTAATAGCCAATGGCCATAATATTGGCCGTTAACAATGGCCAGTTCTGGCCGTAGATCTGACCATTTTCGGCTAAATCCATGGATCTAGCCAGAAATGACTAGATCAGCACACAGCCGACCAAATCTGTCTGGTCGTGCACCATTACGACCACTGTTGCCACTGTTGCCGGCGATGGCAGGCAACCGATAGTGACTTGGGATGGGTGGGGGTGATATGGTTAGAAATTAAGCTTGTATGTGGCTGGGATGTTTTAGCAATATCTCAAACATTGGGGATTTAAATAATTATTCAAAAAATAATATTATATTAATATTTAAAAAGGAGAGTAATTTAGTAAATTATTTAATATGCCCACCAATTTATTCCAACCAACCAAACACATTTCCCTAAACATTCTCAGTAATCTTTATGGTAATCTATCTTTTCATTAATATAACATTCCCTGAACCAAACACACCTTTATAATAATTTTTTTAGAAAGCTTTGTAGTCAGTACACACTATAACATTATAGACATATAGCTACGAAAATTAGCTACAAAAAGGAAAACTGTAACCAATACATATTTACAACTACAAAAGTCAATATTTATAGCGAATTGAAATTATTTTAGTGATAAGATTTCCTCCCTCGAAGCTAATATTCATCTCTTGCTTTAACTTATTAAAATCGTGGCAATAACTAGTCATTTAGCTACAATGTATTAGCTATGGTACAATGTTGTAGCTAATTAATGTATTTAGCTATAAACATTTAATTTACATGGCATATAGTATTATTATTAGCTACGAGTCTAACTATATAGCTATTATTTGTGAATTAACTATAAAATATTGAAATTTATAGCTAATTAAGGTAATTAGCTATACAAATTTTATTTTGGTGGTAGTAACAATATTATAGTATCATTACTACCTACTAGTTTAAATATATAGCTAATATGTGTGTATTAGCTATAAATTATTTGAATTTGTAGTAAAATAAAGAATGTGAAAATTAATTTGCTACAATCCTTATAGTATGCAATTATAGATATTCTATATCCCATGAGTAATTATATTTTTATTACTTGTAAATTAAATAGTTATAGTCAAATATAGTGTTAATCACACAGTTAAGGTCAATAATAAATTATAACCGTCAACCAATAGCTAATTTAAAAAAAAAATTCCCAACTTATTAAGCTTGGTTTCAATACAATTTAAATATGCCGAGCAAAATATTAGACTCTCTTCCACAATGTACCCTTCTGCAGTAGAATCTTCTAATAGACTTTTCTTACGAATATAACGCTTCAATTTTCCTAAGAACATGTACAAATGTTTCTTCAACTAATTAATAACTTATTATAATCACACATTAATTAAAAAAAAAAAAGTAGATATATGAAATAATGAAATCAAAATATTTCTATCCGTTTGGCAATCCATTTGAGTGTCTGATGCTCAGCTTACTTCATGTACTCATTTGCTATACGTTCCACGTAAGTAATCAATAAGTTGGAAATCAATTTGCAAGCTCATTCTATGAACAAGAAATAAAGAATTCATTACAGAGCATAGCAATGGTAGGATTTAAGTAGCTCTCCTTATGATTTAATAAATTGTTTAATAAATTATTCTCAAGGTATTAATTGCAATTGATTCAAACTACTCGTGATTTAATTCACAATATCTTTTCGTATTGTTTATAATAAGAATATAAGTTTGCTTATAAAAATTTAACTTAGTGAATCACATGAGACTATGGTTAGCTTGTGTAACAACTCCACTATGTAAAGATTATTCATCTTATTCATCATTTATAATTCAAATTATTTATCTTAAATATGTAGAATTTAATTTTCTTTATCATAATTTATGTAATTTATCTTTTAAATGTGAATAATTTAATAAATAATTTATATATATTACTAATTATAAGATTAATTTAATAAGATAATTTGTTTAACGTTTGTTATGGTGAACCTTATTATTATTTAATTAGGTTAAGTCTATTGTTGCTGTTTCAATTAAAAATTATATTTATACTTCAAATAGGATAAAAACCTTTAATTTTCATATTGCGCCTTTTTCATTCGGTAATATTTTTTTTTTTTTTTTTGAAGTGTTTAATAAAAAACAAGGAGCAACAACTAAAACCTTTTGAAGAATTCCCAGGCAAGATTCAGTCTTCAAAGGTCCCTTTTTCTATTTCCTTTCAATTAGGTTTTAATCCTTTGATCCAAATTACCATAAATGAGGTTTTATTCCATCGAGCTTCTTGACACCCAAATTTGTAATTCAAATTACAAATGCAGCACTTAAAATCGAATTAAATTTCTCTTTGTCGTCATAAACCTCACGGCCATTTTTCGTTAAAGCCTACACAAGTAGCTGCTTCCGCACCTTAGTTTCATATTCAAATTCTCACCCATTTCCATTTAAAGACAAGAAACTCAGATAGAACCAATTTCGTCGATTGTATAGGTATGCATTTCTTTCCAAATCTAAAAATTTCTTTTTTTCTCTCTCTCTTTAGTTGTTTCTTAGTTACGAATTCTTCGTGGGTTTATGTTGACTTTGCTAGATATTTGGAAATTGGAAGTTAGGTGATAAGTTGTGTTAATTTTTGGAAGTTTGCAGAGAACTTATTATGTGTTTGATGAAATGCCTCTGAGAGAAGAGTTTTGATGGTTATGATTTAGAAGTTATTAGTTTGAATCTTTAATACATTTTTTGGGTGCTTATTTATCTTTTTAGCGTTAGAACGAACTAAAGAGAATGAAATTCCTTCGATAATTGAACCAGCAGATTATCGGATTTCGATAACTTTTAACAAGTCAAAGTTAATAATGTACTCTTTTTTTTTTTTTTTTTTTTTTTTTTTTTTGGCTGTGGAAATATATAGTTTTGGATAGAAAAGTAGGGGGCTTTAGAACTGATTGAATGATATATTGACTGAAGGAGTATTGAATTTCTTAGTGCTAGAACAAATTAGAGAGAGTTATTTTATATTTCTATGATTATTGTGTTTTCAAGCAGTTTCTGATTCTTTGGTTATAATTCATGCTCTCAGTGATTTGAGTAATTTTGTGATGAACAATTTGGTTCTTGAATTATATTAAAAGAATATAGAATTTTGTGTGATTACTATTTTTCAAGAACACTATATCCTATTGATTATAGAAAAATCTTTGAATTTTTTGTAGAAGTGGGTTTTGTATAGGAGGGTTGCCCATAATAATTAACTCTTTCTTTGGTTTAAGGGAAAATTAAGAGAAAATAAAAATAAATGAATGGTGAAGTTTTATGTCTTGTGCAATTTTTCTTGTATAGAGAACAGGTTTTTAGAATGGATGAAATATGTTGCATGATTTACTAAGCTGAATATTTTCCAAATAAAAGGAGCTATGTGTTTTTTGGTAGAAATTTTAGGTGAAATCATTACTGATAGACTAAATGTTCAAGAGTATCCGCTGTATAATTTTGTAAGATAATTGCTTTAGAGTTTTTCAGCGAAAGACTGCTTGTGTATATGTTGTTCTTTTATTCTCTTTCTTATTTGCAATTCTTTAAATGTAGTTGGTAGACAAAGATCCAAGCAGGGCAATTTCAATGTTCTGGGTTGCTATAAATGCTGGGGACCAAGTTGATAGTGCTCTGAAAGACATGGCAGTTGTGATGAAACAGTTCGATTAGATGAGGCAATTGAGGTGATCAAATCTTTTCGTCATCTCTACCTTTATGATTCTCAGGAGTCTCTTGACAATGTTCTTACCAAACTTTACAAAGTAAACTATCATTCTTTTCCCCTAATTTCGTTACATTTTACTAGTGCTTTTCTTTCGTTTTCTGATTTAAGTAGTTTTTACTGGAAGTATAAGACTACTAGTGGAGGTTGGGTAAATCTGAGTGCTTTTGAATTGAGGCATATGTGTGTCATGTTTGATAAGATTTTTTCCTTCCTTAATCTTCCATTTACATCAATTATTATTTGTAATTTATCAGAAAAGTATAATTCAGATTTAGGAGGAGGTTTAGGGATCTTCATAACACTTACCACTTTTTATCTGCTCCAAAGAGGATCTCGGTGAGACAGAAAAAAGTTAATTGATTTGTTCTTGTAACCTTTTACATCTAACCAAGATTGTTTGAATCCATAAGCAAGTATTTATCATTCAATATGAGATTAGAATGAAAGTAGATGAAGAACTACTGAATGGTTTCTTAAAGCATATGTGAGTAATAATTTGATGTCTTACTACACTTCAAAGGATCCATGCTTTATATGAAGAAACTAAACTAGGCTTGAAGTAATGTAGTATCTCACTGTAGGTTTGGATTTTAGGAAATTGTAAAGACAAGGCATTAGTTTCTTTTTCCTAACTGTGAGCAATGTGACTATTTAATGAGTATTGAAAATTTAATTGGAATAGTGGAAAGATTAAGTTTGGAAATGCACACGAAGCTTTATGGGGTATTGTGGAACTAAGAAGCATGAATTTACTTCTTGTGACATGCAGCTGAACCAAGCAGTATCAATGAGGCTTGAAGTAATCAAGAAGGAATAGCTTTTGGATATGACGAAGTGTGTTTGAAACGCGTGTCATCTGGACCAGCAGCAACTTCACAGTTTTCTCCACTTTCTGTGTTCGACAATAATTGGAGGAAACATATGTATCTTGAAAACCAAAGTGGAAGGTCTGGTTTTGCCAATACGATGAAGGAACATTGGGCTAGTTCATGATGATATGTATCTTTGCTGGTTTTGCTGGTATGAAACAAGTACAAATAACTAGGAAGGAAGCAAATGAAAGGGTGGAAGAGGCAAAGAGGGAAGCGAATGAGAAATTAGATGAATTAAAAAGGCAAATGGAGGAGATGAATAGACGATGGGAAGAGAAGTTCATCATGATGCTTACAACTCAAGGTCAACAATCTTCAACAAATAACCAAATCTCTTTTGATGAAATTGTAAGTTATTTTGAAAATTTCAGATATACTATGAAAACCATTTTTTTTTTTTTTACATTAATAATAAAGTGATATGCAATGATTACATTAGTCTATATGATTAATCTTTTTTTTTTTTTTTTTCAAATTTGATATTGCAAGTTGGTGGAAATTCTTAAATGGTTAGGAAAGATTGCTATGACATTGAAGATTCATATTTTAAAAAAAAAATTAGTTGATAACATTTTAAATTATTAGGATGAAGGATTTTATGAGTAGACAATTATTTGGTTGAAAATGACTTTATTAATGTTTTATTTTTTATATTAGAATTTTTCTTAAGACGTCATATTATCTATTAATATAAATATATTGCTATAAATTTGTAATTATTATTAAATTTGTTAATTATAGCAATATTTGTTACAATTAATTTTAATTGAAGCAATAAATTATAAATTTTTGATATAAATTTAATTACAAATTAAAAATATTTATTGCAAGTAATTTCAATATTTAGTTATTAACATATTATGTTCATACTATTATCTTTTCATATATAGATATGACTTATATATGTTTGTAGCAAATAATTTATTATTTAGCTACCAATTTACTATATATGTGGCAAATAATTTTTTTGTTTAGTTACGAATTTAGTGGTCACGTAGCTAAAATGTCAATATATTTGCAATGAATATTATTTTTGTAGCAAGAATTTTCAAGTTTTAGTTATAAATTTATATTTATGTAGCTAAAATGCAAATATAGGTATACAATCTATTCGCCATAGCTATAAAGGCAAAACTTTTGCTACAAACTTATTATTGTTATGGCAAAAACAATTAAGTTTTTAGTTATATATTAATCTCATTTATAACAAAAAATATAAACTGTTAGCAATGTAAGCAAAAAGTTACCTGGCTAACTTTTAGCTACGCACTTTTAGCTACGATAAGCTATAAAACATTGCATTTGTAGCTAAACCACTTGGCTACACAAATTCATACTTTTAGCTACTGTTAGGATTAATTTCTCATATGTTGTTAAGTCACAAGTTTATGGAAGTTTGGCTTAAGGGAGGATGTTAGGATTAGTTTCCTAGATTGACTACTATGTTTCTAGTGACTAGCAAGTGACCTTAGCCTTGCTAATAAGAAGCTTAGACTCACGTGTATTGTGCTCTTGCTATATAAATAGGACTTGTAACTAACTTCAATAATAATATAGTTAGATATCAGTAATTTTTCTCTTTTCTGATCTTTCTCTTATCTCTCTCAAATCCTAATTGTCACTTGGTATCAGAGCCATCGACCAACATCAACAATGGCTGATTTTTCATCAAATTCTTCTCCATCTCACAAATCCGATATAGACTCAATTCATTCAAGACAGAAACATAATTCTAACTTTAGTAATCTCACTTGCTCGAGTACAATATCCTCAACCACGCTTCCTGTGATATCTCCCAAGCTCACTAGAGATAATCACAGATTTTGGAAATAGCAAATAATGTTCGCTGTCAAAGCTCACGAGCTTGAGGATCATCTCATTGGATTGATTCCTTGCCTAACGCCATTTGTTCGAATTCAACCAGACGGGTCAAGCTCGAAAGTTATCAAAAAACCTAATCCTGAATACAACCTTTGGAAGAAGACAGACAAGCTTCTAGTCAGATGGTTGTTGTCATCCATTTCAAAATCAATTTTTTCGGTAATCTCTAAATGTCAATTTTCAACTGAGATTTGGCTCACTCTAGATAAAGAATTTCTCACTGAGTCACGAGCTAAGACACTACATATTAAAAGTTTACTACAAAATACAAAGAAAAATGATCTAAGCATGCATGATTACTTTCTTAAAATGAAAGGACTTGCTTAAAGTCTGTCTTCAAGTGGAGTTATTATTTCCGATGAAGAACTATTGAATTACATCTTAGATGGACTTGACTCTAATTATGATGTAGTTGTGGTGAACATTACTACTAGATTAAAGTCTAGACTAGATCTTATTTCAGTTCAGGAAGCTCAAATAATTCTGCAAAAACTGGAACTCAGGTTAGAAAAGGCTAATGCTATACTGAATTTAGCTATACAGTCTGAATTTCATGGGGTCTCTACCAATGTTGCAAATATGAGTATTGACAGTAGCAGAAATAAGTCACAATCGGATGCAAATGGCCCATTTCTTACTAATGTACCCCAGTCTCCATCACATACAACCCCAACACCTTTACAACAGCCACATAATCTTATGCCACCCTACTATACTACAAGTCAAAATTACCCTGTGTACCTAACTCATCTTCCTCCTGATTAGTTTTATTCTTATCAACCTGGAAGTTTTACTGGAGGAAGAGGTCGAGGCGAGTGGGTGGTAGGAACAAATTTGTTTGCCAAGTATGTGGGAAGACAAGACACTTAGCTCTGAATTGCTATCACATATTTGATGTCCATTTTACTGGTAACAATGCATTGGTCATGATTAATGTTAGTAATGTGTCTGCTCCTAACTTTGTAAGACCTCCTGAGCTTGCAAGACCTTCTGACTTCACTCACGGAGGATCATTTTACTACTCACATTTAGGATTATCATAAGGGCCTAACTTTGGACCTTCTATGCATTACTCTGGAGCTGGTATGAGTTCAAGACCACAGTACAATCTTCAAAGGATTACTCCCCACAGATTACTTCTCATTTTGGATCACCAACTATACAACTTGGAAATCAACTTTCTTCTACACTCACAAACATACATAATTAGGCATTCATGGCTCGATCTCAATCACAACATCAGAATCACACCCCTACAGCAATCAACTATGTTGCTATACCTTCATTTGTTCAGGATGCCGCATGGTACATGGATTCTGGAGCAACAGACCATGTAACCTCTGATTTCTCATAATTAACAGCAAGCACAAGCTACACTGGAAGTGAGCAGCTCCAAATGGGTAATGGTGAGTTGCTATCAATCTCTCATATTGGTTCCTCTATTTTGTCTTGTTCTGGTAGAATTTTGCATCTTAGGAATGTTCTTTATGTTCCTAAAATTACAAAGAACTTACTCAGCATATCTAAATTTACTAGAGATAATGAAGTGTTTGTTGAATTTTACACTGGTTACTATGTGGTTAAGGACAAGTCTTCCAAAGCAATTCTTCTTCAAGGAATGCTTAAGGATGGCCTATATCGACTTCAGATTCCAATCTCTGCTTCTTTCCTTTCTACTGGAGCCTTGGCAACTTTAGTTAATCTTCAGCCTTATGACAATAATCCAGCCTCATCTTTTAGCACTATGCCTAAATATCCCAATGTCAGCACTTGTATTTTACCTTTATCATCTACTAGTATCTCTAAGTGTCTATAAGGTTGTGCCTTGTCTGCTAGCCAACCATTTTTACATTGTAATAAGTCTTCTGTTACAGACAATAACTGTGAAAATGTATCTTCCTTTTGTGTTGCATCTGATATAAATAAAAGACATGGTATTCAATCATTTCCTACTTAAAGAACTGATGTTATGCTGTGGCATAAAAGATTAGGACATCCAAATCGTTCTGTTTTAACCAAAATCCTAACATACCTCACTCATCCAAAGCTGATTACACCTTCTGTCAATCATGTCAGTTTGGTAAATTGCACAGGCAAAATATCCTAGGTCCTCTTCTCATTTAGCTAAACCTCTTGATCTCGTTTACTCTGATCTCTGGGGACCATCACCTGTCTCTTCACCCGAGAGCTTTAGATATTACATCCAGTTCTTGGATGATCACAGCCAGTTTACTTAGATTTTTCCCTTGAAAAATAAGTCTGAAACTTACTCTATTTTCGCCCAGTTTCACAAACTAGTAGAAAGGCAGTTTAGTTCAACTTTGAAATATGTTCAAACCGATTAGGGAGGAGAATTTAGAAGTCTAGTTCCCTACTTTGCTTAGCATGGAATTTCCTTTAGGCATCCATGTTCACACACTCACCAACAAAATTGTAGAGTGGAGAGGAAACATAGACAAATTGTTGAGGAAGGTCTAACCTTGTTAGCTCAAGCTCACATGCCTTTTAAATTCTGGTGGCATGCCTTCCAAACTGCAGTGTATTTAACAAACAGACTTCCTTCTCCTGTGCTCTCTAACCTCTCTCATTTCCAAAAAAAATTCAACTATCCACCAAACTATTCTATCATAAAGGTTTTTGGTTGTGCCATTTACCCATTTCTTAGACCTTATAACCCCCATAAATTTGATTTTCATACTACCAAATGTACTTTTATTGGTTACAGTTTGCAACACAAAGGATACAAATGTCTTGCACCTAATGGTCGAATTTATATATGTCAAAGTGTCAAATTTGATGAGATGGACTTCCCTTTCCAAGCTCACAAATTTTCCAGTTCTACAACCTCCTTTTACAGAGCCTGCATCTATTCATTCAGAGCCTACATCTATTCCTATTTCTACTTCCACCTGGCATGTTCCTAACTCTGTGCCAACTTATTCCTCATATAACCTATCCTCTTATGTATCTCCTACATCTTCTAATAACTCTATAAGTCATTCTCAACCAAGTCATACTTTAGAACCAGTGTCTGAACAACCTATCTATACTTCATTGGCCGAAAAGTCATCAGCCTCTTCCGCTTGTCCTCCTACACCTAATCAGGTATTCAACATGCATGATTTAACTCCAGTACATGAATCTCCTATGTCTATTACTTCTCCCATAACCATTGCTTCTGATGCATCTTTTGACACTATACCATTAATTGTTGATTTGTCTTTTCCTAAATCCAACATTCCTATCCAAAACACTCATCCAATGATAACTCGATCCAAAGCCAAAGCTCACAATACTGCACTTCTCTCTACATCCCATCTTGATACCAAAGAACCAAGCACTGTTTCAGAAGCTCTTTCTCACCCCTCTTGGACAGCTGCTATGCAATCAGAGTTTAATGCACTCTTAGCTAATCACACCTGGGAACTAGTTCCACTTACTCCAAACATGCATCCAGTCGACTGTAAATGGGTGTTTAAAGTAAAACATAATGTTGATGGTTCTATCCAAAGGTTCAAACCAAAATTAGTTGCAAAAGGGTTTCAACAAACCCCTGCAATTGACTACTTGGAAACTTTTAGTCCAGTTGTGAAATCACCAACTGTTAGAGTTATTCTCAATCTAGCCGTGAGCCGTGAGCCATGAATGGGGCATTCAGCAGGTTGATATTAATAATGCATTTTTGAATGGTGAATTAGCTGAAAATGTGTATATGGTACAGCCATAAGGGTTTGTGGATTCTGCCAATCCTCATCATGTGTGCAAATTAAAAAAGGCACTCTATGGGCTAAAGCAAGCACCAAGAGCTTGGTTTGACTAGCTTAAAACAACATTTCTAGATTGGGGTTTTGTACATTCAGTGGCTGACCCAAGTTTGTTTATCTATCAGCATCAAGAGCAGATCATGTATGTTTTAGTCTATGTGGATGACATACTCTTGTCAGGAAATACTCCTCAATTGATTCAAGAAACTGTACAAAAACTCAACAGTCAATTTGCCTTGAAGATTCTTGGGTCTTTGAAGTATTTTCTAGGCTTTGAAGTCACATGAAATGCATCTGGCATATACATGAATCAAGTATGCAAAGGACATTCTAATCAAAACCAAAATGATTGATTGCAAACCATGTTCTACATCGATGGCAGTTGGCACTAAATTGACACCAAATGACAGTGAACTGTTTGATAATCCTGCACTTTACAGGAGTACCATTGGAGCATTGCAATACCTTGTACTGTCCAGACCAGACATTGCTTATTCTGTCAATAAATTGAGTCTATTTTTAAAGGCTCAAACACAACTACATTGGCAGGCTTGATTATGGAGTTCATTTCACTAAAAGTCATCGGTTTCATATGGAATGTTTCACTGATGCTGACTGGGCCAACAACCTTCATGACAGATGATCTACAAGCGACCGTTATGTGTTCCTTGTCTCCAACTTAATTTAATGGCACTCTAGGAAATAAAAAGTTTTTGCTTTATCATCTACTGAAGCAGAGTATAGAGCCCTTGCACAAGGTTCGACTGAGCTTGCCTGGTTTTGTAACCTATTCTTTGAAATAGGATTACAACTTACTGATATTCCTGTCATTTGGTGTGACAACCAAAGTGCTGGATCCTTGGCCTCTAATCTTATCTTTCATGGCAGGACAAAATATATTGAGTTTGATGCTCATTATGTGAGAAATCAGGTCATTGAAAACAAACTGAAAGTTCAGTATGTTCCTACTGAATTTCAGAAAGCAGATGTCCTTACTAAACCGTTGCCAGCTTCAAAGTTTGCAACAAGCTCAATGTAAGAGCTCCTCAATCAGTGTAACAAGCTACAGAGTTTCTAATTCTTTTAAGGTGTTGAAGTTGTTTCAAATATATTGTTTGTTGTTCAAACACTGATAGTTAGATGATATTTGTTAAATTCTCTCCTTCCTTTAATGACGGAACTGCTCTTTGAATGTTCTTATATGGTTTACTAAGGAAGCTTCGTTTGACGGAGGATGTTAGGATTAGTTGTTAAGTCACAAGTTTATGGAAGCTTGGCTTAAGGGAGGATGTTAGGATTAGTTTCCCAGATTGACTACTATGTTTTTAGTGACTAGCAAGTGACCTTAACCTTGCTAATGAGCTGCTTAGACTCGTGTGTATTGTGCTCCTGCTATATAAACATGACTTGTAACTAACTTCAATAATAATATAGTTAGATCTCAGTAATTTTTCTCTTTTCTGATCTTTCTCTTATCTCTCTCAAATCCTAATTGTCACTGCTACAATGAACACCATGGCTAGAAATGCATAATGTTGTAGTGAAACATCCTCGTGCATTTCCTTTGTCACTTCCTCAATCCAAATTTTCTGCACATAAGGGATCTATATGGTTGGATTTTAGGTGGAGTCATTCTAGCTTCTAATGGAGTTCTATAGTCATGAGCATTTTAGGGGTTGTTTGGTTGGGGGTTATCCTCCATTACTAAGGTAATGTCAGCTTATATTACTTATATTACCACGTTTTGTTGTTAAGTAATATAAGATTTTAGATATATTCCAAAACTAATAGTAATTACTATTGGTTATATAGGTGGTAATCTGAATACCTCCATTTTCTTAGGTTTAGGGTTTAGGGTTTAGGGTTTAGGGTTAAAATTACTTGGTAACCTTAATTTTGTTACAATTTCACCCTTAACTATTAAATTTTTTGAACAATATTGCCCATATTTTGAAATTAATTTACATGAACTTGCCATTAAAATTTTACCCCTAACTAATTTAGTTTTTGGACAATAATACCCTTATATTTAAAACAAATTGTAGGCCACCCAAGACCACCGCTGCCTACTAGCCACCACCGTCGGCTGTTGGCCAACCATTGTCCAGCCAGATCAATGGCTGAAAACGACCATATCTATTCTAATTGGAATAGAAACGGAATAGATCTAGTCATTAACGCCTAGATTTTCGGTGCATGACGCCAAAATATATCTGGCAATTAATGGCCAAATCAATGGCACACAATGGCCACAGATATTGTCGTTAACACATACTAATCTGAAATGGCCAGAATAGTTCTAACCATTTCCAGCCAGATCCACAACCATCTGGCCGTTTTCGGCCATTGATCTTGCCGAAAATGACTAGATCGATGCACAACCGGTTAGATCTAGTTGGTCATCCACCGTTATGGAGACTGCCGGCAGTGGTCAGCAATGGTGGCCAACGGCTAGCAGTAGCTTGGGGTGAGTGGAGGTGATTTTGTTACAAATTAAACTTTTATATGACTATGTTTTAGCAAAATTTCAAATGTAAGGGGTTAAATAAAATAATTCAAGAAATAATAATAAAAATAGTATTGTATTAATATTTAAAAAGGAGGGCTATTTAGTAATCTATAAACATGCCCACCAATTTATCCTTCTAACCAAATATATCAATATAACATACCCACCAATTTATTACAACCTAACCAAACACATTTTCCTAAACATTCCCAGTAGAGGTGGGCAGGGCAAGGTCCAATCCCAAATTGGCTAGGATCGGTCATAGGGCCATGAATATATATATAGGGGCGGACCCACATGGGGTCAAGTGACCAATTTGATTTTTTTTTTTTTAATTTGTTAAATTTTTCCCCATAAAAAAACTAAATTACAAAATTACAGTAAATTAAATTAATTAAAATTTTTTACTTTCTCTAATAATATCATTCCCTTTTTTTCCCAATCCCAACTTTTTCTCTTGCCCAGCGTGCCCCACTCCATCTCTTCAATCCCTATTTTTCTCTAATAATATATTGAAATTAATGCAATCATTTAATTTTATGTTTAGTCTATTTATGATGAAAGATTTACTTAGCTTTACAAATGAATTTTCTTAAGCACTACAAAAAAAAGATCAAGATATTGTAAATGTTGTGAATTTGGTTAAAGCGTGTAAGCTAGTTGTACAATTGATTAGTGATAGTGGATGAGAGAATTTACTTAGCAAAGTTTGTTCTTTTTGTACCAAACATGACATTGATATTCCAAATAAAGATGACAAATTTTTTATTCAAGGGCAATCACAACGGAAGACTAAAAGTATCACAAACGTGCATAATTATTGTATTGAAGTATTTTATAGTGTCTTAGATATGCAACTTCAAGAGTTGAATAATTGTTTCAATGAGGTAAACACTGAATTACTTATTTGTTTGGCATGCTTATGTCCAAATGAAAATTTTATTGCTTTTGATAAGCAAAAATTGATGCGTCTTACTGAACTTTATCCAAAATATTTTTCTAACGTAGAACTCATAACACTTGATTCTCAATTTGATATTTACATTTTGGATGTATGTTCTAATGTCAAATTTATGGAATTGAATGGGATTGGAGATCTTGCAAGAGCGATGGTTGAAACTACAAAGAATAGAGTGTTTCCATTAGTTTATCTGTTGATAAAATTAGCATTGATTTTACCGGTTGCCACTACTAGTATAGAGAGAGCATTTTCAGCAATGAATTTTGAAGAATCGTTTGTGAAATGGAATGAGTGATTAATAATTGAATGTTTAGTTGTGTATATAGAGAATGATGTATTTAATAGTATTGATAATGAAGTCATTATTCAATATTTTCAAAAAATGAAATCTTATAGAGGACAATTATAAATATATTAGTTAATGAGAATTTTGTTAATACAAATATTTGCATTTATTTTTATTTATATTTATGTTAATTGTTACCTTAACCTTTCACCTCGTAAGTTTCATTCTTGGGTCAGGCCCCGTGTCTATATATATATATATATATATTACTGCTGGAAATTAATATATCTCAAAAGCAGGTAATTTAAAAGAAAGATGGGTTAAATAAATTTCAATCTCACCATCAGGTTCATCTATTTCGTAATTTATAACGTTTCTTGATATCAGATAAAGTCAATTACTCATGTAATCTCGCTACCTCACAACAAAAGGAGTACATCCTGAACTCCATCCACTTCATTGAATAAAAAACTAACACAGTAAAACGAAATTTCAGATCTAGCTAGTGACAACAAACCAACTTAATTATCTAGTGATATGAGCAATGAAGGAATCAAACTCCAAGCGAGAAACTCCACCTTCACCCATTGATTGTCGCACTTTGCTACCATATTCTGCAGCTTTCTTCCGCATCTCATCTCCCTCTTTACATCCCATTAATCTTTTCACAGCTGTTTCGACCATATTTGATGTCACTATCTCTTGTCTGTGAGCCCAGTCCCTAACAACAATGCCAACTTTTAGCACTTGTGTTATAAGCACTGTGTTTCTGGGCTGATCAGAGTGCATTGGCCATGCCCCTATTGGAACTCCCATGCTTATACTCTCCATGCAAGAATTCCAGCCACAGTGACTCATGAATCCGCCTGTTGCAGGATGAGCTAAAATTTCCAGTTGAGGTGCCCACTCTCTCACTATAAATCCCATATCCTTTACAGAATCTTCATACCCTATTGGGAGCTCAGCTCTTCTCTCTTCTCCGTTGAAAACATCTCCTTTGTCCGCATCTCTCAGTACCCAAATGAACTTTTGATTGCTTTGCTTCAAGCCAAAGGCAAGCTCTTTGATCTGCTCATTGTTCGTGGTACTTGTTGTCCCAAAAGACACATATATCACTGAGTTTGATGCTTATTTATCTAGCCATTCCAAGCAAAAATTCCTGCTATTCGAGCTTTTATTCTGAGGTATTATAACTGGGTTGAATGGCCCTAAAGCCCAATTCTTAATGTTTTCGGCCACGGTTACTCTCTCAAGCAAATCCATGGAAGCGCCTTCTATCAGTCTGCATGTGTTATAAATAAATCCAGAATTGAACTTCCGGTAGTCGTATTCAAAAGCAATGGAATCCAAGAACTCATTGGTGAAGCAACATTCTAGGGATGGGATGTCTTTTGGGATTACATCATTGGCCTCTACGGAGTTGCCCATTGTTTCCCATATGTACAACAGCAAAAGCTGACACGCTATGGAAACAATAAGCTTCTACACTGGGGATTAAACGAACTTCTTGAATCGCAGAGCCCATCATGGAGTCATGAATGACAATCACTCTTCTCGCCTGTGAAGAAAGCGCACGTAAAAGTTGAGCCAGAGGAGCCCGAAGCCGCTTTGAGACATCGAAACATGGTTGTAGATGAGATGGAAATTTGCATTATTCGTTGGGGTCAAGAAGAGGAGACAAGATTGGAGGAATTTCAAAGTCATGAAAATGGATGTTGAAAGAGATGCGAGGGTTCCAGCCTTGGACCCGAAGCTTGGCCTGGTGGTTGTGGGAGGCGGCGCCAACGTAATGAACGGGAATATTATATGAGAGAATGAGGCGGGCAAGTTGGAGGAGTTGATTGAGATGGCCTTGAGCTGGAAGTGGCACCATCACAACAACCACTTCTTCTTCTTGTCGATTCACCCTGAGACTATTTTGGCTATGGTTTTGGTTGTCTTGATGGTTAGTCATTGATTCAAAATGGCTTTGATGTAGTGATTCAATTGTGTTTGGTTTATATAAAATGGTCTTGCGATCTTTCCCCATGAATATTATATAGTTGCGTGGAATGTTTTAATATGAATGTTGCGTATTTATTTTTTTTAGGACCATAATTTTGTATTTGAGTGTCGATGTCATCACATGGATCACATCATAAGTATGTGTATTTGTTAGACGAGGTTTCTACTAACTAATGATGAGCTGTTATATTACAACATTTGAGTGTCGATGTCATCACATGGATCACACTTTATAATTTGTCAATAAATTTTAGGCTTTTCATGCATTAATGAAAGAGTAATGTTAGGTTCACAACTCAATCTTACAACATTCTCTTACAAACTCGATGTAGTAGTTCGTCATTGCTCAACTTATAAAATAAGTCTTGTCTGCTTGTATACGTCTCGTTTGTCCATTTACAAGCTAACTAATGATGAGCTGTCATATTAAAAGTTGTAAGAGAATATTGTAAACCTAACATTATTATTAATAAAAAGTCTAAAATTATTCCACTATTTCTATCACAATTAATGGACCTATTTAAGTGTAAAATGACTTTGAATAAATGCTGGTCCAGCCCATGTGTGCTACTGTTAATTCTAAAGATTTTTTTATTTTTTTTTTTTTAATGCATTGTAAATTTGAATATGAGAAGTTCAATGTTTAGGGTCTTAAAAGTTGATAGTGACGTAAATTTTTGTAAAAGGTTACACAAGCTCAAGTTTTTGGATGAAAAGTAAAAATATTTATTTACATCTCATTGAAATTTCATAAAAAGAGAATTCTTTATTCAAGCGGTCCAATTAAACTAAACCTCAATAGAAACTTATTGTTAATTTTTAAATAAAAAATTTATAAATAATTAAAAGCACATAAATTTTTATTAGAAAGAATGTTCCATAAAACATTTAATTTCTTTTAAGAGGTGTATAATTTGAATTTAAATACAGTTAAAATAATAATACCACTCTTAAAAGATAAGTGTCTAAGTGATATAGCAATTGATTTATCAACATCACATTAATGATAAGATCATGTGATAAGTGATATAAACGTGCTACATCAATTGGCACATTTATGAAAATATATAACTAACCTTCTCGAGCCTCACGTTGGTCGAATTCAATTAACAATGGAAAGATTAAAACGATTGTAATTTCTCTCCTAAAATATCACTAAATAACAATGTTTCAATTTAGGTGTTTGAAATAAAAATTTATCATGTTATAGATATTCAGTTAAAGTTTTATTGTTTAAATTAATTGACCAAGTGTTAATTAGATAGGGAAAAGATACCAATATAAATAAGTAATAACAGAGGCAAATTGCTATATCAATTATTCAAGGTACTAGCTTTGTACTTAGCGAATGCCTCCAAGAAAATAATTCTAATTAACTCAATTTTAGAGATGAGAAAATGCCTCACCGGTTTGGGTACTCGTGGGGGGGTTAATTTAGGGAATGAGGTGGATATGAGGAGCAAATTAATTCCCCATGTTGAAATGGAAAGGGGATGGATTTAGCACTCCCCACCCCAAAACACACTTTATTCCCCGTTATAAAATTAAATATAAAATATTTTTATTATAAAATATAATTTTTATAATTAATGCATATTTTTTTATTTCACATTTTAAAAGAATGAAGTCTTAATGATTTCTCATGAAAAGAAATCAGAAAGACGCCAGGAAATAAATGATGGTACAACACATTAGAAATTATTTAACAATTTAGTTTTTATTCTTAATTGTTTTGGTTATGACTTCTTACTTTTTACTATTGCTACAATACATTATGGTTATTTTTATTTAGAACATTAATACTATATAGTAATGGTTTCCTTAATTATAATGTCATTTATGTTTAGTGTGATTATTTATATAGTTTATATATAATTAAATCGGGGAATAGAGTGGGTTTGGGGTTGGTGAATGCCCAGCCGCTCCACTGCCAACCACCCTAGTGGACCCACTGCCATCAATACTCAATTTTCTATTGTTTAAAGGATGTGGTAACAACTTCTCTAACTAGTTTCTTTTCTACAAACAAGATTGCAACCAAAAAAAACATATCATAATTCATATCTATGAAATAAAATGTATTTTTCCACAGTATCAAAAAGTAAACTAAATAGCAAAAGAACTCAAACAATTCCAACATAAAGCAAACTCATTTCATACCAGTTAAAATATCCACATTCAAACAATTCCAACATAAAGCAAACTCATTTCTTACCAGTTAAAATATCCACATTCAAACAGTTACCCAAGAACTTAGAATTGACCATAAATTATCTTCCCCATCGCATCCTAAAGCACACCAGCAAGTACAGGCGACCAACAAAGCCATAAACCACACCCTGAATGTGCATAGGTCGACGAGCCACAACAAGCCTTGTAGGCCTATAAAACCACTTATAGCACTACTACCAAAGAAACTCCTTTTGATCTGGCCTTTGGAGCAGAAGTTGTCATTCCCGTCGAAATAGGTTTGCCCTACCTGAGAACTTAGCACTTTAGTGAGGATGAAAATATAAATCTGCTTTCTTAAGAGATAGACCTACTAGAAGAACGACAGGCACAATCAGCTCTCAGAGTCATAGCACACCAAGAGAAGATTACTCGCTACTATGGCGCTAGAGTCAAGCCAAGAAAATTCTTTGAAGGAGATTCGGTTTTGCACAAAATCACCCTAAACATTCAGGATTTCCCAGAAAGCATATTAGGTCATAACTGGGAAGACAAACCCTTACCCTGTCAAAAGGGTAATTTGAGCGGGGACGTACAGGCTAGGCCACGTCAACGGTGAGGTAGTGAAACGACCCTGGAACGTTGAGATGCTGAGAAAAGATTACTAGTGATCTTTTTAAAATATGGTTGGTAGAGTTTGTCACTATTGGCCGCAAAATATTTAGGCCGGGATTTTGATGAATAAATGTTTCCTTATTCTTGAGCATAGTATCAATAAAATGTTACTTTATTGTGGTTCGGGAGTATAGCCTTTGAGCACACCAGAGACTTGATTTGAGAGAGCAAGCACTATAGACTGATCAAGGAAAATTAACATTACAAACCCTGTAACGTGAGCCAGAGCAATCTTGGTCATATAAGATTGATAAGAGCCCCAACTCTTTTACTGGGATAGCGTCAACATCAAAGCAGAGGATGGCGAAGAAGATGGCCGCACATTAGAAAAACGCCAAGACTTTATTGATCGCACACCGACAACGAGTTCCCTTGAAGTAGGACAAACGCTCAAGTTGACAGCATGAGGGGTAGAGTTGGCCAAGAAGAGGAGTGTGAATAAAAGTCTGTTGCAAAACCATGATCTCGCAAAAAATACCAGTAAGTTAAGTTCTCATTAGAGTGGCACATGCCACTTAAAATGGTAAACCTTGAGGTTAGCTACACAGTGGAGTGTGGCCAAAGGCATTTTGCACATTCGAGATATGACACCTCCCAATGGCCAAAGTCACTTAAGTATGACCAGGGACGTAGCCAGTATTTTTAGTTAGTGGGTTCAAAAGATCTAAGTTAATAAATTTACAATAAAATATATTTTGAAGTAATAAACATAAAAATATTTAATCTAAAAATTTAATTTTAAAAATTATACATACCAAATTATCAGTTCTATAGCTTTCTTTGACGATTTTTCATATCCTAAAAACATTGTATAGTTGGTTCATTGACAATACTATCAAATATCTCTCTCTTAATATATGTAATAAGACAATCATTTAAAAATTGATCTCCTATTCGATTTCATAGTTGAGTTTTCACAATCTTTATCGCAGAAAATGCTCTTTTAATGCTTCAAGTTACAATAGATAATATCAATATTAATTTCACAAGTAAATAAACCAAGTGATACACCATGTTCTTCTTTGTTTCAACCAACCTTTTAGCAAGAGCACTAGTTCCATATAATGTCAAAAAAATCATTATTAGAGCACATATCAAGAATATAAATATACAACTGATTGTCCAGTAACACAAGCTCCATTATTGATGAAAAGTCACATGGATAAAACTGAGAAAGACGGATGATTTTCTCTATGTCAAAAGCATAAAATGAATCATTTGGACTTAAAAATGCTACACAAAGAAGCAACTTTGTATTCAACTTATTAAAACGACTATTAAGCTCTTGGAGTTGTAAACTAATGGTAGCATAAAAACATTCCACCTTATAATGATGTAAATTTGTAACTTGATGAACTTTGCATTGCGATAGCCCTTTCATTTGAAAATTGTCATTCATATCTGAGTCAAAAATATTGTTTTCTTTACAAAATGAAGAAACTTTAGTTAACAAACCATCCCATCCATCATCTCTTAACATTTGTAGTCTTTGTTTTGATAACTTCAATAGTTTCATTGCATTAGCAATATCTTGATCTTTTCTTTGTAAGGCATTTGATAATTCATTTGTAATGCCTAACAGAGTCTTCATCAAATGTAAGCTAAATATGAAATCAAAAGACTATATAAACTTTAACAAAGTAGAAGCTTGAGCTCTTTGTTTAGGATCTAAACCATCATCAACAACATAATCAAGAACATCTACCACGGATGGAAACATAACAATCAAAGATGCAAGCGTACCATAGTGTAAACCCCAACGTGTATCTCCTGCTCTTTTAAGCATAGCTTCTTGATTCAGTCCACGTCCACTTGTAAGTTTACCATTTGCATATGCTTCAGAGACATGAGCAACTTGACATTCTCGAAAGATATCTCGCCACTTACAAAAAGCTCCAACAACCTTTACTAGATCAACTAACATGTTAAAAATACTTCTTACTTGAACATCGTTTTTTGCAATAGTAACAAGAGTAATTTGAAGTTGATGAGCAAAACAATGAATATAATATGTTGATTCATTCTCCCTCATGATCAAACTTTTTAACCCACTAAACTCACCTCTCATGTTACTAGCTCTATAATAACCTTGCTCTCTTACCCTTGATATACTTAATCCATGCTTGGAAAATAATAAATCAATTGACAGCTTAAGAGAAGAAGCCTTTGAATCATTAACATGAATAATGCCAAGAAATCTCTCAACTACATGTCCTTTATTGTCAACATAACGTAACAAAACAATCTTTTGCTCTTTCACAGATATATCGCAAGAAGCACTAGTATCATTAACATGAATATCCAATCTATCTTTTTTATTCCAAGCATCAGAACCTTCACTAATAAAGGAGTCATCGCCTGCTTGTTTTCCAATCTCAAGTCTAGAAAGATAACAACACAAACAAAAAGCAACCTTTTTTTCTACACTGTACTTCAACCAATTTGCATATTCTTTATACCAATTAGGTTTAAAACGACGCATTAAATTCCCAATTTTTCGCTTTTTAAGATTATGATTGTGTGGTTGGCAAGATCCTTTTTGCAAGTAGGCCCTTCTCATTTTGTCTCTATCATTAGGATGCTATTCTAAAATTTTAATCCCTAATCTAGGATCTACAAGAAGGCTACTCAAGTTAAGCTCAACATATGTTTGTCTTGAGCTAAATTTCATAGGCTTATTATGAATACTATCGTGATGTCTTATTTTTTTTTCAATTGATGGTTCCTCATTAGAAAACTTTCTTTGGATTACAAACTTATCCATAACTGAAAAAAGAAAATAATTTGTAATTTGCAATTACAAATCCAAAAATCCCAACACAAAATTCAAGAATTAACAGGGGCTAACCTTAAAACCTTCCAATTCTTCAACTTAAACAACAGTTAAAACTTAATTTATCAAAATCATCTACTATAAACCGAAGACCCAAAGCTTATAACTTAGGTTTTTCAAACAATTTCTACTAACCCAATAAAATTCAACTCATAAACCCATGAAAACTCATCAAATCTAGCTCTAAATATCAAGCAATTAACCAATATATCACAATTAAATCAAATCCCCAAATCTCAACAACTTAGGGTTTCATCAATTCTTTAAACCCATTCAAAATTAACTCAATAACTAACAAAAATTTATCAAACCAAACTTAAAACAACAACTAATTAACTCATACGTCAACATAAACAAGATTAAATCAAAACCCACATAAAAAAATAAAAAATAAAAAACTAGGAATCTCATCTTCTAATTTCAAACCCATTTATTAAACTCAACAAAAAACTAAATGTATTTCTCAAAATTAACTAAACCCAGCTCATTCAACATACAATTTGTTAATTACACTGGTTTGGACTTCTTTATGTCCTGCTCTACTGTCTCTAACATAGTTGGAGCTTAGCAAGGGTCTTCATCATTCCGTTCATATTGAAATTCATTATGAACTACGAATATGAATCAAGTAAGGACTGTAAGATTAAATCAACTTGCAACTCAATGTCCAAACCAAAGCCCAAAGTCTCAAGTCTGTTTATACCCAGTCATCTTGAGTACGTGTGAGGACTAACTGAGGCATCCTCTGCCATTCGAATCCTAAATAGTTGCTTTGACACCTCATACCTCTCGTGACAAGCTTGTTCTTGAAATAGCTCCTTGAGATGTATAATAATTGCAGCAACATCCATCTTTTCTTGTTGTTTTTGAAATCCAGGTGTCATCGATGCTAGTATAATACATTGGACAGTGTCAACATCCTTAAGATACTTTTAATAACTATCTTTTTCTTCCTGAGTGGCATCAAGTTGATGAGCAGACGGATTGATTGATGGTATATAATTTCCTTTCAGACTTAAGTACAATCCTAAGATTTCGATACCAATCTATGAAATTTGAACCATCAACCCTATTTTCTATTTCAGTTATCGATCACAGTGATAGGCTGTTATTGCTCACTTTATGAATATACAAGTACAAAATAAACAAAGTCATTATCATGTTTATAAATTTATTTAATTAGGTCTTTAATCAAATAAATGTTCCCACTATTTCACTCAAGCTAATAGCTCTCACTATTAAACTCGAGAAGGCTCGTTGGTCAACCTAGTGGAGCGAGAACCCATCTTGCCCATTTCAAACTTTAGCTTTGGTGAACAAGCCAAAATATGTTGATTTGGTAGGTCAGCAAACTTAATTTACACTAGTCGACCAACAACCTCAAATGTAAGTTAAGCCAACAAACCAATTGTACAATTCAATGGCACCAACCATCATCCTCAAGTGCAATTCTTAGTATCAGTAGAGTAGACACTACATGTCACCATGTACACAAATAAATACACTTCTCTACTATGTCTCTAATGCAATATCTTTCAACCTTCGCTTTGGAGAACAAGCAAGATATGTATTACTTAAGTCGAACCCATCACTATTAAGGAAAACTCCAATGAAATTTAACCTCCCACTAGTAGAAGTGTACCTTTCGCTTTGGCAAACAAGGTTTCAATGAATAGCAATTTGATTAAACAAATAGGGATGAAAGGCTTTGGATTATTTTCAACTTAATATACTTTTATTGAGGAGTTTTAATCATTAACGATCCCGCCATTTATTGTTGTAGTATTTTGACATATATGTAAATATATAATCAACCTAGAATGCATACTATAGCATAAAATAAACTTGTCGGTACATGGCCTAACTAATATTGGTTTCCTCAAGCCTAGAGGAACCAGTGAGTCAATCTAGGGTCATGTATTAAAAACTTCTTGAGTCTTCAAGTATGATCGCAGCTCCCTTGCTCCATCTTCAAGTACATTGCAAATTACATCTCTCAAATTTACAATAAAACTAAAACTACGCTAATTTTACATTAATAAATTTAGAAACCTCGAGTTACATTCAAGGGGAGTGAGATGAAAAGAAAATGTACATCGAAAAGATAGAGAGAAAGGCAGGACACGCATGCCTTTTTAATTAAATTAAAATTACAACCATACATACCCAAAAGATTTAAATACATCCATAGGTTAAAAGCTCATGTACTGGGCACCATGCTTAGTCATACATCAAGACATAGCATACATTCAAAACAGCAATTTTGAATATGTTAGAATACGTGCCCTAGAGCCAATCATAATCTTGTAATTGACTCTTTGAACATCATGTTTATACATTAATAAAGGCAAATTTTCTATATCATGGAATTTGTTTACTTACGTTATGATATATGTGTCCTTAGAATGGTGGAACCATGACGAGCATATCAAGTGTTTTAAGTCTTGATTGTAAGGATCCTATGTGCACATATAGTGGTCATTCTAGAAATGTTCATAGCCTCAATATTATTCTGACTAAAGGCACAGATAATACAATAAACCCTACTGAGAGGTAGTGACAGATCTCACATATAAAGGTTGTTTGATGACAATCTGGTACAACACATAAGTGCTTGTCAAAAGCAAGTTCACTGGATATAACCCACCAGAGGATTCCATATAGATGGTAAACCTAGTGTTTATGGAATAAATCATCTAACGGATGGTGGTACATGTGATCTTTAGACGTGAGATCACCGGATCGCCTTGTATACCAATCAATGTAGTTTGACACTAGCCCAAAGTAGTCCTGATTAAGGCTATCAGAACAATAGTGATTGGCTGCATCGAGAAGTATATTGAGACTATGGTGGATCAACAAAGAATTCATCACTCTAGTTATAAGAGAAGTTATCTCACCACGTAGTTTGGTTAAATGGCAACAACTAGGAAGTTGTGGGATTGAGTTGTCACTTAATCCAATTTAGTTTGCTTGTTGGTCCAAAACCAAACACCAACATATCAAAGACATATCTGAGGATGACACTACTTCTATACCTCAGCCTTGATGAGATAACAAGTGATGAAAGGATTTAATTGCACAGTAACCATACTGTTGACATGTTATAGTTTTTCCTGAATCTCTATTTGTTAGGTGGCAATGATGTCTTGCTAGAGACCAATCTTGGTATGTGTGCAGAGAGATAATTGATTGATGTCAATCACGATTCCATTCACTGCCAACATGCTAAGGAGTCTACAAGTCACACACATTAGGATGTAGAATACCAAAGCCTTGATGTTTATAAAGTGGATTGTCATGTTACTAAAATTTTGATGTTGCATAATTTAAGGGATTGGTGATGAAAATTTAAATCTCTTTAATAAACTGAGTCAAGAAAATGGTTTGAGAATTTCAGTGAAAGGGGCATTTTGGTCATTTTGGGTATAAAGGGTGTTTTGGTAAGTTTGCTGAGGTTGTCGCCTATGTTTATTCCTTCTTGGAATAGGATTAGCAAAATTACATATAAAACACATGATAAACCTATTCCTCTAAGGAATAAGCATAATCCTATTCCTATGTGGATTAGGGTTAGGTCAAGTGTGCCTATAAAAGGACACTTGACTCAAGGACTAAAATAACACATAATTCTTGGTATGTGCACTGTCACTATTACAATGAAACAATACACATAGTCGCTCCTGTTTACGAAATTTCTAGACCGCATTTAATCAATCCAATAGTAGATTTTTCTTGTCTCTTTTTAGGTGCTTTCGTGTGGATACTGTGAGTTCGATTCTATCCTTGAATCTATTTGCGAAAACATTCAAAGATCAAAGAGAAGGAGCCGCCAACGGAGGTATAAAACTAAATCTTGTATGGTTTTGTTTTGCATGTAAACACATCTAATCTACTCCCTGATTTTTGGTTTTTGTGAGAATCATCGAGAATTTTTGTTTCATTCTGTTGTGCAATCACGGCGATATCCCAACAAAATAGACCAAGTAAAATAAATTTTACCCCTTTGAGATTTGTAGAATTACATGTTGGTCCATGAGGCACAACCTGCTGTGCGCAGCAACATGCAAGTAGGTCTTCCCAATTATTGTCTACAAACTTTGACAATACACAATTTAGTATGTGAGTCGTAGCCTTTAGGGTATAGCTCCAAAACAATGCGGTAGAACAGGAAAACGCATCATAGATCGAATCATATCAAGTAATATTCGATTCCTCCTTTCAAACACACCATTGTATTATGGAATATAAAGAAGTGTGAGTTGAGATATTATCCCACCAGGGGCGGATCCAGCCCACTTTTGGGTGGGCCTCAAATTTTTTTTTTAAATATTAATATATATAATTTTGGATTTTGACCCACCCTAACAAAAATATTAATGGATAAAAATATTAATATGTAATTAGTTTTCATTTTGGCCCACCCTAAACAAATTTTCTGGATCTATCAGTGTATCCCCAATAAGTTATGGTGGGATCTAATTATCTTTAATGGATTTGATTGTGTAATAAAATATAAATATATAATCATTTAATGTTAAGTGTATTTTCATTTAAACACAACAATCAAATCCACTAAAACAAAGCAATTAAAAGCAAACACCATTTTGTCCACACTCAGGGGCGGATTTAGCCCCTTTGAGGGTAGGCCCAAATTTGAAAAAAAAAAATTATTAATATACAGGAAATAAAAAATTGTTAATTAACATATATACCCAGACCCACCTTCAAATTTTTAAAAAAGAAGAACTATTATACATACTATATATCTAGGTCTACAAAAAAAAAAAAACTTGTTTTATATATATATATATATACTCCAAGCCCACATCATATTAAAAGTTTAAAACTCTCTTCAGTGTTTTTCTATACGACTTTACCTGTTTTTTATGATTTTATCCTCAAATTCTTTGCTCTCTCTTTCTCTTTCTCATGTTATTCGCTCTTAAAATTTTTGAAGACTGAAATTATTAAATTTTCACTACTCAAAGTGTCATAATTTGCTCTGTTTTCTATTTTATAGATTTTAGGTATGCTTATTGTTCATTTCAATTTAATATATATAAGGATTGAATTATTATTTTTCTTTTTTAGGTTTTTTATTCTAATTTGAGAAAAAAAGATATTAATCTTGTGAGTTTATTTTGTATTTTCTGTCTAAGAATGAATCTGTTTTCTCAAATTAAAACCTTTAACTATATTTTAAAGGACGTTATTCTTCACCTTTCATCCACCACTTTTCTACATTTTAAACGTCACCGTTCAGTTGTTCAAAATTATTAAAGAAATTTGAGTTACCATCTATATTTATACTAAAAAAATTTTCCCTCTTTTATTAATTCATATTAAAAGTCAACGCAACATTGACTTGATTTAAGTTTTAGTTGATTTTAGTTTAATTAGGATAGGTTTGATTAACGCTATAAAAATTTATATTATAATCTTTGAAAGCCAAAAATAAAAATATTAAAAGAAGGTTTTGTTCAAGGTTTACTCAACACTTTTACTCAAAATTTTGCTTCTCATAGATTTATTCAAGTAAGAAAATATTATGTTATTGTATATTCTTTTTTCTCAGGTTCTTAATATTGTAATTTTTTTTTTTTTATTAAGGTTTGATGATTTTTTAAAGTTTTCACTAGTTATTTGGCAAATAATGGCGGAGCGGCGGAGGCCCCCCATAGACATAAATCCTAGATCCACCACTGTCCACACTCCACGATGTTCAAACACCAATGAAACAAATGAATTGTTGTGCCACAAAGCCGAACGACATGTGACGATGCCATGCTCAGCTGATAATTCTACCACCATTTGATCCACAATGTTAAAATATTTAGGGTTTTGAAGAACAGAAATAGAAATGAGGAGGAAGAAGAGAGGAGAAAAGAAAATAAGTAAATAAATAAATAAAAATTAGATTTAATTTTTAATATTGTAAAAGATAAAAATATAATTCAATTTAACATAATATTATGGAATTTTACCTTATAATTTATAATTTAACTTAACGATTTTCAATAAATATGTTAAAATAAAGGTACAAAAATACTGGTATTTAAATACTTTTATGAAATGTCAGGAATGGTTTTGAATAGTATAACAATACTTAACACTTTAGCCGATAATTTTTAAACATTCAAAGGTGATTTATGAAGTTACCCCTTTTAGAAAATGGGTGATTAGACATCGAATCCGTATGCAAAATAAGGATAAGCACAATTGGGGTGTGGATCAAATCAACTAGATGTTAGACTGGCAAATTTTAAGTTATTTAATAATGAGAAATCATGGCTTCTAATTTCTTCTCGTTATCTCATAAAAGAGGAAGCCATACCTGATTGATGACACTAATTTCAACAATCAAGTCAATGAGTTTTTAATTACAAAAATTACTTCATAAACTTCCTCATTTTAATTACTCTCCAATATCATTTTAGAAACCAATTTTATAGTATATAGGACAAAGTTAAATCAACAAGAAGTTTAAAGTAAAAAAATCTAAAATTGAGCAAGGAAGCAGGAAAGGAACTTCTAAAGGCTGACCACGAAGTTAACCGAACCAAAAGCCTTTTTTAAATCCAATAAAGGAAGCTGAACATTGTCCTGATATCAATAAGCTGACAAGCAGATGCTCCCATAAGTAAACTTAGCAGCAATGGATAGCCAAAACTTTCAAAAACACAACGAAAATGGCGTCAAACAAGTTCCGGTTATAGTGATTATGGTGCCCTGTCCAGCACAAAGCCAGTTCAACCAGCTTCTTGAAATTATCTTTCCTCATTTTATCCCATAACGTCCTAGTTCATTACGTATGCTCTACCATTCATAATCGCCAGGCTAAGGTTCGTGTACATGGCATCAATCCTCTTGATATCAACCGAATCCAATTCCATGACTTCCCGATTCCTCCTTTCGCCTCCCCTACGTACGCCCCATCCTCATGCATCCGTCAAGTTTCCTATTCATCTCCAGCCATCTTTGGATGCCTCTTTTCACCTTCGCCAGCCCATTGCAGTACCATTACATAAGCTCTCTCCCAAAGCAAATAGAATAGTGATCATCCATGATGCTCTGATGGCATCAGTTGCTCAGGATGCTGCTTCTATACTTAATGCAGAAACCTATGCTTTCCATGGCATCTATGCCTTCACTCAGTTCTTCAATCTACGGGAAGCTTTAGGAAGGCCTTTCCAAGTTGAAGCTGAAATACCAAACAACCCTCCATCTCTTGAAGGTTGTTTCACCTTCGAAATTGTTTTGCATGATTTTTCGACGGCCAGATTTGTGCCACTTGTCTATATACCATACCGTCCCACATGTCGCTCCAATATCAGGTGACTTCACCAACAAGCTCATCAGTATTAAGCATTGGTGTTCAGACTTAAGCATAGGCAGGGGCTAACTCAGATCAGGGGGATTATGCGTGCTATCCACCCTGTAATACTAACCCCCAACCACTATTTGACGGTGTGTATAAAAGGAGGGCACCACCTCCATTTTGGAAGATGGATTATTCACACAAACACAGGAAATCACTTAGAGAGAGTCTTAGCTCGTTATTACGCATGATCTTCTTGTAATCACCTTGTGTGTAATCCGAGTATAAGTAATAAGATAACAGTGGACGTAGGCTTGTGTTTTCACATTACGGATTCTTCAATCTATTCCTAGCTGGTTATTTATAATCACGTACACATCCTATCCAATCCTGTTGCGATCAACTGGGTATCTCTTGTTGTTGCGAGTTTTCATAACAATATAAATCATGAATTGCATTGCTTATCAAGTAGAATTCCTGAAAATTAGAGCTGGAGATCTCCACATCACAAGCAAATCAATAGAACATACTTAGATTGATCTTCTAGAACAGATAAATGGAGACAAAAAGCAATGGGCAATCCGACCATTAAACCCGGTAGCAGTCTGCAAGTACAGGAACTCAAATAGCCTAGATAAATGCTTGAACTGCCTAGACAAACAAGAACCAAACTCTGTTATCTACATATCTTCTGGGACCACAAATTCAATGACAGATGAACAGATAGAAGAGATTGCTACTGGTTTCGAACAAAGCGATCCTAAGTTCATATGGGTACTGAGAGATGCAGATAAAGGTGATATTTTCACAGAAAAATGTAGGAGAATGGAACTTCCAGAAGGGTTTGAGGTAACAATGGAAGGAGTTGGAATGATTGTAAGAGATTGGGCACCCCAACTGGACATTTTGGGGCACTCTTCCACTGGCGGTTTCATGAGTCACTGTGGCTGGAACTCATACTTGGAGAGCATTAGCATGGGTGTCCCAATGGCAGCATGGCCCATGCACTCAGACCAACCCAAAAATGCTGTGCTGATAACAAAATTGCTTAAAATTGGTCTGATGGTCGGGGAATGGGCACAAAGTGAGGATATAATCAAATCATCAGCTATTAAAGAAGCTGTTAGAAGGTTGATGGTGTCGGAGGAAGGGGATGAGATGAGGCGAAGGGCCAATGAACTGAGAGAGTGCATGCAGAAATCTGTTGCTAAAGGTGGAGTTGCTAGCCTGGAGTTGGAATCTTTTATTGCTCATATCACTAGATAGATTTGGGACAGCAACTGATAATGTTTAGTAAATGAATGGAATATTAAGCAAAAGTCTTTACTATAACTGAAGTAGCAATCATATAGTGTAACTTTGATGTTTTTCAATTAAGCTTTATAACTGACGCTTGTGAGTAATCATGTTTTGAAACTTCACTGAAATTATGCTCCGACTGCTAAAATTCACAAACACTTACCAAAACAGTAACCAGATATAGGATCATTTTCAGGATGGATTACTGAAACAAAAAGTAGTCCTCCAACTGATTAGTCAGCTATATAAAAAATCAAGAAGCCTATGAAACAGAGAAATATGCCAAATAACCAGTACTCACTCTCTCAACTGCATTTTAACCAACTGATCAGTGAACTGAATTAATTTAGTTCAAAAAGAAGTAATTTAAAAGAAAAAGCTGTGCACCAGCTGAAAACTAAACATTTCAACGCATTTCATCTATTTCTAGTTATAATGTTTTGACGATATACAATCAGTTTTCAAACTTACCTCATTGGCAAAATGAATACAAGATCTCATTCCCCGGGTTCATCCATTAGCAACAATCCAAAAATCACATACAAGAAACTCAGACTCTTCCCCAGTATATTGTTTATATATTCTCACCTATAGCCGCAGTTATCTTAATTTTACCATAAAATTTGATCATGCTTTACATTCACTCCTCTAATTCTTCCTTTGGAAAAATCCAAAAAGGAAACTCCTTTTTACTTTAATTTTTAATAAATATAATGCTGTTCTTGCCAACAATCAACACTTGCGTATTTGAACTTCTAAGAAATCTGATAAAGAATCTGAAACCCTTATAAGAAAGTCACTAAAGCCAGAATTCAAATGTTTCAAAGCATAAGATTAAATTAGCACAAGATTTTTGAATAAGCACCTAATTGTTTTTCATCTCCCAATTTTTATTTACAACAAAATAAAAAATATGATGGTACAAAAGATGAAAGGTGAGCTTTAATGAGGGTAATAACTCTTTTCTAGGTCAACAAAACTTCTCCGTGCTACAACTTTGTATTCATTTTGAAATTTGAATAAACAACCCAAATATAAATTAAAGAACATGGAGAAGAAATTTCACCTATGTATAGATGAGGTGAAACTGTATACACAGATGCCAATCAGGTCCATTGTTTTAAAAACCGGACCGGAGGGCAAACCGCTCTGATGGCCAGGTCACGGTTCAACCGGTCCAACCGGTTGGACCGCCGGTTGAACCGATGGTTTGATAGGTTTAAAATCTAACAAAAACACCCCTAATAATTACCATCAAACCCTAAGGTTTGAAATCTAACAAACACAACCCTGACCAAATGCAAATCGACGATCGATTGGGAGAGCAGCGGCGACACACCAAGGAGGGTAGATCGGATGATGGGAAGGGCGAATCAGCAGCTAGCAAGTAGAGGCATCGCCCGAAAATGGCAGATCGGTGGGAAAGTCACTAGTCGCGGTTGCTTTTTTTGGTGAGATGACTGGATCTTCGTGAACGACGACAAGGGAGCTTGGGAGAAGGTAGATCGGTGGCTGAGGAAGCCTGTCGATTCCGGAGAAGGCCGATCGACGCTGGGAAATGGAAGAAAAATCTCGCGGCAACTGGATTGCTGGAGATGAAGCGTGACAACGCCGGAGAAAGTCAGAACTCAGAAGGTGGTTTCCGACAGTAAGGGAAGGTGGAAGGTCGCCGGAAAAGGGGAGGTCATTGCCGATTTGCATTTGGCCAGAGGATGTGTTTGCTAGATTTGAAACCTTCAGGGACTGATGGTTATAATCAAGGGTGCGTTTGTTCTATTTTAAACTTCAAATAGTTAAAAAGAGTGAACCGACCCGAAGAAGGCCCCAGGTCCCGGTCCAACCGATCCGGTTTTTAAAACAGAGATCAGGTCCACAACAGCCATAAATATGTACAAATTTTAAGGACAAAAATAACAATCTACCGCAGCACTCTACTCAAGAATCGCTTGAGCTAGTGATTTCGTTTCATGTAGCAGCTCAACACTGCAGCAAACGAAAAGTCAAGGCAAAATGGGAAGCTCCACCCTATCAAAGGAAAAAAAACTGACTTGACCATGCTCCACATGACAAAACTTCAGTGGAATGCTGCCACACTGTCTCTCAAGAACTTCAATTTCGGCTTTGGATGGTGGACAAACCCTAATCGAGAAGACAAGTCAAGGAAAAGATTAAAATGATTGGACATGTAAAACTTATTAAGCAATAAATCAACATGCTTCTGTAAGAAATCAGTAAGAACTAGTAAAGATGTATCCTAAAGCTCAACGCAAATTGACAACTAATGATACCTTCACTTGCAGCATAAGATGGCTTCTTGAATAAAGATCTTACATTTTTCCTAAACACGTATGTACTTCCTCCTTTAGTTTCCAGATGTCAATTTCAGAAAACAGGCAGTAAAAAACAGCCTTATTTTAATTAAATGTTAAACTAAGTACTTTAACATATGACAGTAACAATAATGCACATTATCTTATTTATATATTTTTTTTTTTTTTTCAAAACCAATTACCCATCTAAGAAAACGAAGCTATATGATTCAACATCCAAACTCAAAGGGTTTGTCAATAAAAGTAAAAAATTCTTGCAGATTCATATGCTTTCCATGTAAGATCAATGGGTAGTAATTACACAAGCCTTCCCCATATAAAGCTCTAGAAATGCATGTTTTTAAATGAATATATAGCAGTCCAAATTTCCAAGCAAGTAAACACTTGTGCACAACTCAAAATGCAAGAGTGAGCAAAAAAGCCAAATGAAGAACATTATTGTCCTCCATCTTCACATGAATGATAAAATAAGTGTTGAACCAATTGAAAAACTTCTCATGAAAAAGAAGATATTAAATTCTCACACAAGCAAGTATAATCTTTTGAAGCCAGTTCTAATTCTCATTATGCAGGATACAGATATCACAAATTAAAAAGAAAATTATTTTCTCATCAATTTTAACAAAATAAGGGATGTAAATCTTCATAGGTAAAATTACAGTTTGATAATCCATAATTCAAATATGCTCTAATGGAATGATTTCTAACAAAGTCGACAAAGGATTCGCTTAGTGTGCCTCCTCAAAATGAAACTTGACAAGCTTTTGAAGTTGAAAAACAAGATGTTGTGTATTTTATGCAAATATTTTTCAAAACTAAAACAGTACAAACAACGTTAATGCCACAATGAGTAAAGTCCTTTAGATGTTGATGACCTAGTAGGTTAGCACATAGATTGTCACATATATTTATTTTTTTGGTTCATGATAAACATGCTTCTCAAACATCTTTATTTTCTCTGCCATAAAACAGGGCAGAAATGTACCTGGTTAACAGAATTTTTTAGGGGAAACTGATGAAAATTCAGAAATGCAACATAAAATATTTCTCATTCATTCACCACTTCCAAAACACTCATTCAAGCTCTTAAAAATCACCAATATATATTTACCTCGTTAAGTATAGCACAAAGCTTGGATCACCAGGACAAGACTTTTTAAACTTTCTATTTGGAAGATAAACATCAAAAACTGGCCCCATTTCATTAATCTGTAAATTACTGAATAAATCAATAATAGAACCAGCTTTCCTTGATTCGAAATCCATATCTTCATTTCTTTCTTGAGTGCCCTGAAGAGAAACAGAGTCCCTGATGATGTCAACATTTTTACCTTTATTGATTTTCATAGTCCAGGGAACACCATGTCGCCCCACTATGTAACCAAGATATTTTAGGTGCCTATAAACCTCAAAAAGCTCCCAAGAACATCCATTCTTCTCTTTTGCAACCTTCTCATATATATATTTTAAAGGAAGACTCGAATCATTATCATCCAACAGATGCAATGCCCCAATTTCAGCCAAAAACCTGCAAGGAAAAAGTTAAAAGTTTACTAAGCCAACCAGAATATCTGACATGGTAAGATAAAAGGCATCAGTTGTAATTAGTACTTCTGATTCTAAATTATTCCATACCAACTAACTTTTTTGTTGTTTGTTACTAAATTATGCTACTCTTCACTTACTATTTGTATGCATTGGAAGACTTATATTTCAAAGAGCTCTTCTGACAAATATATAGTATATCATAAAAGCATTGAGTGTACTTCTTAAAGAAGCACTTGATAATTTTTTTTTTTAAAGCAACTATGTTTTAAGTAAAAATAAATGTTTTAAGTAAAAATAAACTTCTCAAATAGATTCATTCAGAAAGAGTATTTGATAGGATTTTTCAACAAGCAATTTTAAGTATTCTCTATGTTTCCTATAAGAAAAAGAAAACAAAAAAAAGGGTACTTTACAAAATAGTTTTCATTTGAAAACTGCTTCTAAAGAACAATCCTATAATTCTACTAAGCCTTTAGCCATTTTCTTAAATAGTTAGTCAGCCAGTAGGTAACATCGAATTCTGTATCCATGACCACATATACAATCTATAAAGCAAACTTGTAACACTAACTTGCAAGCAAACAATAACAAGAGTTTGACCTACAAAGTCTCCTCAATTAAGCAATACGTCTTGCCATTCCGAATAATTGCTGTTGTTGTCCACATCTTACCCTTCTTTTCCACAACCTCAGCCATCCCTAATTCATCATTCCAACGAGCCATAGAAATATCTTTCCTGGAAACAAATTGCATGAAAGCAATCAGATTGATTCTAAAACTAATTTTGTAATGAAGAGATAATTTTCGTACCTGAATTGTAACTTGGATATAGAACCCATACAATAATCTTCTTCATCATCATTTTGGTCGGCATCATCGCTGATTTCTTCTGAACAAGTTTCATAGACGTTTTCTTGCATTGTACCAATCATCTGAACAATAAACATAAAATTTGATTTTGTAACAACAGAGATTTGTAATTGGAGAAATGCCGGTCAATGAACAAGCAACAGATCGGGAATTGACTCAAAGTTTTCTTTATGAAGTTTTGGCAAAAAATGTAAAACTTGCGGCTTTTTGATCATTGGATGAAGTTACTAGGCAAAGCATTTGAATTCATTGGAGTTTTAAACTGCTTGACGAAAATCTAAAAAATAAAAATTCAAAATTCAAGAAGGGACGATCGGATAATATGCTTAATGTATTCAAATTACCAATTGTATATTTCCAATGAATCAATTCACATAAAAAAAAAAAAAAGTAAGAAAATAAATTTTAATCTCATTCTAACACCCTTAAATTTATAACAGAATCTGATTTCTCAAAAACCTAAAACAAATTTAATCCAATTTTTTTCTTAAGAAACCCAAAAAAAAAAAAAAAAAAAAAGAACTACGTATTAGGCTGACGGCCGACAATTGACAATGTCAGAGGAGGGTACCGACGGGAACAATATCTTGACAGGAATAACAGCGGCGGCAACAGCCAAGTGAAGATTGGTCGGTTATGAACTTATGTTAGAGTCCTCTAACTTGGAGTGCGGCCAGCAGCAAGTGAGAATAAAAAATACATTAAAAAACCCATCTGTTTTGTTTACACATGCGGTATTAAAAAGTGGCTAGAGAGCGCCTATGGCCTTGAGCTCGATAAACTTTTCGACAAAACCGGGAGGTGCTTTGAGAGCACTTGGGTGTGAAGGTCAGGGACGACGAAAAGGATCGGCTTTTTCCGACTGTGGTGGTGTTGTGAAGATTGTCAAGAGAAATGGCGGCGGAGATTTGTTGGATTTTGGTTGATTTGATGGAAAAATAAAGAATGAGAGGCTTTAATCGTTGTGGGGAAGGAATGTTTGAAGGATGAGAGAGGAAGGAGAGGGATTTAGGAGGACAGAGAGAGGCTTTGGTTTAGGTGGTTCTGGAGGCGGCGACAGAGGAGCGGAAATTAAGATGAGAAGAGGAAAGGAGAAGACCATCAGGTTTGGGGGACGTTACAAAGAAAGGGATGGGCTACTGCGATTTGCGTGGGAGAGGGATGGGAGTGAAGTGCCACGGTGAGGAGAGTGGTGGAGCTTCCGGTGGCTGAGAAGGAAGGAGGTGGTGGAGATATTTTCTTAAAAAAAAAAAAAAAATTAAAACGCCAAAACTCAGGTACACAACTTTCTTCAAACACGAACTCAGCAGTAGGCGCGGTGGCTACTTTGTTTAAGTAAAATTGGGTTTATGGCAGCATAGGCAATAGAGGCTAGCTCCACTAGCCTCAATCTGGCCTAACACGGCCCGATTGAGGCCATGTCAAGCTGCCATGGCGTCGATCTGGCCAGGCCAGCCCAGATCAATCAGTTTTCTCCATCGATCGATATGGGCCAATGTGCCCAAATAAACGCCATGCTAGGTGTGGTTAACATGGCTCCAATCTGACCATGCTAGGCCAAATTGAGGCCAGCACTTTGTTGGTTGCGCCACTGGCCTATGTCGGCTATACCTATATGTTTTCTTCTTCTTTTTTCTTTTTTTCTTTTTTCAAAAGGGCAAAATAGCACTTTTACAACTTCCGTCAATCATTTCTCTTAGAAAACATAGGTGAGGGGAGGTGAGTGACAATTTATGAAAACGTGGAGCCAAGTCTCAGCTGATTTTCACTACCACACGTGTGTAACTAAGATTTTTGTGAAACCTCAGGGTAGGTAACTTACCCTAGCAACAATGCCTGAAACAATCCGCTAAAGAAAAGTGAGTTCATAACATTTTGATGAAATCACTAATCTCATCGTTATTTTCTCTAAACTGAAAATCCCATTAACCCGCTTAGCAAACTCAAGTCTGAAACTAGGGCCAATGTCAAAACCTAAAATCTTTTAAAAGGTAGCCTATAATCTGTCAAAAGGTAGATTCCACAATGAATCAAAGTCCAAACCTTGTGGGAGCAAACCACAGGGTTTAACACACAGACTAATTCTTCAAGCTAAATCTATTCACTATATTCAGTAAACAAAAACAGAAGAATCTGGACAACAAATAAAAAACACAAAAAAATAAGAGACAAGAGTCTTAACCAACTTCCTCGGCGGCGACGGAGAATGAGGAGAGATGTTAGGTCGAAGGTGGAGACTTGAGTTGAGAGTGGTTACGAATTGAATTAGATTTTGGGATTTTTGTTTTTTCTTCGGGTATCTGTGGGTATACCGGCCCACCCGTAAAATAAACAGGTTGGGCCGAGTATGTGTAAAATAAAACGGGTAGGGTACGAATCCACCTGCGGATATGAACCCGTTTTGTATGTGTAGTTTTATTCTAACTACTAAGGGTCAGTTTGGTTCGGGGTTAAGTGACATTACTNTTCTTTATTTTGAAGAGCATCTTCATTAATTTTAAAATATAAATAATACAATTTTTATTCAAATCCAATAAACATTTTAAATTTAATGAAGATGCTCTTTATTTTTAAGAAAGAGACTTAATGGGAGAGAGAATTAATAAATAAAATATATAAAAACTTGTAGTTTATTAATTAAAATTAGGATAGAGAGTGAAATTTGACTCTCTAAATGTGGAGAGTCAAATTTACTCTCTAATTTATATTTTAAAGATAAAGAATCTGTTGCACTCTTATTTTTATGAATAAACTCTTTATAATAAAGAGTTTATGAACATCTTCAAATGATTTTTTATATGACTCAAACTCTTTATTATAAAGAGTTTATCGATGAAAATAAGAGTCCAATAGATTCTTTATCTTTAAAATATAAATTAGCGAGTGAGTTCACTCTCTATCCTAATTTTAATTAATAAACTATAAGTTTTTATGCATTTTATTTATTAATTATCTCTCTCATTAAAATCTTTTTCTTAAAAATAAAGAGCATCTTCGTTAAATTTAAAGAGTATATTAGATTTAAATAAAAATTGTATTCTTTATATTTTAAAATTATTAAAGATACTCTTTATTTATATGAAAAATGTTCTTTAAAATAAAGAGCATCATTGAAGATGCTCTTTATCTTAATTTTAAATAATAAATTACAAATTTTTATACCTTTATTTATAATTTATCTTTTCTATTAAGTTTTTTTCTTGAAAAAATATATTCTCTTTCCTAAAATTTAAAGAAAATTTCAGGATTCTATTACATTTGAATAAAATATTTACTCTTTATATTTAAAAATCAATAAAAATATTAAAAATATTCTTTATTTATATAAGACGTACTCTTTGAAATAAATAACACAGTTAATGCTAGTTTACATCCCAGTTGATAATTGATCAACTAAATTACTAGTGGAGACCCAAACGATACCCGTCATTACTCTAAAACTCGTTAGGAAAAATAGAAAATCTCGAAGGCAGGGAACCGTTAAGTTGGAAAAGAGGAGCTTAGTAAGCTTGAAAATGGTTAGAGCGACAAGAATATTGAGTAAAGGACGCAAAGCTCCTGCGGATCTAAATTTGCTTAAAGTCTTGCAGTCTGAGATTACGCACGAGCTCTCCTTCAAACGCTTTCAGGTTTTTTTTTTTTTCAAAATCTTCTACCAATTTATAATTTTAAAGATGGGTTCATTATTTATCGTGAAATGATAATTGTAAATATCTTACTTGATGAATGAAATGGAACTTGTTTGCTTCATGTGGGATAAGTAAGGGGGCAATTTTTTTTTTGTTTTTATTATGATACTAAAAGCTTATGTTCAAAATGGAGCATAAATATCCACTGTACTCATAATAAAAATTGTCCAAATTTGTTTCCTATATTTTAATGTCATATATTCAGGTATCTGACAAGTAACGGAGGAATTTGTTTGAAACAAATCCCAGTATTTTGAGTGGAGTTTCATGATGAACGTTAATGATAATTACCCTAGTTACATCTTCTCAGTTACATAAGTGGGAAAGACTTCCTTTTGATGGTTAGAATTATAACCGATATGGAATTTAATTATATATGGAATTTAATTATATATGAAGGAAAATGAATTCATATGCAAGATTCCTTTATGGATGTGGTGGTAGTAATTTTGTCATACTCAACTTGGCTAAGCCTTCTACATTTGAACCTTGGACCATCTAGCCACTACATAGAGAGTGAAACTGGTCTGTCTTTTGTAAATAATTCAAGAATTCTTGATCGTTTTCTTATTTATATATTTGTCATTGTATTTGCAGGATATTCAAAATGGTCCCGTGGGGGGTTTTACGCTGGAATATGATGCACCACAGTCCCAAGATGTGGTTTTGCGGAGGAAATGTGAGTCAGGAGAGGAAATTGCGGTTTCAGCTATGCTGGGGCCAGATACCTTTGCAAGAGAGGGTATTTTTCCAAGGGAAGTTTTGATGAAAGTATGTGTAAAAAAGCCAGGGTTGAGCTCGATGTTGCATTTTGATTGTGGAGTTAGTGAGATGGATGGTGGCAGATCTGAGTTTGACATCCATAGTGCATGTTATCTCCAATCAGCAACTTGTCCTGGTCCTTCAGTCTACAGAGGCCCTATGTTCAGGTAAAATTTTGTTGTATTATGAACAGAACTAGCTGCCAATCTTCGTGACCTGACGAGTTTTTGTTGTTTATCAGTTGTGTCAACTGGTATGCTTATTCACTAAGGCGAAATAATGAATAAAATATATAATGTGATTTAAAGAAAAAATCTTTAAGATGAAAACACTGCTAAATGTTCTTTGTTTGTTTTGTTCTCATGTTTTGCACTGAGAGTCATGCTTCACTCCACTATCCTTCATTGCTCATTTCAAGAGGACTTGCTAGGATGCAATTGGGGTTCTCTTTAGCTTAGTGCTATACATCGTCTTAGGAAATTAGTCAGTGAGATGGTTCTGGTGTGTTTTTGCCCCTCTTCTACCATGGCCAGTTCAGGAAACCTCTCAGGTAAGAATTAAAGAATTTTTCTTCCAATGTTGGTTACATGGAGAAGGCACAAGTTCGGTTTAGCTATTGTGTTGAATGAAGAACTTTTCTAAGGGAAGGTTTTAGTACATGTTATCGATAGCATGTAGGTGGGATGGTCCATTCCCTATTATCACCTAAAGATGAATTTGTTACAGTTATTAAAAATTGTAAATGTCTTCAATCTTGTAGGTCGCTTTTATACACCTTTGTTCTGAAAAGCAGGGTAAACATGCTAGTGGTGCCTAGATCAAAATTGGCTTTGGTTTTCTTTTTTCCCCTACCCTTGTCAGTAGCTTCCTTTTTATTTATTTATTTCTCTATGAATGTAATTTTCCCAACTAGATTAAGTAGGTGTGCTTGGATTCTGTCAACTCTGCCTCTTCTTTGCTTTCCTTGGCTTGTCGTTGTAATTTAAATTTTTTGGATTCATGTCATGATATTCTTTGAGTTAGTTATTATGGGCCTTGACTTCGAACGCATCTTGATTTATTTGCTATTGTTGGAGAAGAGGGATGCTAAATGCTTGGCTTAGATAATATTTTATCAATTTTATGCTTTATGCTAATAGAGTTAAATCGTATCTAATTTAGTGGTTCTTGATATTGGATTCTTTGAGAGGATAAATAGAACACATTGCATCTTGGTTTGGGGGTATTGAAGCTCAGTAACATTTAAGTCATAGATTGGGTTTGTAAAGAAACTATACTACTTATCATATCTGATATGAATCAAATATGGTATATTATTGCAATACCAATGTTTTTTTTCTTGCTCATCTCATAAATTTGTGGCCCGTAGATAACAACTAAATTTTGATTGGATGTCCTTTCTATGCTTGTCTGTATCAGGTTGTAGTAATAGAAGGGGAGAATTACTATTTCTTATTAATGACATCTAGCAGTTTTCATCATTTTTTAAATCTTTATTGTACATTAAATGAAAATCAACTGCTATGGATGCTAAGTGGAGACATGTAAACAAGAATTGAATAAATTTGTTTTAAGGTTATATAATCCGTATATAAATTCCAGTAATTATCATATACATAAAATCTGGACAATCAGTGGGCGCTTGATGAGACCAACAACACTTTAGTATATGGGAAGAAAAATAAAGGTGTAAAAAAGGGGATGAGGGACTAAGGTCAGGTTATATGCGTGATGGTGGGTGGTATTGGGTATATGGGAGAGTGACAAGTGGCAAATGTTGATTTGTTGGGGAGTTGAATTCAGATATAGCAAGATAGTACAAAGAATAAAAGGCAATGGGAAAGATCTTTCATCATCATTAATTTTGTAAAAGGAAAAGGGGTTGGGGAGGTGCTGGCCCTTGAAGTCCAGCGGGTTTCTTTATTGTATGCAGACTCATCTTAGGTGAGCGGGTTTATGCTTACCTTTTGATTATGTTTAATTTTAGTTGTGGATGATTTGTTATTCGATTAGGAATGTCACAAAGTTGTATTAAATATAGATATTGAGATTACTCAGCATTGCTGGTGTTTTCAATTGTGTGAAGTGTTAAAATTGTTCTTGTGTGATTGGAAATTCTGGGCTAGTGACAATTGGAGTTCAGAGTGATCTGGGTGGTGGTCTGTGAGTAAACTTTTGCAGGAGAAGCCTCGGGTTTCTATCAAAGTGGTATCAAAGTAAGCTTATATTTGGTACTAGAATGGAGAATAGGGTTGATAATATTGAAAGAGAATTGGGTACGATCAGAGATTGTCTGGTGGATATGCAAGCGTGGATGAGACGAAAAGATAAAGAAGAAGCTAGAAGGGGAGAATGGAGTGGATCGGCTGAATTACATGGGAGGAACGATCTAAACCAGGGAGGGGGAAATGACAATCACGATAATCATGGGTGAGGAAGACCAGAGTATGGTGGTCGAAAACTGGATATACCGCTTTTTTCAGGAGATGATCCATATGGTTGGCTATTTAGGATCGAGAGGTACTTCAGCGTGTATAGAATCACAGAGGAGGAAGATCGATTAAACACAATTGCGGTATGCATGAAAGGTGACCCTGTGAATTGGTTTCAATGGATGGAAGTTCAAGCCCTGTTGAATTCGTGGGCCACTTTCAAACTCGTTCTTATCCATAGGTTCAGTGGGTCTCAAGAGGAAGGTCCTTACGAAGCTCTAATGGCGATCAAATAATCAGGAATTGTTGAGGAATATCGTCGTAAGTTTGAGGCAACATCTGCTCCATTACGTGAGGTTAGGGAAGACATTTTGTGGGTTGCTTTTATTAATGGGCTTAAACCCGAGATCAAAGCTGAGGTAAGGTTGGGTAGGCTTGAAACTTTGGTCCAATTGATAAAGTTAGCCCAAAAGATTGAAGAAAAAAATTGGGCTTTAGATGAAATTAAAAATGGGCTGAATAAAGGGACACGATTTGGTGGGTTTAATGGAACAAATAGAGGCGTCAGTTCCTTTGGGATGGGTTCGGGTCGCCAATTAGGATTCAATAGCAATGGGTTTAGGTCGCAAATCTACCAGCCCTTATTCACAAATACACCCAAATCAAGCATTCCGTAGGATCAACAGCGACAATTCCCAAATGCTAACCCAACCAACAGCCAAAGAGGTAGCAGCTCCATGGTGAATCAACCCATAGAGCAGAGTCTTTCTAATCGCAGAGAGTTTCCCTTTAAACACATGATTGAGAATGAGATCCAGAAGAAAAAAGAGAGAGGTTTGTGCTTTAGGTGTGATGCAAAAAAAATTTCCTGGTCACCGTTGTGGAGAAAGACAATTTCAAGTCATCCTCGTGGATGAAGAGGAGGAAGAAACCGAGCTTGTTAGGGTGGGAGAAACGAACGAGGAATCTGAGGAAGCTACCTAGGATGACGTTGAGTTGTCACTCAGTTCTGTAGTCGAGATCAACGGACCAAGAACCATGAAATTAAAGGGTAAGATTCAGGATACGGAATTAATTGTTTTGACTTTTGATTGATAGTGGAGTGTCTCATAATTTTATTAGTAGAGGAGTAGTTGAGAAATTAAAATTTCCTATCACTGGGACGCAGTCATTTGGAGTGAGTAAGGGATGGTTATCGGGTGAGAAGTGAGGGTGAGTGCCGAGAAATTTGTATTGATCTTCAGGGAGTCTCAGCTGTGTTGGATTTTTTCCCATTCAACATGAACAGCTCGGATGTGGTGTTGGGCATGGCTTGGTTAGAGACGCCGGGGGAAACAACGATAGATTGGAAGAACCAAGTAATGAGATTAAAGGATAAGGGCAAAACTGTGACACTCTGTGGGGATTCGGCATTGAGCAAGACGTTGGTATCCTTGAAAGCAATGTTAAAGACAACACAGAAGGAAGGGCTATCCAATGGAATTTGGCTCCTTGCAAAAACAGCCAGATGATGGGGACGACATGGACAATAGACTGCTGAAATTATTGGAGCTGTTTCAGTCGGTTTTTAAACCCTTAGCTGGATTACCCCCCATTAGGAACCATGAATACGCCATTCGGCTCTTACCCAACGCCCAACCACCAAATATCGGACCTTACTGCTATCCCTACTACCCAAAAAATGAGATCGAGCGAATTGTCAGAGAAATGTTAGCTTCAGGCATTATCAAACCGAGTGTAAGCCCATTTTCTAGTCCAGTGTTACTTGTCAAGAAGAAAGATGGCGGATAGAGGTTTTGTGTCGACTATCGAGCTTTAAAGAAATTAACAGTTCCGGACAAATTTCCAATCCCCGCGGTGGATGAGTTATTTGATGAATTTTTTATTTTTATTTTTTTTGAGGGGTGGGGGGGGGGGGGGGGGGGGGGGGGGGGGGGCTACAGTCTTCTTCAAATTGGATTTGAAATCGGGGTACCACCAAATCAGAGTGAGAGAGGAAGACACCCTTAAGACTTCCTTTAGGACCCATGAAGGGCATTATGAATTCCTAGTCATGCCCTTCGGATTAACCAACGCGCTGGTAACTTTCTAAGCACTAATGAATGATATTTTTCGCCATACTTGAGGAAGTTTATTTTGGTGTTTTTTGATGACATTCTCGTGTATAGTACGACCATGGAAGAGCATGTGCAATACTTAATGATCACCCTGCAAACACTTCACGAGAATCAGTTAGTTGCCAACCACGAAAAATGTTTCTTTGGGCAGCAAAAACTCGAGTATCTAGGGCACATTATATTGTCGGAAGGAATAGCAATTGACTCTTCCAAAATTGACAGTATTCTTCAATGGCCAGTTCCAAAAGATTTAAGAACTCTTTGGGGATTCCTTGGCTTGACAGGGTATTATCGACGATTTGTCAATGGGTATGGAAAAATTGCGATTCCTCTAATTGCACTATTAAAGGAAGACTCATTTAAATGGAACAGTGACGCACAGAGGGCATTCGAAGAATTGAAGCAGATCATGACTTTAGTACTAGTTTTAGCTATGCCAGATTTTTCCAAGGAATTCGTGATTGAGATAGATGCGTCAGGACATGGTTTAGGGGTTGTTCTGATGCAAGAAGGCAGGCCATTGGCATTCTTGAGTAAAGGGTTGTCGTTACAGTCCAGACTTAAGTCAGTGTATGAGAGGGAGCTTATGGCCATGGTCATGGCAATCTAGAAATGGCGGCACTATTTATTAGGCAAACATTTTGTGATAAAAACGGATCAAAGGAGTTTACACTTCCTAAATGAACAGAGGTTGTTGAGTGAGGACCAGCAAAAGTGGGTGATGAAACTGATGGGGCTCCGCTTTGACATTCAATATAAACCTGGTCAGGAGAATAAGGTGGCTGACGCACTTTCTAGAAGGCTTGAGGTTGGGCTACTTAATATTTTATCAATAGGCTGTTTTGTAGGCATAAAGGATCTGGAAAATGCGGTCCACCAGGATGCCAAGTTGAGGAAAATAGTTCAAAAGCTGCTTATTCACCCAGCTAGCCGACTACCTTATAAACTAGTGGGGAACCAATTGATGTACCATGACAGGTTGGTCATGCCACGCACAGGGGCTCATATTCAGACCTTATTACAAGAGTTTCACTTATCTCCCATTGGAGGACATTCAGGTTTTTTTCGCACTTATAAACTCTTGGCCAATGTAGTGTATTGGGAGGGTATGAAGAAAGATATCCGCACATTTGTTGAAGCATGTGAGGTTTGCCAAAAGAATAAATATCAGGCTTTGAGTCCGACTGGGCTGTTGCAACCGTTACCCATTCCAAATCAAGTGTGGGAAGACATATCGATGGATTTCATCACAGGTAATAATGAGACCAACAACATTTTAGTATATGGGAGGAAAAATAAAGGTGTAAAAAGGGGGATGAGGGACTAAGGTCAGGTTATATGCGTGATGGTGGGTGGTATTGGGTTTATGGGAGAGTGACAAGTGCAAATGCTGATTTGTTGGGGAGCTGAATTCAGTTATATCAAGAGAGTACGAAGAATAAAAAGCAATGGGAATGATCTTTCATCATCATCGATTTTGTAAAAGGAAAAGGGGTTGGGGAGGTGCTGGCCCTCGAAGTGCAGCGGGTTTCTTTATTGTATGCAGACTCATCTTAGATGAGCTGGTTTATGTTTACCTTTTGATTATGTTTAATTTTAGTTGTGGATGATTGGTTATTCGAATAGGAATGTCACAAAGTTGTTATTAAATATAGATATTGAAATTACTCAGCATTGCTTGTGTTTTCAATTGTGTGAAGTATTAAAACTGTTCTTGTGTGACTGGAAATTCTGGGCTAGTGACCATTGGAGTTCATAGTGATCTGGGTGGTGGTCTGTGAGTGAACTTTTGCAGTAGAAGCCTTTGGGTTTCTATCAGCGCTCCATTTTGATTTCTTTCTTTAATGTCACTGCAGACATGTTACTTTCTTCTGTGTGTGTAATAACTGACCCAGCCGTGTTATGATCATTTAATCTTTGTGTTGGTTTCTGTAACTCACATGAAATAACTTTTTTATTTTAATTAAACATCGTCTTCAAGTGATATTGTTCGGAGACTCACATGTTTGTCTTATTAATTGCAGCACTTTGGACCGTCAGTTACAAGGTGCGCTCAAGGAATATCTAGTTGCCAGAGGAATTGGAGAAAGTCTAACCAACTTCCTTCTCCTCCACTTGCATAAAAAGGAGCAAGGCCAATATGTGAACTGGTTGCAAAAACTTGAATCTTTGGTGGCTAAAGGCGAGTGACATATATGAGATATCGGTGAAGGGTTTACGTTATAAATTTTATTTCTTTTAACATTTGCAGCATCCCTTTTTATTTGAAAAGGATTGTAGCTGAAATTAATTCAAACTGAGCTCAAATTCTAATTATAAACCAAAATGTTTACATAATCAAGAGTTGTATCATCATCTCGAAATTGGGACATTTTTTTTCAACCCAGAGCTTATAGTTTGCGGCAACAAGTTACTTTTCCCTGTTTTTATACTCTGACCGTAGTTTTATCATTGGCTATATGTACTGCTAAAATTGCCTACATTGATTATTGGTGTTTCACGCTTGCAGCCTGCCCTGCAGTACAAAATTGATCCTTTTTCTATGATCGATATGATCCTGTGTATTATATGACCTTGTTTTTAGTAGAATTGAGTTTGAATGGGTTATATGATTGAGTTTCCTTCAAGTCTTCAATGAATTATCGTTTTAGCTTTTCTTGTTCCTTTTGACACTTGGTTGTTTTTGTGGCGTATTTTCCACATGAAACCCTTCAAGCTTGCTCCGTTTCGCTACCAAATTTAGTCATATTTTGTTTAAGACAGTTTTAGTTGTGAGAAATGCCAAGCTCTCAGGTTCTTCTCCCCATTTTACCTTTATATCCCAGTGTTTTCAAATTTAAAATTAAAGCCTTCAATCGAGGTGAAAACATAAGTTAATTGTAAAGCTTCTGGTATGGTGATAGAAAAAATGTTCCATATGTTAAATACCTAAGGTAACAATAGATGTGCTTTTTTTTATTATAACAATAAATGTCTTATCTATTTGTGCAAAAAACCTTTTTTACAGCACCCATTATTATATCAACAAAACTAATATAATCCAAAACTAATAGTTAAGTGTTGAGATTTTCTAATCCCACTTATATTATCATTAGCCCCCGACCTTTTATCATAAACAATCAACAATGTGTATGATTTTTCATAAAGGAATGAAACACATATTCATAAAAGAGGATTTGTGATTTTTGAATTGGATAGTTCTGGCATATATTTATGAAGGACCGTCTGTGCTATGGCAGTTGGGAGATGGCGTCTAGAAGAAAATAAAAAAATTGTTAAACATAAATATATTAATTTAAGAATTCACTTGGTTGTTAGTTTGCTTCACAAACCGTTTGTGATAAAGATTATGAACACCGAATTCTAATTAATATCATCTAAAACCAGTTTTTCTTAATTAAATATTTTCGAAATTTATTGTGTATCCATATTTTTTTTTTTAATAAAAAGTGATAACCAATTATTAAATAAATAGGGTTAAAAATCACTTTTCAAATAAAAGAAATACTCTATGAAACAAATATGAATATATTTATGGGTCTATGGAAGTAATTCTTATTTCTAGGAAGTGATTTTTAGCTTCCATCTAATTTATCAAATTGCCCTACTTTTAAATTTTTATTTTTATTTTTTTTTAATTTTAACAAGTTTAGTTTTAATGAAAATTACTAGAAATGGCGATATTAAATATAAATACACTCATACATCAAGTTTGAAATAGGGAAAAGACGTGTAAAACAAAAAGACCTAATTAAACTTTGAGGTTATTTTTTATATCAATAAGAAACTTTTAAAAAAATAAAAAATAAATAAAAGATGTATAACTATTAACTAGTACAGGAGGATATTGATAAACTGGGTGGAGTTTTTTTTTTTTTTTTTTTGTTTTTAATAACCCAAACAGCCTTTTAGGTAAGCCCATTATAAAAGCGCTTTTGAAATTGGAACTTGTTTATTTGATAAATGATATTGGACAACCACTTACTCACAGGTTGCAACACAATTCCATTCGTCAGATTACATGTTTATCAATCAATTAATGACAGCTTTAACCATCATCCTCTAAAACAAACAAACAAACTTTCAAATGATATATTTATAACAAAAATGCTTGTTGGATTAATTTATCCGGATAAAATAGAGATCTATTTGACTTTTTATAGGATAATCTATGTATAAAAAAACATATTTGAAAGTTAGAATGCACGAAGAATGATACATGTGATACTATAGTATATATATTATTATTTTGCATAAATTTTCAATCAAATTGAAAACAAGTAAGGTATACCTTGTTACCTTAAGTCTTTAGTAACCTTAAAGACTTTTAATTTCAAGAAAAATTAAACAAAAGAGTATCCACCCTAAGGTAAAAGAAGAATTAGGTCAAAAGAGATATTTAAAGTTCTCAGGAATTTTTTATCTCTACCCTAAAATTGATATATCATTTTCTTTATATATATAGCCTTGTAAACAATTCAATAATTGTTTTGAACTTCTTTAAAAAATTCTATAATTGTTTTGGAGTTGTAAATAATTCCAAAATTATTACGAAGTTATTAAACTTTTTTAAATAATAACATTAGATTAACATTTAATCATAATTAACAATTTAACTCTTAAATTGTTTATATATTTACAATTACAACCCACTATTAAATCTAATTTAATATAAAGAAAATAATTAATTATGAACTTAGAATTACACTTAATTTCATTTAACAATTTAATCTTTTAAATTGTTCATAATTACAAATATAACCCTCCATTGGGTCTAATTCAATGATGATAATATAAATGTCTTTATTACCTTGGTAAGCTAGCCAATCTTGGATAACCAATTCTCTTTAGCTATTTCTCCATTCTCCTTAGTTTTTTATGTGTGGCCTCTTAGGTTCACTGTGACTTAGCTGTAGACCTAATATCGTTGTCTATTCCGATATGTTTCGTCATAATTCTTTATGACCGAAACTCCCATCAAATATGGTAGGCATCTACCAATTTTCCATAACTCCTAAGTCACAGTAAAGATATACTCCAACGAACTCTTTTATAATCATATGTGTTGCTTAATTAAATTCTTCTTTTGTCTAATCTCAATTAAGAATTAATTCATGGTATGTCAAAATCCTTGTCTTAATCTTATATCAAATTGACAATCAATACACACTGAACGTGTCACCATGAAACAACCTTTCAAGTAACCTTTCAAGCTAATATCATAGTGATATAACTTTTATAATTACATATACTAATATCATCACAGGATATTCAACGAAGACATTCAGCATGTCTACTATGTATTATCTAATTAATATTACCTATGTAGGGAATACTTTTATGATTTTAATTTTCTAAAGATTTATATCATCTAGTCATTTCACATGTTATATATATATATAAAGCAATAAGTTACATGTGAAATAAGAACACTTTTTTTTATTAATAAGATAAAAATGTATATACAAAATACATGAACATATATATATAAAACATAATACCCTGGAATCGACAACACAATTGGTTCCTAGGGCATACACTAACAATATTTGCCCTTGATGAATTATGAACTAAAAAAGTGATTTAATGATGAGAGAGATAATGGTTCTCTCTCTTCATTAAGTCTGTAAATCAAATTTCTATGAGATATTTTCAAAATTTTGGATTTGTTGTAAACTATTAGATTTGTTACCAAGAACGAATCTAATATTTTTATTTAATTATATGATAAGAGTTATTATATATGTAATTCATGCCAACAATTATAAGTTTAATTATAATCAAGATATTTGTGATAAAAATTCAATGTCAAACAAAATCTATATTCTATTGCAGGAAAATCACTTGCTCTTCATAAATGCATAGTGGTCTAGGCTTTAATGTAAATTCAAAAGTTAATGTCAATTTAGTTATAATTTGCCACAAGTTGAAATTTGTTACATTTTGTTAGCTCTATAATCAATACCGACCACACTTCTACTATGCGGTTTTGTTGCCAGAATTGGAAAGGAATAAAGAAAAAATGATTGGATTCGTTCTGCTGATGCTCTTGTATATTGGTGGTTTGTAATTTTAGAGGTTAAGTTGGATAAATTGTCCTATAGTCTCTCCTCTTATTATGTGTGAATTCATGTAGTGTTATTAGGGGTGACTGAAATTGAGGTTTATAATGATGTGATTTTCCTCCCTTATTTTGGGATTTTTTTTCTACTAAAACAACTGTCGAAGTATCTACTAAGTAAGACTCTTGAATTGTTGATTATGATTAATTTGTCCAGTCTCTCCGTTTGCTTGTATGGTTTAAACTCTAAATACTAAGGAGTACATTTTGTATAAAACGTTCTGATGTATTATAAAGTGTTGGACCTTACGATTTGCTTTGTCAGTAATCTGACATGAAAGTCCTTTTTTTGGTTGGTAGTTGGCATCTAGTAGGTTGTTTATGTTTAAATTTTCCTGTGCCTCAAGTAAGTAATGAAAATCATTTCAATTGACCAGATTTCATATATGTCATAGTTCCAATGTCCGTCGGTGTACTAAAATTATGATTTTATCTATTGTTTGTTTTTTGATAACAAAACCATGTTTAATTAGTTTTTCAGGTCGGACTCTTTGATTTTTCTTGACTGGGCTACTCTTTCTGCAGGCAAATCACACTGATCAAGATTTACTAATCTTAAATTATTTTTATTTAATTGCATAAAGTATAAGTTGTTAGACCATCTACATTAAAGCAATAAGTTACGCATCTTATGAAGAAGCAATAAGTTAGACATTTGAATTATAGTACTTGCAATAAGGATTACAATTGCAACTTTGGGTGATAATACGGTGTACCTTTACATTTTTTTTTTTTTTTTTATAAAGCAATTTAATTATTACAATAAATTAATTCTTACATTCCAACTTTCCAATAAATTAATTCCTACTTTTCAACTTCTATTCTTGGAAACTTTGAAATAATAATTATTTCTTTCTCATCCTTTCATAATGTCAATAGTGTGAATTGTTTTCCCTCCAAAAAACAAGGCTTAGGAGCAAAAAATAATTTTATTTTACTAAAGGTTAAATTTGTACATATCAGCTTAACACTTTCCTATTTATAAATAAAAATGATAAATGATGTTTGATGATGAGTAAAGCATGTTATTGGGGAAACATTAAAAACACACAAAAGACATAGTTAATGTGGTCGGGTTGATGGTAACATGACTTCCTCTACTTCTCCGCCTCAACTCTTGCCTAATTAGTAGGGGTGTTCGGTTCTGGATACCCTGCACTTTTTGAAAGAATCAGAATCGGAACCAGAACCGATGGTTCCTTGAAATTTGGAATCAGAACCGGAACCGACGGTTCCGGTTCCTAGGTATCCAGAACCAGAACCTGTAACAATGGTTCTGATTCCGGTTCTGGGTACCCTGTATAATTCATGACCCCCCCAAAAGTTTTTAAAATGGCAAAAAAACCCTTAAAAACTTACAAATACCACCCCACTTGGCACTAATTAACAAAAATAAAATTACAAATTATAAATTCAAAATTGCAAACTCCATTACTTTGTAAAGGTAAATTCTCAAAAGTCAAACCAACTTACTTTAAATATTATGAAATATAAATATAAATGTATTCACATTACTTTTTCTACAAAAATTTTTATTAACCCCCCTAATCTTTAATTTTATTTTATATTAGTCTCAGTTCTTGGTTCTTAACTATAAGAACCGGAACCGGAACCGTACAGTAACGGTTCCAAAAATTTGGAACCAGAACCTACCCATTGACGATTAGTTCTAGGTAGGAACCAGAACCAAACTCAGAGTACCTGTCAGTTCCAGTTCCAACCGGTTCTTTTAAACACCCCTACTAATTGGTTTGATAATGGACAACTACGTGCCAATAATTAATTATAACTCAGTGATGCTTTTGGTTCCTGACCTTTTATTTTATTTGACCACTTTTTTAATTTCAATTTTATTCTTTGTTGAAAATTATTAAATAGGACAAACCAAAAGTAATAGATATATCTAACGCATATAATCATTTAAAAAACTTTAATTTTTATCTACATTATAAAACTTTATTTTGAATTAATTTTAATGCATGTTTTTAACAATTTTGGTTCAACTTGCTTTCTTCTTCTTCTTCTCCTTTTTTTTATTTTATTAGTTTTTTTTAGAACAAAACAAATGTGTTATTGTTTTTGAGAAGCAAGGTTAAGAAAATTAAATCATTCACCCAATAGTAGTATTTATGGATAAATAACTCAAATCATTTTGTACACCTCATATGTTAAAGATTTTCTAAATTACTTATAGTGTTGAATGAAAAAACGTTTTATTAGTAAAAAAAATAAAAAAATAAAAAAACAGAGAAATTTATCAATATTTCATTTTATAATTAAATTAGTTATTGATCTCTTCAATAATTTGATAATTGTATTGTATAAGTTTCTCAAAACAATGTATATATATATATATATACACACACACATTGTTTTGAGAAACTTATACAATACAATTATCAAATTATTGAAGAGATCAATAACTAATTTGATTATAAAATGAAATATTGATAAATTTCTCTGTTTTTTTATTTTGATATATATATATATAATGTTAAACCTCAATAAACTAATAATCAATAAATTAATAATCTGGATTAAATAATTTTTTTGGTCGGTCCCGACTTGGGACCAATATAATAAATTAATAATTCGCTAAATTTATAAGATAATAGATTTCAAAAGAAATACATAAGTATCACTTGATATATAAATTAATAATCTCTTTAGAGATCAAAATTATATATATACATGACTCAATTAGGAGGTTTTTGAATTATTCCTTATACCACATTAACTTCTAACTAAAGGACAACTATTCTTTATACTACATTAATTATACACAGTAGATAAATGCATTAAGTTCAATGTTTTGAAAAAAAAAAAAAATTGTCTGAATAAATTAATAAATTATTAATTTATGCAATTAAATAATATATAGATTAATTGATAAATTTTCATAATCCTAAAGATATTAATTTATCAATGATTGTTATTTAAATCCATAAAAAAAAAATTAACAAAGTATGAGATAAATAATTAAAATTTTGATAAAAAGGATTACTTTTTAAAATATATAGGGTTTATTTAAATGTTTTAAGGCTTTTAATAGGATTTTTTTAATTAAAAAGGATCAAATTAGATAAAATATAGGGACAACATGTGTCATTGTATTACGACATTCTGTCTCCCAGTTGTTTGAATTATTAAAATTATGTGGTTACTCACGCTGACCCACATGCGCACACCAACATCTTAATTAAAGATTATTGTTTCTTGATTGTGAAGATTTTCATAAATTTTAGTGGAGACTTTAATGAATTTCAAAAGTGAAGATCTTCTTTATTTTATGCGCAAGTTGTATTAAAAGAAAGCAATTGGTTGAATGAAGATTTAACTTTAATGTTTAAAAGCTACTTTTTTTTTTTTTTTTTTTTTGTTAGTGCGAAAGTTGAGGACTTAATGTTCGATATGGGCTACCTATTTATATCCCCCTTTTTATATGTAAAGTAAATAGTCCATGACAAATACCGAATAATTATTTCAATTAAAGACTATATATCTCCCCCTTTTTTTTTTTTTTTTAATAATCTAGTAGGTTTAGAATATATATTTTTTTCTATTCTATCATAGGAGAGTAAATTAAAAAAAAAAAAAAAAACTCTTAATTTAAGTTTCTTACCTTAGTGGCAATACTTGTAGTTTTATTTATTTTATGTTGCAAGCATCTAGCTTATAATAAAATACTGAAGTAACCTTGCAAATATCATTTATTTCGAAAATTATCATAAAATATTCGTTTTTTTACTTTAATATCAGAAAAGTTCAACAAATTGCAAAAAAAAAAAAAAAAAAAAAAAAAAGATGGGATAAATTATTAAAATGAGTAAATATATTTATTTAGTGTTTACAATGATCCCTCGTTAAGTAAACAAACGACCTTTTAGAGAAATTTTCAAATTCTTATTTCTAAAAATCATATTTCCACAACAGCGGCAATACCCAAATTAATTCTTTTATGATTGATTGATAATAAACTTAATTAAAATTAGCTTATAAGCAACAATTGCTTATAAACTAAAATTAACTTATAAGTATTTGAAATTTTAAGCAATTACGTGTTTGATTAAAGTACTTATAAGTGACTGATAAGTAATTGACGTGTTTGGTAAAATGTGGTTTATAAGTACATTTTATTATAAAATTACTAAAAAAGGTACTACATTAAACAAGGACATACTATAGAATTTTAAAATTAAATAAGGACAATGTGGTAATATACTTGGTCAAACTAGCTTATAAGTAAAGTACTTATAACCAAAAAAAAAAAAGTACCTCTCCCCCAACTTATTTTTTTTAACTTATAAACTCAACTTATAAGTTCAAAAAAATTATAAACAAACAGGTCAGCTTAATTTTATGGCTTATAAGTAAGTTTGATCAGCTTATAAGCTTAGACAAACATCCCCTTAATTAACTATTTCTGCATTATTGATAATTTACTCAATTAACTTGTAAATACCTTGTCGCACATGTATTATTATGGATAGAGTTTATCCATAATGAAATACAGCAGAACCAGAAGTAGATAAATCCTTTTGGGGAGAACGGCATTTTCCCACCCAAAGTTTGGAAAAATAACATTTCCCACCCATTAAGTTTCAAAACAACACTTTCCCACCCTCCGTCATGTTTCATTAGTGCTTTTTTGTTACTTTTTTATTGAAAAGACAAAAATACTCTTAAATATTTGACTTCATAATTTTTGTATCATTTTATGTCATATCAACATAATTAATTACCAATATACCCACTCTATAAATAAAAAAATACTAATATACCATTAACTATATATGAGAATATAAATTATCTATTTGTCTTTCCAGTTTTTTTTTTAATTAAAAATAATGTTTTAAATGAATGGAATTACTGTTGGATTTTTAAAAATTTACAACCTTTAAAATTGCCACTTTGTCCTTATATTTGCTGCAACACTAAAGTGGCATTTATATTTAAATTTTTTCGATTTAAACCCACATAAATATTAGCATTACTACTATCCGAAAAATAAGAATCCAATTCGTAAAATTGTAAAACATTATATTATATATAGATATATATATATAATATATATATATAATTATATATATATATCCTTTGAAGGTTAAAATAGCAAGAATCCAATTCAAAGAAAACATGTATGGTAGAGTACAAGACTGGCAAATGCTAGATACGAATATTATTTAGTTTAATTACACGACATGACAAGCTCAGCAAATGCCATCAGTCACCCTAGTAAACCAATCACAATCTCATATTCAAGCTTTGCTACCTGAGAGAAAATAGCTGGATCTCGTAATGCATACATGTATTTCAAACAATCTTCCTCGTGTCATTCAAGCTTTCTACCGCCTTGACAGAGTTTTCGTCATAATTTAAGTCCTCAAGGCGCAAAAATCATTTTAAGAAAGTCAGTTAGACATGATAATGAAACAACAAAAAAAGACAAAACATGTAAAGGAGAATACACCTCTAGTTTGTTGACATATTCATTCTAGATATTATAAGGCCAAAACATCTGCGACTTTGGTGTCTCCAGATAATCTCAAATAATGTTTACTTTCTGTTGTTGTAGATCCAGTCAAGCTTTAGCATTTCAAATCAAAAGTTGAGGCTGGTAAAAAAGCACATTGTTGCTCCATATAATGAATACCTGAAGAATTACACCCATTTAATTGGGAAGATCTTCTGGATCCATATCTTCCTTCCCAGCAGATGCATGGAAAAGCTTTAATAAGCCTAATCCAACAAGTCCAGCGACATAGTGGCAATATTCATCATAATCATCAATTGTGATATGCATTTGGTCTATCTGCTTTTTCTGCATGTAATTAGCTCAAGAAGCTCATCTCTATCATCATATATAGATTATTATTGTATCTTAGAATGATAGATACATGTTACATGATTCACAAACCTCCTTGCAAATAAAATTTTAATATTTTAGAGCAATGGAATATCAAGCATTTAATTAGACTCTAACAACTTACACAATTCACCAATCTCCTTGCAAATAAATTTTGCAATCCTTGCACCCATTCTTTGGGTATCAAGCATTTTAAATTTTGACTGTAAGGACCCTATCATCATATAAGATGGTCATTCTAAAATTGTTCGTAGCCTTAATATTATCCTAAAGTAAAGGCACAAATAATACAGTAAGACTGTCATTGAATGACCCTATCGAAAGATAGTAACAAATATTACATGTTAAAGTTGTTTGGTGACAACTTGGTGCAACGCATGGGCGCTTGTATTTGACAAGTTCACTAGACAGACCCACTAGAGGATTTCATATAGATATTAACCCCAATATCCATGGAGTATATCCTTTAACATATATATATATATGCCCCCCACTTAAATTGCAGATGCTCATATGGAGAATCGAACCTGAGATTGTGTGTCTATCCATACTATCCCCAATTCATTCTAACCATCTAGACTACCCACAGATAAATCATATCAAAATATTGAAATTATGAAAAAAAAGATAAATATTAAAAATATGTATTTTAAGGGGTTGAAACATAAAAGAGAAATTACAACAAAAGTAATAATATTTTACTATAAAAGCTAGATAAATCTTTGAATATTTTATGAGTAGAAATTTTATTATAGTTTAATTTGGAGGTGTTGTTATTTGTGTTGACTTAATAACTTGTTCATTAGTAAATTTTCTTGGTTTTGTTTTACACTCGTCAAAGTATTATAAATTTATTCCATATCGTCAAACATAATCATAAATATATTAATTATAAAGAGAATTATAAATAAATACTCATATTTTTATATAACTTATATCCAATATATTATTTATTATAAGTTTATTTACAATTATATTATTAAATTTAGTTAATGTCTTGACCCCTTAGAATGAGTTTCTAGCTATGCCCTTAAATGTAGCTGATATAATCTTAAGGAAAGAGTTTATATGTTTTGTTTTTGTTTTTGTTTTTTCTAAAAAAAAAAAATTAATTACAATAAATTAATTTCAACTTTCCAACTTCTATCTTGGAAATATTGAAATAATTATTACTTCTCTCTCATCTTTCCATAATATCAATGGAGGGAATTGTTTTCCCTCCAAAAGGCAGGGTTTAAGAGACAAAAATATATTTATTTTATTGAAGGGTAAATTTGTAAATTTACTTTTCTAAAAAAGTTTTTGATCCGGATAAAGATCAACTAATCCAAATAACATCCTGTATTAAATACACCTTGCAACCAGAGCGAATCCAATACACATGACACACATTGGCTTCGTTTGGTTCACAATTGGGTGTTTTTGGGAAAAGTTTTCTGAAAAAAGTTAAAAAAAAGTTGAATTGGGCGGGTATTACGATGTAGGATTTATAAATTAATAAAATACCCCCTATATTTATTTATTTACAAAATACCCCCATAATAAAATCTTAAAAGTTAACAAAAACACCCCCAACCCAATGTCAAATACGGACAGCCGGCCACCACCGCCGGAGGGTGGCCGGGTTCACCGTATTGGCGCATGACCGGCTGGATCTTGCCGGTCGTGCGCTGATATGGCCTTTGCCGGCCAGATCCACGGTGGCCAGTGGATCTGGCCGACAAAGGCCAGATCTACGGCCAGATCTGGCTGTCAACGGCCAGATCTGGTCGTATTTGCTCGTCAACAACGACCATCAACGATGGTTAACGACGACCGTTTGTTGGCCGTCGTTATAAACTATTACGGCCAAAGATCTGACCGTCAACGGCCAGATCTTTGGCCTTAGATCTGGCCTTTTTCGGCCAGATCCACTGTGGATCTGATCGGAAAAGGCTAGATCGGCGCACTACCGGCCAGATTCAGCCGATAGTGCGCCATTCTAACAGATTCCGACCACTTTTCGGCAGTGGTGGCCGGAATCTGGTAAATATAAATTACTGGGGTGTTTTTATAATTTTTAAAAAAATATTTAGGGGTATTTAATTAAATTATCAAATTTAAAGGGTTTAAAAAAAGTTGAATAATATTGAGAGTAGTATTCCCAAAAAATCAAAGTTTTTGGGTATTTTACTGTTTAACTTTTTTGGGAATACTAAAAGTAGTATTATGAAAGTTGAAACAAACGAAGCCATTGACACTTATATTTAATTGTCACAAAACTCAATGCACCACAAACACCCTTATACCCACAATAGTCTTGAACTTAACTTTAAACCCCTAACTCAATACACTCAAATCCTAACTCATTACACCTAGGGTGTGTTTAGTAGACTATTCATATCCTATCTTATTCCTATTCTACTTAAAATACATATTTGTTTCAATATTCTTAAAATCTAATTATATTATATTCAACACAAAATATTTTTTTTAATCCCATAGGTTTGTTAATTTAGCTAAACACCCCCAACAATAAAAATTTATGGCTCCGTTTGGTTCACAATTTTGTGTTTTTGGGAAATTTTTTTTGAAAAAAGTTAAAAAAAAGTTGAATTGGGCGGGCATACGATGTAAGATTTATAAATTAATAAAATACCCCCTATGTTTTTTTACAAAACACCCCCTATAATAAAACATTAAAAGTTAACAAAAACACCCCCAACCCACCCTCAAATATGGACAGCCGGCCATCATCGTCGGAGGGTGGCCAGAGTCACCGTATCGGCGCATGACCGGCTGGATCTTGCTAGTCGTGCGTCGATATGGCCTTTTCCGACTAGATCCACGGTGGATTTGGCCGGCAAAGGCTAGATCTACGGCTAGATCTGGCCATTGACGGCTAGATCTGGTCGTATTTGCTCGTCAAATATGACCAACAAACGGTCGTCATTGATGGTCAACGACGACCATTTGTTGGCCGTCGTTACCGATTGGTCCCGTCAACGGCCAGATCTTTGGCCTAAGATCTGGCCTTTTCCGGCCAGATCCACCATAGATCTGGCCGAAAAATGCTAGATCGGTGCACTACCGGCCAGATTCAGCCGATAGTGCGCCATCCTACTAGATTCTGTCTATTTTCCAGCAGTGGTGGCCGGAATCTGGTAAATGTGGATTGTTAGGGTGATTTTACAATTTTTAAAAAAATATTTAGGGGTATTTAATTAAATTAACAAATTTAAGGGGTTTAAAAAAATTGAATAATATTGTGAATTTTTAGGTATTTTACTGTTTAACTTTTTTAGAAATACTAAAAGTAGTATTCCCAAAAACCAACCAATCAAAGCCTATAATGTTCCCCAAAATTCGGCATTGTTAAAGAGAGTTTTACTGATAATATAAAGTGATATATTAAAATATGAATAATAATAATAAATATAAAAAAAATTATACAAACTTTTCATTTATACAAACTAATATGTCATAATTGAATGAGTATAAAAAATCAACTTATTAAATGCTTAATAAATATAGACAAATGACGTGTTAATAAAAGAGCAGTATCATAATTCTTAAAATATTGAACTTGTGATATCTATTGTAGTTTAACTTCCAAAAAAAACTTCTTCAAATAGTAACAACTCTCATAAATGCCCTAAATTATTTGATTTATAAACACAGTAATCATCACATTTCTACATTAAAATTATATATATAATTTTATTTTATTGTAAATCAATATATACCATAAGATATTAAACATTAAAAATAGAAAGAGATTTCTTTTAGTAACATTATCAAGCCTAGTTGATAGGGTGCGACTAGGAATAGTATTTCTTCTATAATGTCAAAATTAATATATGAACATTAATAAAATACCAATTTAAAAAAAAAATCAATTTTAAATAATGTACCTAATTTAGATCTTGATAAAAGAGTTAATACGGTTTAGGTCTCCTAGTCTGAGTCTTGAGATTTAAAATACTAAGATATAATCCCCTTGAATTAAGAAAAGGTAATAAAGTTTTATATTTTATATTATATTATTATTTAATTAATTAATACTTCTAACAATATCAAAATAAGGAGTATTTTGATTTTTAAATAGAAATATTATCCTAATTAATAAATTATGTAAATATTTATCAATTTTTAGAGAAATAAATCTTAGTATTTTAAAATATAGGATTCAGACCAGTTAATTGAAAATAAAGTTTTTCTCCCTTAAAACATAATACGGAGAAGATAACAACCTCACAAAGAGTACGGTACAACAATGGATATAGTGTGAAATCATTTAATTATTTATTTTAAAAAATTTGAACCCTTCAATTTTGATACTACATATGTCTTTCGTTCGTTGTCGTTTGATGTTAATGTTCAGTAATTTTAAGTCTGCAACCTAATCTCATAATTTTTTCTCATAACTTCTGACGTGATAGCTCGTAATTTGTTAACTCGTAAATGGATAACGAAACCTATAGCAAGCAGGCCTGACCCATTTGCAAGTTGACTAATTGCGATGTATTACATCGAGAATTATGAGAAAAAGTTGTAAAATTAGGATGTTGACCTAATATTACTGTTAATGTTATATGTTGATGACATATGGATATCACTATGACTAAAAAAAAGACATTTATCATAAGAGTTTACTACTTTTATCTATCCAAATAATGACTTAACATAAGAGTTGTGAGAGAAAGTTGTAAAATTGGGTTGTGGCCTAATATTACACTTAATGTTATATGTTGATGGCATATGGATATCCCCACGACATAAAAAAAGACATTTATCATAAGTGTTTATTACTTTTTTTCTATTCAAATAATGACTTAATGACATTTTTCCACTTATAGACTTTTAAAATACTATTTTATTACCCTAATTTATATTCTCATGACGAACAGAGAGCAAACTTGGTCGAGATTGTTCAGATTTTTGAAGAGAGGAGGCCAATGAGTCTTTTGGTGGTAAAATACTGGATTTTGGTGATTGTGATTGATTGGAATTTGACTTGGGAGAGACAGTTGTGCAAACCCTAATTGCTAGATTGTTGGCGATTGGTGGGGTTGATAGGAATAAAGTTTGAGAGGTTTGGGTGAATGATGATTGGGGAAGAGAATGGTGGTTGTGTGAGATCACAACGATGCCATAATCGGAAACGAAATATAAACTAGGATGATAAAATTGTATTTTAAAAGTTTGTGGGTGAAAAGGTAATTAAACCATTATTTGGGGGGGAAAAGGTTGTTTACTCTTCGTTATAATAAAGGTTTTTTTTTTTTTCTTTCTTCGGTGCGGTTCATTGGGCCACGAACCAAATAGTTAACAAGTCAAATGGCTGTAGAAGGATAAATGGCTGCACATTACGGAACACTCTCTCTCACAGTGACGGAGCAAACGCTAGCGCTTATTCACTAACCTCTGCGTCCTGTGGTCCTCTGCCATTCTTGACTCGCTTTTTTTCTTATTATCGATTTGGCCTAATAGTTTAGACGAAAAGAAACTGCGGGAAGAACTCCGTTTAGCTTAAAAACAAGCTCAAGAGGGAGCAGAATATTCAAAAATATGGACGGTCTTTTGAAAGACTTTGATTTGGAGCCTAAGAATCCCTCAGAGGAAGCCTTGAGACGGTGGAGATCTTTGGTCTCTATCGTGAAGAACCGCCGTAGAAGGTTCCGTAACGTCGCGGATCTCGTCAAACGTGCTGAGGCCGAGAAGAAAAAACGCAGTATACAGGTTCTCTTTACTTCTACCTTTATTTTTATTTTTTTTATTTATCTCACTTTATATTTTTCAACACTGCAGACTACACCACCATTTAGCATAATCTTTTTTTCTTTCCTTAATTTTCTCGGCAACCAAACGGAAAAATACGGAACAGTCAGAAAGCAGGCTGATCTCTCTCTACCTCATGTTTCTCTAATTAAATGCGCATTAATTAGTTTGTCGTTTTTATTAAACCTATTTTCTAATCTTATATAAAAAATATTTTTTTTTTAAATTTTTATTTTTATTTTTTTTTATTTTTTTTCTTTTTTTTTTTCTAAAGACCAAAGCAAACTTTACCAGTTTACCTTAGCATAAATTATTTCTCTTATCGGTATTTTCGCCAAACAAACAGAGGTTTGTTTTTTGTTTGTTGGTGCATAAATACACGTCCCTTAGTTGGCCGTTCGAATTCTTTGACATTCTTCTAAATTGTAAACGTAGAAATAATCGCCATCCCCGGAGTTTGTGCATAAATATATGGTTAGATTTTCTGTCTTTTAAAGTCCCCTCGTAGATCACGTGCTGGCTGTCCAATAAGCTGCTGCCACTTTGCAAGAAATCGGTGACTCGGTTCTTTGTCCTAAAAAAGTCCACTTTGTTTTAAGTTTTAACCACTCGTCCCATTTCATTTCGCGGCAAGTTAAGACTGTTCTCTGTTTATATTATAAAACATTTAAATAATTGTTTTACATATTTTCGAAATTTAAACTAGAAATTTATTAAAGCTTTACAAATTTTAGTAAATTATTTATAAAGTTTTAAACTATATATATTAAGTATGAGAAAATGGGCATTTTTTTTTTTTTTGGTATGAATAATCTTGCTTATTTTTTTAAGCATAAGGCTTTTTTGTTTCTCTTTATAAATAACCGTTATATGATAAATATGAAATGATATGAAACCCTTAAAAAAAATAAAAAATTCTATTAAGATATTTAATACTTTTCTACTGAGAGTTAGATATAAATAGTCACTGTAAAATTTATAATAAGATTTACACACTATGCCATGAAAAGTTGGTCTCAATAATGTTATATTCTCATATGTAGTATAATTAGATATAAAAATAACAACAAATGCTTGTTAATAATACAAAGTTGGGTGGCTTGAAACATTTAAAAATTCGACAAGTTTGTTTCCAGTTTTATCATATTTTGTGGTGAGTATTTTATAATGATATGTGTATTATCCACCCTCATACATATCTATATATCAATCGCAACTCGATTACGTTACTAGAAGTACACTCCGGTTTCGTCTCTATTTATGGTTGTAACAAGGAATTGGACTACTTAGTCTCCATTACCGTGCAGCCTTCATAGTTAATCTTGAAAGATTATTAATTGCCAATATTTTGATGGAAAAGAAACGTAGCACTTTTAATGGGGAGTTCTAGGCGTCAATCTCTACCGGAATTTCGGTCTCTGAGTTTTCATGGTCAAGGGATTCTATATATATTAAACTGATACATAGTTTGAATTTAAGAAGCAATTGGTTGCAAGAGCTACCCTACTCTGTGTATGGTAACCAGACGATCGCATGTTCTTGTCAGGTAGACTTGGAAAAAATAGGCATATCTTGTTTGGCACGGCGGGATTATTAATTCACATTCTTGACTTTTTAATTCCCAATGGCGGCTACCCACGAACCTTCCTTGAAATTTCCTCAGCTTAACCGGGTCAGTTAATGGGACACCTTTGTCTACTTTGATAGTGAGGTCACTTTCCGTCCCATATGGGTACATGAGGTTCTTTGTCCTGTTGTAGTGTTTGTTCCATTTTTTATTTTTTATATATACAATAGAAGAAAGGAAAGTTGACAATTTCTCACAACTTTTTTTCTCACACGTTAATGGAGCTGGTAATTGATTACTTTAGTTAGGTATGGCTCATTGTTGGATATATGAGACTCATTATGAGCTAATTAATTATATTTGATTTTTTGAAAGAAAGTTAGTAAAAAGAGTTTATGGGTATAGCATTATTAATACAAATTTCATCTTCTTGGCACATTCTCATCACCCTTCACTTATTTTAATGGTGCCCTTCTCGCACTTCATTATGTTGGCTAATGGGATCATTTCAATGGTCACCTAAGCAAACCATTATTAGAAAATGTTTTGACCATGATTTATGGAATATATTGATTTAATGTCTTTCAAACAGGTTTCAGTTGATTATTATTGTAATAAAATATTTTATGTCATATTTTGATTAATTTGGTTAATAAGTGTTGTCAGAAATGCTGATTTTCAACCTCCCATTTTTGATAGTTAAGATAATACATTGAATTACTTTCGTTTTAAAAATTCATTGAAAAGGACTGTAAATGATATAAGTTTTTATGTAATTTTCTTTAAGATAATATCATATTAGTGAACACAGAAAACATTCATTTTTGAGTGGATTAGCTACTTTCTTCCACTTTGTGTTGGTGATAATGCGATTATATATCTTTTGCTCGAAGAAAGTTATGTACGTAACTTTTATTTTACTCTCTGTGATCTCTCGTGACCCCAAGAATGTTGATTTAATTGGTAGACACTCACCTCTAACTTATCAAGGCCGACTGTGTGTTTCTCATGATGTTATAAATGTGCATATTCCAACTCCTTGTATTCTGAAATAACAATTGATTACTGGATTTTTTAATAGTTGTGAAAACATAACCCCTCTGTCTAAAATTGATCGATGAGCTCGTGAAGGATAAGCTAAATCAAGACTTTTTGTTATTCCAGTCGTTATTGGTTTTTCAGCTGTCAATTTCAGTTACATTATACTGTCAGTGGTGTAACGATGTAGCATTTATATATTTAATTTATCGTGAACAGCTTGAACGCATCTTTTTTCTTAGAAAAAGAACAAGCTTGATCACTTTGAAGATCAGTTATAGCCCGAGCCTAAATTAGGTACCTTAGAACACAAGGATAACGTGGATTGTATGAGATTTAGCATGGAGGTTAGAATGAACTCGTTTGTCAAGCTTATCTAACATACTGCAATTAAGTGGCAAGCTTTTTAACACATACAGCCATTGGCTATTTAGTAACTTATTTCTTTGACCTCATTATCGTGTCTCTGTACCTTTGTTTCATCTTACCCAGGAAGATACGAGTAGCTCTTTATGTTCAAAAAGCAGCTCTGCAGTTCATTGATGGTATGATTTTAACTTCTCATAGTTTCATCAAAAATTTGTCTTATGCCCTTGGGTCCCATTTTCTTAGTTCATTTTTGTTCTTGTGCAGCTGCTGGACGAACTGAATACAAGCTTTCAGGTGAGGCTAAGAAGCCGTTTTACTATAGACCCAGATGAACTAGCGTTTATTGTTCGTGGTCATGATATTAAGGCCTGAAACACTATAATGGAGTTGAAGGGATTGCTCAGAAGTTTCTGTCTCACTAAATGAAGGTTTTCATGAAAGTGATATACCTATCAGCAAAAGATCTATGGCATCAACCATTATACAGAAAAACCTCCAGAACATTTTTATGTTTGTGTGGGATGCACTTCAGACTAACACTAATTTACTAATGGTTTGTGCTGTGGCATCTATAGGTGTAGGACTTGCCACAGAAGGGTGGCCAAAGGGTTTGTATGATGACTGGGGATCATACTTTGTATACTCTTGGTAGTTATGGTTACTGCTATCAGTGACTACAGCAGTCCTTGCAATTTAGAGATTTAGATGGGAAAGAAAAAGATTATTATTCAGGTCACTAGGGATGAACGGAGACAAAAAATTTCCATTTATGATTTGGTTGTTGGCGATGTTGTTCATCTATCTATAGGTGACCAAGTTCCAGCCGATGGGATTCTTATATCCGGACATCTTTGGTGATTGATGAATCAAGCTTGTCAGGGGAAAGTGAGCCTGTGAATAGATGAGAGACCTTTTCTTCTTCGGGAACTAAGTTCAAGATGGTTCAGGAAAGATGCTGGTGACAACAGTTGGTATGAGGACTGAATGGGGGAATTTGATGGAAACTCTGATGAGGGTGGGCAGATGAGACCCCATTACAGGTGAAGCTAAATGGCGTTGCTACAATTATTGGTAAATCGGTTTAACTTTTGCTGTGATTACATTTTTGGTATTGACTGAAGGTTTCTGGTAGAGAAAGCAATTAAACATAAAACACAGATTGGTCTTCAACTGATGCATTGCGCTTATAACTACTTTGCTGTCTCAGTACTATAATTGTTGTTGCCGTCCCTGAAGGATTGCCATTGGCAGTTACATTGAGCCTTGCCTTTGCAATGAGAAACTATGTGATCGTGCACTAGTAAGACATCTCTCTGCTTGTGAGACAATGGTTTCTGCTAACTGCATTTGCACTGATAAAACAGGTACATTAACCACAACCATATGGTAGTCGTAAGATATGGATAGCCTAAAATTAAAAGATTCAAAGTAACAAGTATGAAGACATTTTTCAATCAGAAACATCCAGAGAGTATTAAACATCTTCTTGCAGGCTATATTTCAAAATACTATTCTGAAGTGGTGAAGGATAAAGAAGGAAAACTTCCATTTGGGAACACCAACAAATCAGCACTGTTGGAATTTGGCTTGATTTTGGGTGGCGACTTTGATGCCCAACGCAGAGAATATAAGATAATTAAGTGGAGCCTTTTAATTCAGTCAGGAAGAAGATGTCGTTCTTGTGGCTCGTCCGGGGGCAGAATGAGAGCATTTGTAAGGGTGCATCAGAAATAGTTTGGGATGTGACAAAGTGATTGTGAAAGTGGAGAAACGGTTACTCTATCTGAAGAACAAGTAGGATATATCACAGATGTAATAAACAGCTTTCCTCTGGCTCTCAGAACTCTTTGCCTGGCTTTCAAGATCTAATGAATCTTCTGATGAAAACAGCATCCCTGAAAGTGGCTATACATTAATACGTTGTTGGAATTAGGATCCAGTTCGCCCGAAGTCAGGAAGCAGTTCAAACTTGTTTAGCAGCTGGAATTACTGTTCGCATGGTTACTGGAGACAACATTAATACAGCTAAAGCAAAAGCAAAGGATGCGGTATACTTACATCAGATGGTGAGCTGTAGAAGGACCAGAATTTCGTAATATGTCCCCTGATGAGATGAAGCGCATCACCAAAACTTCAGGTTTTTTCCTTAATGTTAGGCAGCAGCAGTTATATATCTAATTACATGCATAAGAAGATGCTAACACATATGAACTGTTATTCTAAATATAGGTAATGGCTCGCTCTTTGCCTTTGGACAAGCACACCTTGGTAACTCAATTAAGGAATACATTAGAGATGTTGTTGCAGTGACTGGTGATGCCTAACGATGCTCCTGCTTTGCATGAAGCAGATATTGGACTCGCTATGGGCAGCAGGACCAGAGGTTAGTTTTCCTTTATAAAACTTGTTTGTGTTTATTTGACCAAACATGTTTGAGTTCTTTTTCCAATATGTATAAGATCTTCGTGATCTCTTTTTCTACCTACTAGTAAAAGATGTATAAACTTTTTTAATATGCAGTAGTATCTGAATGTGGTTGGCTTTTGGCCAAGCAGCTTCATGGTTTTTATTTCAAAATCCATAGGTTAACGGGGGACAGCTTGAATAATTCCTGTATACGAATTCAAATCAATTATTTAAATTTTAAATTTTAATTTTTTTTTTTGTTTTTTGTTTCTGTTCCTCATTTGTTATTTTGACTAATTTTAAGGCCAATATGAACTAGAAATACTCCCTTCCTCACTTACTGTGCCCAACTCTCTTTCTAAAATTTATGTGATCATCAGTGTAAGCACCTTTTGGAGTCATTTATTTACAATTTTATTTTTTTCCCCAATTCTAATATCAATTGCATGATATGATTCACAGAATGAGAGGATCTCTTATCTGCCAGTAGTATAGCAGTTTTTTTAGTAAAAGGAGCTCTCATTAAGTTATAATATGAAATAGAGTAAACGACATATTCCCGTCCGAGCTTTAGTGAAATCATAAGTTGATACCCTTGGTTGCATTTATTCTAGATTCTCACTCTTAAACTAGCGGTTAGTGACTGTTGGGAGATGCAGTGGCTGCAATTACCAAAATGCCCTTGAACCACCCATTCCAAACCACTTCCTTGAGACTGTTGCTTTTAGGCCAACCGACCTAACTCCATCGCAATTGTACCCAGCTGCCACCATTAGCTACCCCATCCCCTCCACACCAAAACTCCTTTATTCCCCATCGGCCACCTCATTGCCCTAGCCAATCATTGGTTGCCGTTAGGTTTGTGTTCGCGCGATTGGTTGGGGCAAATGGTTGAACAGTTGGTGGGCGTTGTGCAGGGGGTAGGTGAGGTGATGTCCGAAAATCGGGAAAATGGCCAGGGGGTTTGTAGAATCAATCCACAACTCAAACAAACTTCAAATCAAACCAAAATCTAGTCAAATCAAAGCCAAAACAACAAGAAAAACAACCCAAATGCGGCTGCAGGCAGTGCTATCGTGGACGTCGATCAACGAGTTACTAGGAGGGGTTATGGGGGTTTTGAAGAGAAGGCACCGCTGATGCCAAGAGTGGAGGCGGGGGGAGTTTTGGCTACCAGAATTGGCCGGAATTTGGCTGAGAAATCCGAAACCCTAACGTAATGGAAGTCGGTGATCGGTGGGAGGAGACAGGTGGGAACCTTCGGGGTTTTGGTCAATGGAGGGTGAGGATGTCAGCGGTGGGGTCGGGGAAGGCCAACGGCACGAGAATAGGCCAAATCAGGTTTGAGTTGTGGATCGCACGATTGGAAAATTCGCGAAAAAACAGACCATATCTGGCCAAGAAACCGGTTGGTCAGGTTAGGGGGCAAAGGAATTAGGCTTAGGGTGATGATTTCCATCAGTTTGGGTGAGAAATCCAGCTAGGATCCATGAAAAACGGGCGGCATTGGCAATGGTTGTGAGTTGAGAAAAATTTGAGATGTGAGGTTATTTTGACGCTTTTACCCTTCAACTGTTAGAATAAAGGAAATGGTGTTAGTTTAAGGATAGGAACTAGAATAAATACAACCAGGGGTATCAACTTGGGATTTCGCTAAACCTTGAGGGGAACATGTCGTTTGCTCTATGAAATAACTTGAACAATTATAATTGGTATTTGGTAATTACTGTTATTAAATTCTTTTAAGTACGCTATCAATTTCTCAAATCATATTTTGGTCTTCAAGTGCATGCCTAGGAACTCATTTTCCTTCGGTTTTGGCAAATGTCTACCAGAAGTATTTTAAGGCTACTAAACCTTTATAAACTATGAATAGAACTGATGATTTTCTTTATACATATGATCTTGTATAAGGGTAATCTGCCATAATAGGTATTACATTCATCTCATGGTCTTCAGGTTTCATATCATTCATAAACTTGTTGCCTCTTTATGGATGTTATTTACAGGTAGCTAAGGAAAATGCTGATGTTATCATCTTAGATGATAATTTTTCAACTATTGTAAATGTGGCCAAATGGGGACGTGCAGTATACATAAACATTCAAAAGTTTGTGCAGTTCCAGCTAACAGTTAATGTTGTTGCACTTTTCATCAATTTTTTCTCGGCATGCATCTCAGGTTCGTTAACTAACCTTTTATTTATTTATATAGTACCATTACAAGTATTATGCATTGTCAACATTATCTTCCACCCGACTTTCAGGATCTGCTCCTCTCACGGCTGTGCAGTTGCTCTGGGTCAACATGATTATGGATACTCTCGGAGCATTGGCTTTGGCTACAGAACCTCCAAATGATGGACTAATGAAAAGACCCCCGGTGGGGAGGGGTGAAAGTTTTATCACCAACATTATGTGGAGGAATATCATTGGTCAGAGTATTTACCAACTGATCATCCTTCTGGCTCTCTATTTCAAAGGGACGAAGCTACTGGGGCTTACTGGTTCTGATGCTACTGATGTACTCAATACTGTGATATTCAACTCGTTCGTGTTCTGCCAGGTGCAAATATCTAATTAAGCCTATTGTCTCTAATTAATATCCTCTTGCTTGATTGCTGCAATTGCACCATATTGACTAATCTGAAAATTTCCTGATATTGTTTCTTCTTAGAGGAAACTGTTTTGAGTACAATATGCTACTTCACACACCAATGTTTCAATGTATGATGGTTCCATTTTCATTAATGAGTTTTGTATACCTTTCTTCAGGTGTTTAACGAAATAAACAGTCGTGAGATGGAGAAGATAAACGTATTTAGGGGCATTTTCAGTAGCTGGATGTTCATCGGAATTATTGTAGTGACAGTGGCATTTCAAGTTATCATAGTTGAATTCCTGGGAACTTTTGCCAGCACTGTACCTCTAAGCTGGCAACTATGGGTACTCAGTGTTGTAATTGGAGCGATCAGCATGCCTCTTGCGGTTGTTATAAAGTTCATCCCAGTCAAAAACAATTCACCTAAACGCCAACACCATAATGGCTATGATCTGCTTCCCAGTGGTCCAGATTTAGCTTGAAGAAGGGAAGCATAAGAAGAGTTTTTGAAAGCAACTTGAAAGGGAAATATTTCAGATTTTATATATACAAAGTTAGAATCCTAACTTGAATCCCAACTGATGTGGCTGCTGGTATGTTTTACGAATCTTTCTTGGCTATGCTCTAATTATAAACAATATTGAGAAGATTGGAAATTTGCTGAAGACATTTTTTTTCCATCACTGCAGTAAACTTTTTGGACCAAATTAATAATAAATTAAAAAAAAAAGTGCAAATTTGCCTTTGGATGATGGGATTGAGGAATTGAGTGTGGTAATTTTTGTTATATTAGAGAGTAAGAAGAATAAATATGATGTAATTCGTTAAATATAATTTCAGTGGATAAGAGAAAGCTATGTTTTTCACATTTCTTACGGGACATTTTATTAAAAGGGTAAATCAAGTTCAAATTTATTTAAAAGACCATGTAGTTTGAAAGTGTTAAGTAAATAGTTTTATTATTGATTAAGATTAATTAAACATGATTAGTGATTAATTAAGACTAATGAAGTATTGAGTAATCTTTTAAAAATTATAATATGTCCCCAAAGAGTGAAATTTCTTGCAAGCAAACCCAAATTCCTTTTTCTTTTTCCTCCCGCCATAAACGCATCCCTCCCCTGGTTGTTGTTTCTTCTAAGTTTCGTCTACATCTTCTTCCTGCACATCTTCTTTTTCCTTTTTCCTGTACATCTCATTCTTCCCGCCATTAACACTATCTTCTTCCTCCGTCATTAACATCTTCTCTGTCACAGATCCTCCTTCTCATCTCCTTTTGACATTTCGTCTAGGTATGTATATCTCCCATTTCCATTTTATATTTCGATTTACAAAGATTTAATGATGGATTAGTTTGAGTTATGATTTTGATTTAGTTGTTTAGGTTGTTGGGTTTTGTTTGATGTAATGCCAGTTGAAAGGAGTCAAATTTGTTGAATATTTTCTTGCATTATGGGTAGCTGATCGTGGTAGCACCGATTATAGGTAGAGATGACTAAAAATGTGTTCTAGATATGATGGATCGCTTAAGCGATCTAGTATGTCTAGTATAATGCAGCAGATCATAGATCGCTTAAGCGATCAGGTATATGACAGAAGATCGCTTAAGCGATTTGCTATAAGTCTGGTATATAGCAGCAGATCACTTAAGCGATCAGGTAAATGACAGAAGATCGCTTAAGCGATCTGCTATAAGTCTAGTGTATGGCAGCAGATCGCTTAAGCGATCAGGTAAATGGTAGAAGATCGCTTAAGTGATCCATTATATCACTTAAGCGATCCAGTAAACGATACACTAGATCGCTCAAGCGACTCTATAGATGCTTTTTTGAATATTTTAGTGAGTGGGTGGAGGAAGAAAGTTGTTGGAAGTGGATTGGGAAGAGCAAAGAAGTTATACCAATTGTTGTGAGCATAGAGGTTAGTTTTGATGAGTTGATTGATGAAATAATTAGAAGAGGTGATTTGAGTTGCTCACGTAGTGATATCGTTGTGAAGTATGTTTTAAGCAGAGTTCCTGAACATTATAAGGTATCTCCTACTATATTAAAGTCGGATGAAGGTGTGAAGTTATATATGATTGATGTGGGTGATAATGGTTCAAGGCCGATTTTAAAGGTTTCTTTTGTAGATAAACCGTTGGAAGTTGGTTCAAAGGAAGGGGATAACAAGGAAGTCGGCGAAGAGAATGCTGGTTTTAATTTAAACTACGAGAGCATTGATTTCTTAGTTGAAAAATCAAGAGTAGGTGGTGAGGAGGACACTGTAGAAGAGGTTTGTTATGTGTGGTAGAATAAAAATGTTGAGGAGGAGGACCCCGTATATGTTCCCGCAGATGTAGAGATTCCTTTATATACAGATTATGCAGAAGGGGTAGTTTGTGAGGAAGAAAATATTATGGTCTTTTATGCAGGTTCAAAGGGGGTAATTGCAGGTAGTAGTGAATCAGCTCATGTTTTTACAGATGGATATGAGTTGCGCATAGGGTATTTATTTGACAACAAACAGGAAGTGGTGAGGAAGCTAAAGCTTATTGCCTTGAGAGGTAATTTTGAGTGCATCACCAAAAAGTCTAATTCATCGGTTGTGATGGTTGCATATCGTTGCCGAAAGTGCAAATGGCGGGTTTATTGTAGAAGGTTGGCGGAGTCCGGAAAATATATTCTTAGCACACGTGATTTGAGACATATTTTAAGTGAGCATCGGCAAGCCTCCGCTGATGTTATTGGACAATTTGTCAAAAGTAAGTTCATTGAAGGGAAATGTCAATCTCCTAAAGACATTCAGAGACTTGTGCGCACGGGTATGCAGTATTAAAAACGTACCGTTATATGCTTGAATTGACAAAGCAAGGTAGCAAGACGGCTTTGAAGTGGGACAAGAATATGAGGTTTAAATATTTTTTTGTTGCTTACGGTTCTGCTAGAAAGGGTTTTGTAAACATGAGAAAGGTGTTGGCTGTTGATGGTTGCTTTTTGACAGGAAAGTATGGAGGTACATTGTTGGTAGCCACTGCATAGGACATCGAGAATCACACATATCCCTTTGCATGGTGTGTGGTTGACTCTGAGAACGACAAGTCGTGGACTTGGTTTTTAGCAATTACGTACAATAGTGCCTAACAGTGATGAGTTGTGTATAATATCCAATAGGCACAACTCTATAAGGAAGGGGATTGCCACTATTTACCTTCAAGCACATCACAGATTCTGTATGAGGTACCTTGGTGAGAACATAAAACAAAGTTTAAATGTGCTGGCCTCCTTCAGACATACTACATGATAACAAAAGCTTATCGAGTTGATGAGTTCGAGGAGCACTTCTAGAAAATCCGAATCAAGGATGATAGAATTGCTAAGTATCTTGAGCATGATGTTGGTTTCGAGCGATGGAGTAGAGTGTACTTTCTTGGAAGAAGATTTGATGTCATGACCACGAACATAGCCAAATCCATAAATTCGAAGTTGTTAATAGAAAGAGAGTTTCCAATAGTTGCCCTTTTTGATGCAATCCAGAGAACATTGTCATGGTAGTTCTATGAGCATCGTACGGAGTCAGATAATTTTACCACAACCCTCATTCCATTAGCTAAAAAATTATTGCGAGAACATATGGAACTGTCAAATGCACTGTTTGCCTATCTTCTTAATGCTCAAGAGTTGCCTATCCTTTTAATGCTCAAGAGTTCACTGTGCGCGGCTATGGTCTGGATGCCTTAGTTAACGTTCTTAGTAAAACTTGTAGCTGTAAAGTGCTTGACATTCAACGTTTACCTTGTCCTCATGCACTAGCAACACTAAAACACCAACAGAAGCCGGATTTTGGTTCAATAATTTACATGGAACTTTGCTCCCCTTTTTATATGGCAAATCACTACACGCTGGCTTATTCAAAAACGATATATCTAGTTCCTCCAGAAGAGTAGTGGGTGATCCCGCCAGAGTTGATTCACATTATCATCCATTTGCCATTCAAGAAGACAAAAAATGGGAGAAAAAAAGTTAAGCGTATTCCATCAGCCTCTGAGGTTCTTCGGAGGATGAATAAGTGCTCAAGTTGCAAGCAAGCTGGCCACAAGAAAAGCAGTTGCTAGAATCGATCATATGCAGATCTAGAAAATTAGGTTCGAATTGATTAGTAGGAAGAAAGCAAGCAATTTGCAGATATGATCGGATTGCTTAAGCGAAATAAGATCATTATCTACAGATCTGAACAGCAGATCGTTTAAGCAATCTACTGCTCAGATTAGATCTAGTGGCCACCAGATCGCTTCAGCGATGTAAAGTCACTTAAGCGATCTTTTCTTATATGCAGATCTGACAAGCAGATCGCTTAAGCGACCGAAAATCGCTCAAGCAATCTGATGAAGTTATTATGTTTCTCTTTTGTGGTGCATTAAACTGATTTTATGTCATTGTATTTCCAGCTATGTCATCAAGAAGAATGATGAAATTGAGAGAGTTGCCAAGGCCAACCGTTGAAGAGTTGTTGTTTTCAATTTTTTATGTTTTCAATTTTATTGTTACCTCGAATAAATCATCCTTTATAACGTATTAAATCAAATTAATTATTTTTTATTTTCATCAATTTTAAAAAGAGTTTAAGTTAGTAAAATTTCGCATGTTACCTCTGAACAACACTGATAGCTGCCCAAAGAAGCAAGACAAGCAAAATAAATATTATCAACATCATTGTCGTATGAAGACAATCAATCAATCAATCAATTTATTGAATTAGTCATGAGTGTGGCACGTTAGTAGAAATGTACCCCATTTCACAAATATGGATGGTTATGATTGAATATAAAACTCAGCCACAATACATAATATAATTTTTCACTTAAACGTGCACAATATCAAAAGATCGGCAAGATAAGAAGAAAAAAGGCCTTGGTCGCTTAAGCGATCCCTGGTCGCTTAAGCGATCCTTGATTGCTTAAGCGACCAAGGCCAAAAGTGAAGAATCGCTTAAGCGATTTAAGATCGCTTAAGCATCCAAGGGTAAAAGCGAAGAATCGCTTAAGCGAGACCTTAATCGCTTAAGCAATCGTGTATCTGGGTAGATATTGATTCTACCTCGGACTTGATTGCTTAAGTGATCCCAAATCGCTTAAGCGACCAAGGGTAAAAGCGAAGAATCGTTTAAACGAGACCATAAATCGCTTAAACAATTGTGCATCTGGGCAGATCTTGATTCTGCCTCGGATTTGATCGCTCAAACGATCCAAAATCGCTTAAGTGACCAAGGGTAAAAACGAACAATCACTTAAGTGAGAAATTAAATCGCTTAAGTGATCATGCATCTGGGCAGGGGTTGATTCTGTTAGAGTAGATGCCCTAGAGCCAATCAATTATTGTAGAATTGATGCTTTGTAATAATGTTCATTAATCAATAATAAAAGACATTTTATTCTATATCACGTAAATCATTATTATTGCAATATGTATTGATATATGTCCTTAGAATGGTAAAACCGTGACGAGGGTATCAAGTGTTTCAAATCTTAATAGTGAAAACCCTATGAGCACATATGGTGGCCATTATAGAAACGTCCGTAGCCACAGTATTATTCTGAAGTAAGGGCACAAATAATACGGTAAGGCTGTCATAGTGTTGAACGACCCTGTTGAAAGGCAGTGATTGATCTCACTTGTCAAGGTTGTTTTGTGACAACTTGATGCAACACATGGGTGCTTGTTGTAGGCGGATGTACCGCAACAAATTCACTGAATTGACCCACTAGAGGATCCCATATGGATGGTAACCCTAGTGTCTATGGAACAAATCCTCTAACGAATAGTGGTGCATGTGATCCTTAGACTTGAGATCACCGGAGCGCCTTGTGCACCGATTGGTGCAGTTTGACACTAGCCTAACGCAGTTCTTTTCAGAGCTGTCAATACGGTGGTGATTGGCTACATTAAGGAGTGTATCAAGACTATGGTGGATAGACAGAGGATTCATCACTCCCGGGTATGGGAGAAGTTATCTCACGGCGTAATTCAGTATATGGCAATGACACTAAAACTGTGGCCACAGTGTGATTGAGTTGTTGCTCTATCTGGATTATAATACAAGTCATTGGTCCAGAAACTGAATACATAATATCGAGAGTAACTAGAGGTTGACACTATTTCTATGCCTTCGTCTCGTCGAGATAACGTATGATGAAAGAATCAAATTGTACGGTAACCATATCATTGATAGGTAGCTACTTTACTGAATCTGAATCTATCGGGTGGCCATGATGCCTTGCTAGGGGTCAATCTTGGTTTGTGTATTAGTGAGACAGTTAATTGGTTTTAATCGCGATACTATACATTGCCGATATGATGAGGAGCCTATGGGTCACACACATAAAAAGATAATTTAAGACTCAGGAAGATAGAAGGGTGTTTTCGTCTTTTTAGGCGAAAGAGTATTTTGGTAATTTTACAGTGCAATTAAATTTGCTGGGGTCGTAGCCTTTATTTAATTTGTTAGAAAATTAAATAAGTGAAATTATTTTTAAATGTGTGTTTGCACATATTTAATTAAATCATCATTATTGTTAAATGTTAATTAAATATTAATTGATTTTAATTGAAGATAATGATGAATTAAATAAATATCTAATTGGGAGTATTTGGCAACATGGGGTGTTTGGGTTGTAGCCCAAGCCTATTCCATATGGGAATAAGTCAACTAAAATAACACAATAAAAGAAAAGTTTTAGTTGAAAAATTGCTAAGAGTTTTCATTAATTCATTTTGATTAAAAAGAGAAAAACACAGCACCCCAAATACTCTCCCACGCCAGTTTTGGTTGTTGCCAAAATCAAATACTTGGATCGGTAGCAAACACGTTCAGAGACAATATTGGTGGAGCCTTCAATGTGGGTATGAATCTAAACTTTAGATTTCATTTTTATGCAGATTCTTGATGAAATACATAAACTGTAAAATTTGTGCCTTGATTTTGGGCTTTAAGGAACGATCTATGGTTGTATAAATTTTTGTTTTCCGCTGCACAACCGGGTCGTTTCCTAACAGTGGTATCAGAGCCTAGGGTACTAGATTTTACGGTTTTTATGAATGGTTGATTACATGTGTTTGTTGATAACATGTTGCCTTGATGAATCTGCCATGAAAACCCATATTTTGTTAAATCTGAAAAATCTGTAAATCCACTTTTGAATGAATGAATCAATTGTTAAATTGGTTTAATAATGTGTTGATGAATGTTATATTGGTTGGTTAATATCCTGGTTAAACGTGTGTGCGTTTGATTTGATTTAGATTCGTGTTTGTACATGAAAAACTGCAAAAGCGCGAACTGTACGACTTGGGGATTTCCAGGTCTCGAGGTTTGTGAAGTCTGTAGCGGTGAAGTACATACTATAAACCTTGCCGCGGCGAAGATAAAACCTTTGCCGCGGCAAAGTCTGTAGCTTCCTCGCCGCGGCGAAGATGAAACCTTCGCCGCGGCGAAGTCTGTAGCTTTCACAATTCTGTAATTTTTTGCGAAGGGTCTAATCTGTAGTTTTTAATAACCTGTAAAGCCAATGTACATTCTGCACATTTAAGAGGGTAATTAATTAATAAACCCACCCAATTCAAAAATTGGTTATTTTTGAAATGTATGCTTTGTACTTGTTTGTATATTGCATGGTGCCCGGTACATAAGCTTTAGACCTAAGGGTGAATGTTTTAAATTATTTTGGGTATGTATGGTTGTAATATTTTTTTTAATGTCATTCTAACAAAGATAATAATCTGGTGAGACATTAAATAACAAACCCTCAATTAAAGTATATTAAGTCACGTGTGCCTTCCATCATCATGGTTTTAATCAAACCACTGTTCGTTGAAACCTTGTTCGCCAAAGCGAAGGGTTCACTTCCACCAGTGAGAGGTTAAAATGCATTAGAGTTTTCCTTAATGATGATGGGTTGACTTAAAATGACGGTTTTGCTTGTTCGCCAAAGCGAAGATTGATAAACGCATCATAGGCATAGTAGAGCAGTACACATATATTGTGTACGTGGTGACATGTAGTGTCCACTCTACTAATACTGAGAATCACACTTGAGGACAATGGTTGGAGCCATTGGATTGTGTGATTTGCTTGTTGCCTTTTTCACATTTGAGGTTGACAGTAGGAGCTACCAATTGGTGTGGATTAAGTTTGTTGCTCTACCTAATGAACTCATTTTGGCTTGTTCGACAAAGCGAAGGTTTGAAATGGGCAGGATGGGATCTCGGACCACTAAGAAAGCCAACAGGCTTTCCGAGTTAATAGTGAGGGCTATTGGCTTGAGTAAAATAGTGGGAGCATCGTTTAATAAAAGACCATATTAAATAATAATGAACTTTATAATAACTTTATCTTTTCTGCAATTGTAGATTCACCAAAATGAGCATTATGAACCTGCGACCGATAATCGAGAAAGAAAACAGGTTAGATGGATCCAATTTCTCAGACTGGTATCGTAATCTTCAGATTATACTCAAGTTAGAAAAGAAATNTGTACATATTTTACTTTAATATAAATTGTAAAATTATACCCTTGATCTTGGCTCATGTAAACGATCCTTGTATTATATTTTTTTGTTTCCGCTGCGTATATGGGTCATTTACTAACAATGGTATCAGAGCCTACGGTACCAAATTTTACAATTTTTATTTGGATGGTTGATAACATGTATTTGATGATATAATGTTGCCTTATAAAATCTGCCTTAAATCATGTTTTAAGAAATTGATTAATCAATTAATTTAATATGTTGATGAACTGCAAGTTTGGTTTAATGCATGATGGATTTTTTGGTTGAAATCAGTATCTTTGATTGATTGAAAATCAGTTTGAGTGTATATGGTTACTGTATGAACAGATCCGGAGCTACAGATCTGTGTATGGTCATCGCGGTGATATAACCCATGCCGCAGCGAGCGTTGTTCATGTTGGTGCTGGTGACGAAACCAGCGCTCACCGCGGTGCCATAAAGCATCACTGAGGTGATCGTCCTCTAGACGAGCGCTGTACAAAAACAGCGCTCGCCGCAGCTATATAACCCATCGCCGCGGCGATCATCCTTAGGACGAACGCTGTACGAAATCATCGCAGGGAACGTACGTTGAGCGTGAATGTCAAGTAATCAATGCACACTGCAGCGATCTAACTCATCGCCATAGCGAGCACACTTTCGAGTGTGCAAGGGCTAAAATGTAAAGTTTTAAAACTTTTAGACCAAACTGTAGTTTTGTAAATTGTCAGGGGGTAAATGGTAATTAACCCACAAATTTCAAACATTGATTGTTTTTGAAATGTATGCTATGTACTTATTTGTATATTTCATGGTGCCCGGTACATGAGCCTTAGACCTAAGGGTGAATGTTTTAAAATATTTTTAGATATGTATGGTTTTATAATTTATTAAATAGGGCCTGTGTGTCCTGCCTTTCTCCTATTCTCGATGTACATTCTCTTCTCATCTCATTCCCCTCGAATGTAAATCGAGGTTTTTAAATTTATTGATGTAAAGAATTTGTATAATTATTTATTATAAATTTAGAACGATATTTTTTGTAATGTACTTGAAGACGGAGTAAAGGACGAGGCAACCATACTTGAAGACTCAAGATGTTTATTACAGGACCCCTAGGTGACCCACCGATTCCTCTAGGCTCGAGGAAATCGGTTTTAGTTGGGCCATGTACCGGCACGTTTTAAATTGTGTTTAGAATGTATGCTAAGGTTGAATGTTGAATAACATGTCAAACAATGTCATTCTAACAAAGATAATAATCTGGTGAGACATTAAATAACAAACCCTCAATTAAAGTATATTAAGTCACGTGTGCCTTCCATCATCATGGTTTTAATCAAACCACTGTTCGTTGAAACCTTGTTCGCCAAAGCGAAGGGTTCACTTCCACCAGTGAGAGGTTAAAATGCATTAGAGTTTTCCTTAATGATGATGGGTTGACTTAAAATGACGGTTTTGCTTGTTCGCCAAAGCGAAGATTGATAAACGCATCATAGGCATAGTAGAGCAGTACACATATATTGTGTACGTGGTGACATGTAGTGTCCACTCTACTAATACTGAGAATCACACTTGAGGACAATGGTTGGAGCCATTGGATTGTGTGATTTGCTTGTTGCCTTTTTCACATTTGAGGTTGACAGTAGGAGCTACCAATTGGTGTGGATTAAGTTTGTTGCTCTACCTAATGAACTCATTTTGGCTTGTTCGGCAAAGCGAAGGTTTGAAATGGGCAGGATGGGATCTCGGACCACTAAGAAAGCCAACAGGCTTTCCGAGTTAATAGTGAGGGCTATTGGCTTGAGTAAAATAGTGGGAGCATCGTTTAATAAAAGACCATATTAAATAATAATGAACTTTATAATAACTTTATCTTTTCTGCAATTGTAGATTCACCAGAATGAGCATTATGAACCTGCGACCGATAATCGAGAAAGAAAACAGGTTAGATGGATCCAATTTCTCAGACTGGTATCGTAATCTTCAGATTATACTCAAGTTAGAAAAGAAATTGTATATCCTTGAAAAGCCATACATGGCTGAGCCTGATCCTGATGCCACTCAGGAAGTTAAGGATACTTATCAAAAGTTCCTTGATGATGCTGATAGCGTTCAATGCTTGATGTTAGCATCGATGACACCCATGCTGCAAAAGCAACATGAGAATATGGACGCTTCTTCCATTATTCTACACCTCAAGGAGCTTTTCGAAACAAATGCTCGACATGAGAGGTACAAGGTGTCGAAAGCACTATTTGGGAGTCGTCTGACTGAGGGAGCACAAGTTGGTCCTCATGTGCTCAAGATGATTGAGCACATAGAGAGGCTTAAGACTTTGGGATGTGGCTTGGATGCAGAATTACAAATGGATTTAATTCTGCAATCCTTGCCTGACTCTTATGCTCCGTTCATAATGAATTTCAATATGAACACGATGGAGAAAACCCTGTCAAAACTTCTGAACATGCTGAGGACTGCAGAGCAGGACTTGAAAAAGTCCAAGCCTGTTTTACTGGTTGCTGCCAGTAAAGCAAAGGGTAACGGCAAGGGTAAGGCCAAGGCCAAACCCAAGCCCAAGCCCAAAGGACAGGTTGCTCTTGGGCCTGAGAGTGGCATAGGAAAGGGCAAGGTAGTCTGCTTCTTTTGTGGCAAGCCTGGCCACTGGAGGAAACACTGCAAGGCTTTCCTCGCAAGCAAGAAGAAGTCAGAGGCTACGACTTCAGGTACTTTCATGATTGAGATTAACTTCTCTCCCTCAACATCTTGGGTCATGGACACAGGATGTGGTACTCACATTTGTACTGATGTGCAGGGACTAAGGCAGAGTAGAGTGCTCGCCAAGGGAGAGGTGGACCTACGAGTTGGAAATGGAGCACATGTGGCTGCATTAGCTGTAGGGACTTATTGTTTATCTTTGCCTACGGGCTTATTGTTGGAACTACATAACTGTTATCACGTACCTTCTATTTCTAGAAATATTATTTCAGTATCCGTTTTGGATAATATGGGGTATCATTTTGAGATATCTAATGGATTGTTGTCCTTTAGTTTGAATGGTATTCTATTTGGAATTGCAAGGTTATATAATGGATTATATGTTCTTGATTTAAACAATAAAGATATTCTCAATATTGAAACCAAGAAAGCTAAACATAGCGATCAAAACCAAACATATCTCTGGCATTGTAGATTGTGTCATGTTAATAAGACTCGCATTGCAAAACTTCAAAGGGATGGAGTTTTGGCCCCTTTTGACTTTCAGTCATTTGAGGTATGCGAGTCATGCCTTTTAGGCAAGATGACCAAGTCTCCTTTCACAGGACAAAGTGAAAGGGCTACTGAACTGTTAGGCATCATCCATAGTGATGTATGTGGTCCACTAACAGTTGAAGCCAGAGGTGGATATTCATACTTCATCACATTTACTGATGATTTCAGTAGATATGGTTATGTCTACCTTATGAGACATAAATCTGAAGCCTTTGATAAATTCAAGGAATTCAGGAATGAAGTACAGAATATGTTGGGCAAAAGTATTAAAGCTCTTCGGTCGGATCGAGGAGGTGAATACTTAAGCTCGGGGTTTTCTGAGTACCTGAAGGAATGTGGGATAGTATCACAACTCACCCCTCCTTATACACCCCAACACAATGGAGTGTCAGAAAGGAGGAATAGGACCTTACTTGACATGGTTAGGTCCATGATGAGTTTTAGTGATTTACCTGCATCGTTCTGGGGTTATGCCCTAGAGACTGCGACTCACGTTTTAAACCGTGTGCCGTCAAAGTCTGTAGATAAGACTCCATATGAGCTATGGAGTGGGCGAAAGCCCAACTTGTCTTATCTAAGGATTTGGGGTTGCGAAGCTTATGTTAAGAAATTGACTTCGAACAAGCTGGGCCCAAAATCCTGTAAATGTATATTTGTGGGGTATCCAAAGGAGACCAAAGGATACTATTTCTACCACCCAGAAGAGCGCAAAATTTTTGTTGCTCGATCTGGTGTCTTCCTAGAAAAGGAACATTTTCTAAGAAGTACTAGTGGGAGAAAAGTAGAACTCGATGAAGTTCTAGAACCACAAGATATACTAGACGAAGGACGGGATGATGTGCCACAAGAAGTGGTTGAGCATCATGAGGAGGTTACTCCACAAATTGTGGATCAAAGTGAACCACCTCAGGTAGCACAGGAGCTACGTAGATCTGGGAGAGTACGCCATGAGCCCGAGAGATACGGTTATCTCGTGACTCAACATGGTGACGTACTAGTCTATCAAGACGATGAACCCAGAACCTACGAAGACGCTATATCGGATCCAGATTCCATTAAATGGCTTGAAGCCATGAAATCTGAGATGGACTCCATGTACCAGAACCAAGTGTGGTCTCTGGTGGAACCACCTGAAGGGGTAAAACCTATAGGGTGTAAATGGGTCTTCAAGAAGAAGACTGACATGGATGGCAACGTGCATACTTATAAAGCACGGCTGGTTGCCAAAGGTTTCAAACAAATTCATGGCATTGACTATGAAGAAACCTTTTCGCCGGTTGCCATGATTAAATCCATCCGGATTATGCTTGCAATTGCTGCATATCATGACTATGAGATTTGGCAAATGGATGTCAAAACTGCTTTCCTGAACGGAAACCTTGAGGAGGATGTGTATATGACACAACCTGATGGTTTCGTTCTTGATAGTCAAGCTAATAAGGTATGCAAGTTGCAGAGATCCATTTATGGACTCAAGCAAGCTTCAAGGAGCTGGAACATTCGTTTTGATGAGGCCGTAAAAGAATTCGGTTTTATCAAAAACGAAGATGAGCCCTGTGTTTACAAGAAAGTGAGTGGGAGCGCAGTAGCATTCCTAGTGTTGTATGTCGATGACATACTTCTGATCGGGAATGATATACCGAACTTGCAGTCGGTAAAGACTTGGTTATCCAAGTGCTTCTCCATGAAAGACTTAGGGGAAGCAGCCTACATCCTTGGTATAAAGATCTATCGTGATAGATCGCGTAGGTTGCTTGGCCTAAGTCAGAGTGCATATATTGACAAAGTACTGAAACGATTCAGTATGGAAGAATCCAAGAAAGGATTTCTTCCGATGTCACATGGTGTTTATCTCTCTAAGGAATTGTGTCCTAAAACACAAGATGAGAGAGATAGGATGAAGAGGATCCCATATGCATCAGCAATTGGATCCATCATGTATGCCATGCTATGTACTCGGATTGATGTCTCATGTGCTTTGAGCACTTGTAGTAGATATCAATCGGATCCAGGTGAGCGTCACTGGATGGCTGTCAAGAATATTCTTAAGTACTTGAAGAGGACTAAGGATATGTTCTTGGTTTATGGAGGGGAAGATGAGCTCACTGTAAGAGGATACAGTGATGCTAGTTTCCAAACGGACAAAGACGATTATCGATCGCAATCAGGGTTTGTATTTTGTCTCAATGGCGGTGCAGTGAGCTGGAAGAGCTCCAAGCAAAGCACTGTAGCGGACTCTACAATGGAGGCTGAGTATATTGCATTGTCAGATGCGGCCAAGGAGGCAGTCTGGATTAAGAAGTTCGTCATTGAACTTGGTGTGGTTCCTACGATTGTTGATCCTATAGACATCTATTGTGACAACAATGGAGCAATTGCTCAAGCTAGGGAACCACGGTCTCATCAGAAGTCCAGACACATACTCAGACGATTCCATCTCATCAGAGAGATAGTTGAGAGGAAAGACGTGCAGATTAGTAAAGTGCATACTGACGACAATCTCGCAGATCCACTTACAAAGCCTCTGTCGCAGCAGAAGCATGAAAGGCACTTGAAATCATTTGGTATTAAATACATGAATGATTGGCTATAGTGCAAGTGGGAGATTGTTAGAGTAGATGCCCTAGAGCCAATCAATTATTGTGGAATTGACTCTTTGTAATAATGTTCATTAATCAATAATAAAAGGCATTTTATTCTATATCGCGTAAATCATTATTATTGCAATATGTATTGATATATGTCCTTAGAATGGTAGAACCGTGACGAGGGTATCAAGTGTTTCAAATCTTGATAGTGAGAACCCTATGAGCACATATGGTGGCCATTCTAGAAACGTCCGTAGCCCCAGTATTATTCTGAAGTAAGGGCACAGATAATACGGTAAGGCTATCATAGTGTTGAACGACCCTGTCGAAAGGCAGTGACTGATCTCACTTGTCAAGGTTGTTTGGTGACAACCTGGTGCAACACATGGGTGCTTGTTGTAGGCGGATATACCGCAGCAAGTTCACTGGACTGACCCACCAGAGGATTCCATATGGATGGTAACCCCAGTGTCTATGGAACAAATCCTCTAACGAATGGTGGTGCATGTGATCCTTAGACTTGAGATCACCGGAGCGCCTTGTGCACCGATTGGTACAGTTTGACACTAGCCTAACGCAGTTCTATTCAGAGCTGTCAGTACGGTGGTGATTGGCTATATCAAGGAGTGTATCAAGACTATGGTGGATTGACAAAGGATTCATCACTCCCGGGTACGGGAGAAGTTATCTCACGGCGCAATTCAGTATATGGCAATGACACTAAAACTGTGGCCACAGTGGGATTGAGTTGTTGCTCTATCCAGATTATAATACGGGTCATTGGTCCAGAAACTGAATATATAATATCGAGAGTAACCGAAGGTTGACACTATTTCTATGCCTTCGTCTCGTCGAGATAACGTATGATGAAAGGATCGTATTGTACGGTAACCATATCGTTGACAGGTAGCTACTTTGCTGAATCCGAATCTATCGGGTGGCCATGATGCCTTGCTAGGGGCCAATCTTGGTCTGTGTATTAGTGAGACGATTAATTGGTGTTAATCGCGATACTATACACTACCGGTATGATGAGGAGCCTATGGGTCACACACATAGAAGATAATTTAAGAGCCAAGAAGAAAGAAGGGCGTTTTCGTCTTTTTAGGCGAAAGGGTATTTTGGTAATTTCACAGTGCAATTAAATTTGCTGAGGTCGTAGCCTATTATTTAATTTGTTAAAAAATTAAATAAGTGAAATTACGGTTAAATGTGTGTTCGCACATATTTAATTAAATCATCATTATTGTTAAATGTTAATTAAATATTAATTGATTTTAATTAAGATAATGATGAATTAAATTAAAATATCAAATTGGGAGTGTTTGGCAACATGGGGTGTTTGGGTTGGAGCCCAAGCCCATTCCATGTGGGAATAGGGCAACTTGGTTTGCCTATAAAAAGAATAGTGTGTGATTCATTCTTTAATTTTAAAAAAAAACACAGCAGCCCCTTATACACTCTCTCACGCCAATCTCACTGTTTGATTGAAAAATCAAATACTGATCTTCTTCTTGATTTCTTAAGGCCAAGGAGGATCTAGCAAATCCCTCCTTGGTTCTTGGTGGTTGTCTTCGTGTGGACTTCTTGGTTCGATCCTACACTTGGATCGGTAGCAAACACATTCAGAGACAACATTGGTGGAGCCTCCAAACGTGGGTATAAATCTAAACCTTTGGATTTATTTTTCTGCAGATTCATATTATGCATAAACTGTAAAATCTATGCCCTGATTTTGGGTTCTAAGGAACGATCCGTAGTTGTAAAATTTTTGTTTTCCGCTGCGCAACCGGGTCGTTTCCTAACAGTGGTATCAGAGCCTTAGGGTACTAGATTTACAGTTATTGAATGGTTGATACATGTATTTGTTGATAACATGCTGCCTTGATGAATCTGCCATGAAAAACCCAGTTTTTGAAAAATCTGTAAAATCTGAAAAATCAGTTTATGCATGAATGATTCAAATGATAAACTGGTTTAAAATGTGTTGATGAATGTTATATTGGTTGGTTAATATCCTGGTTGAACGCGTGTGCGTTTGATTTGATTTGGATTAGTGTTTATACACAAAAAACTGCAAAAACGCGAACTGTAGGAATTGGGGATTTCCAGGTTTCGCCGCGGCGAAGCTTTAGCTTCGCCGCGGCGAGGAGCCTCTGGACAGTTTCGCCGCGGCGAAGATAAAACCTTCGCCGCGGCGAAATCTGTGGCGGCTAGACCTAATTTAAATCCTCGCCGCGGCGAAGATAAAACCTTCGCCGCGGCGAAGTATGCCAGAGCGAAATGCATACTGTAAATCCTCGCCGCGGCGAAGATAAAACCTTCGCCGCGGCGAAGGATGTAGTTTTCCCATTCTGTATTTTTTTTTTTGAAAGGGACTAATCTGCAGTTTTAATAACCTATAAAGCCAATGTACATTCTGCACATTTAAGAGGGTAATTAATTAATTAACCCACCCAATTCAAAAATTGATTGTTTTTGAAATGTATGCTTTGTACTTGTTTGTATATTGCATGGTGCGCGGTACATGAGCCTTAGACCTAAGGGTGAATGTTTTAAATTATTTTGGGTATGTATGGCTGTAATATTTTAAATAGGGCCTGCGTGTCCTGCCTTCTCTCTTCTTCTTAATGTACATTCTTTTCTCATCTCATTCCCCTCGAATGTAAATCGAGGTTTCTAAATTTGTTGATGTAAAATTAGTTTAATATTAATTTTATTGTAAATTTAGAATGATGTTTTTGTAATGTACCTGGAGACGGAGCGAAGGACGAGGCAACCATACTTGAAGACTCAAGATATTTGTTACAGGATCCCTAGGTGACCCACCGATCCCTCTAGGCTCGAGGAGATCGGTTTTAGTTAGGCCATGTACCGGCACGTTTAATATTTTGTTTAGAATGCATGCTAAGGTTGAATGTTGAATAACATGCCAAACAATGTCATTCTAACAAAGATAATAATCTGATGAGACATTAAATAACAAACCCCTCAACTAAGTATATTAAGTCACCTCTGCCTTCCATCACCATGGTTTTAATCAAACCACTGTTCGTCGAAACCTTGTTCGCCAAAGCGAAGGGTACACTTCTACCAGTGGGAGGTTAAAATTCATTGGAGTTTTCCTTAATGGTGATGGGTCGACTTAAAATGACGGTTTTGCTTGTTCGCCAAAGCGAAGGTTGATAAACGCGTCATAGGCATAGTAGAGCAGTACACATATTATGTGTACGTGGTGACATGTAGTGTCCACTCTACTGATACTGAGAATCACACTTGAGGACAATGGTTGGAGCCATTGAATTGTGTGATTGGCTTGTTGGCTTTTTCACATTTGAGGTTGATAGTGGGAGCTATCAATTGGTGTGGATTAAGTTTGTTGGCCTACCTAATCAACCCATTTTGGCTTGTTCGCCAAAGCGAAGGTTTGAAATGGGCAGGATGGGATCTCGGTCCACTAGGAAAGCCAACGGGCTTTCCCGAGTTAATAGTGAGGGCTATTGGCTTGAGTAAAATAGTGGGAGCATCGTTTAATAAAAGACCATATTAAATAATAATGAACTTTATAATAACTTTATCTTTTCTGCAATTGTAGATTCACCGAAAATGAGTATTATGAACCTGCGACCGATAATCGAAAAAGAAAACAGGTTGGATGGATCCAATTTCTCAGACTGGTATCGTAATCTTCGGATTATACTTAAGTCAGAAAAGAAATTGTATATCCTTGAAAAGCCATACATGGCTGAGCCTGATCCTGATGCCACTCAGGAAGTTAAGGATACTTATCAAAAGTTCCTTGATGATGCTGATAGCGTACAATGCTTGATGTTAGCATCGATGACACCTATGCTGCAAAAGCAGCATGAGAATATGGATGCTTCTTCCATAATTCTACACCTCAAGGAGCTTTATGAAACAAATGCTCGACATGAGAGGTACAAGGTGTCGAAAGCACTGTTTGGGAGTCGTCTGACTGAGGGTGCCCAAGTTGGTCCTCATGTGCTCAAGATGATCGAGCACATTGAGAGGCTTGAGACTTTGGGATGTGGCTTGGATGCAGAATTACAAATGGATTTAATTCTGCAATCCTTGCCTGACTCATATGCTCCGTTCATAATGAATTTCAATATGAACACGATGGAGAAAACCCTGTCAGAACTTCTGAACATGCTGAGGACTGCAGAGCAGGACTTGAAAAAGTCCAAGCCTGTTTTACTGGTTGCTGCCAGTAAAGCAAAGGGTAACGGCAAGGGTAAGGCCAAGGCCAAACCCAAGCCTAAGCCCAAAGGACAGGTTGCTCTTGGGCCTGAGAGTGGCATAGGAAAGGGCAAGGTAGTCTGCTTCTTTTGTGGCAAGCCTGGCCACTGGAGGAAACACTGCAAGGCTTTCCTCGCAAGTAAGAAGAAGTCAGAGGCTACGACCTCAGGTACTTTCATGATTGAGATTAACTTCTCTCCCTCAACATCTTGGGTCATGGACACAGGATGTGGTACTCACATTTGTACTGATGTGCAGGGACTAAGGCAGAGTAGAGTGCTCGCCAAGGGAGAGGTGGACCTACGAGTTGGAAATGGAGCACATGTGGCTGCATTAGCTGTAGGGACTTATTGTTTATCTTTGCCTACGGGCTTATTGTTGGAACTACATAACTGTTATCACGTACCTTCTATTTCTAGAAATATTATTTCAGTATCCGTTTTGGATAATATGGGGTATCATTTTGAGATATCTAATGGATTGTTGTCCTTTAGTTTGAATGGTATTCTATTTGGAATTGCAAGGTTATATAATGGATTATATGTTCTTGATTTAAACAATAAAGATATTCTCAATATTGAAACCAAGAAAGCTAAACATAGCGATCAAAACCAAACATATCTCTGGCATTGTAGATTGTGTCATGTTAATAAGACTCGCATTGCAAAACTTCAAAGGGATGGAGTTTTGGCCCCTTTTGACTTCCAGTCATTTGAGGTATGCGAGTCATGCCTTTTAGGCAAGATGACCAAGTCTCCTTTCACAGGACAAAGTGAAAGGGCTACTGAACTGTTAGGCATCATCCATAGTGATGTATGTGGTCCACTAACAGTTGAAGCCAGAGGTGGATATTCATACTTCATCACATTTACTGATGATTTCAGTAGATATGGTTATGTCTACCTTATGAGACATAAATCTGAAGCCTTTGATAAATTCAAGGAATTCAGGAATGAAGTACAGAATATGTTGGGCAAAAGTATTAAAGCTCTTCGGTCGGATCGAGGAGGTGAATACTTAAGCTCAGGGTTTTCAGAGTACCTAAAGGAATGTGGGATAGTATCACAACTCACCCCTCCTTATACACCCCAACACAATGGAGTGTCAGAAAGGAAGAATAGGACCTTACTTGACATGGTTAGGTCCATGATGAGTTTTAGTGATTTACCTGCATCATTCTGGGGTTATGCCCTAGAGACTACGACTCACGTTTTGAACCGTGTGCCATCAAAGTCTGTAGATAAGACTCCAGATGAGCTATGAAGTGGGCGAAAGCCCAACTTGTCTTATCTAAGGATTTGGGGTTGCAAAGCTTATGTTAAGCAATTGATTTCGAACAAGCTGGGACCAAAATCCTGTAAATATATATTTGTGGGGTATCCAAAGGAGACCAAAGGATACTATTTCTACCACCCAAAAGAGCGCAAAATTTTTCTTGCTCGATCTGGTGTCTTCCTAGAAAAGGAATATTTTCTAAGAAGTACTAGTGGGAGAAAAGTAGAACTCGATGAAGTCCTAGAACCACAAGATATACTAGACGAAGGACGGGATGATGTGCCACAGGAAGTGGTTGAACATCAAGAGGAGGTTACTCCCCAACTTGTGGATCAAAGTGAACCACCTCAAGTAGCATAGGAGCTACATAGATCTGGGAGAGTACGCCATGAGCCCGAGAGATATGGTTATCTCGTGACTCAATATGGTGACGTACTAGTCTACCAAGACGATGAACCCAAAACCTATGAAGACGCTATATCATATCCAGATTCCATTAAATGGCTTGAAGCCATGAAATCTGAGATGGACTCTATGTACCAGAACCAAGTGTGGTCTCTAATGGAACCACCTGAAGGGGTAAAACCCATAGGGTGTAAATGGGTCTTCAAGAAGAAGGCTGACATGGATGGCAACGTGCATACTTATAAAGCACGGCTGGTTGCCAAAGGTTTCAAACAAATTCATGGCATTGACTATGAAGAAACCTTTTCATCGGTTGCCATGATTAAATCCATCCAGATTATGCTTGCAATTGTTGCATATCATGACTATGAGATTTGGCAAATGGATGTCAAAACTGCTTTCCTGAATAGAAACCTTGAGGAGGATGTGTATATGACACAACCTGATGGTTTCATTCTTGATAGTCAAGCTAATAAGGTATGCAAGTTGCAGAGATCCATTTATGGACTCAAGCAAGCTTCAAGAAGCTGGAACATTCGTTTTGATGAAGCCGTAAAAGAATTTGGTTTTATTAAGAACAAAGATAAGCCATGTGTTTATAAGAAAGTGAGTGGGAGCGCAGTAGCATTCCTAGCATTGTATGTCGATGACATACTTCTGATTGGGATGATACACCGAACTTGCAGTCGGTAAAGACTTGGTTATCCAAGTGCTTCTCTATGAAGGACTTAGGGGAATCAGCCTACATCCTTGGTATAAAGATCTATCGTGATAGATCGCGTAGGTTGCTTGGCCTAAGTCAGAGTGCGTATATTGACAAAGTACTGAAAAGATTCAGTATGGAAGAATCCAAGAAGGGATTTCTTCCGATGTCACATGGGGTTTATCTCTCTAAGGAATTGTGTCCTAAAACACAAGATGAGAGAGATAGGATGAAGAGGATCCCATATGCATCAGCAATTGGATCCATCATGTATGCCATGCTATGTACTCGGATTGATGTCTCATGTGCTTTAAGCACTTGTAGTAGATATCAATCAGATCCAGGTGAGCATCACTGGATGGCTGTCAAGAATATTCTTAAGTACCTAAAGAGGACTAAGGATATGTTCTTGGTTTATGGAGGGGAAGATGAGCTCACTATAAGAGGATACAGTGATGCTAGTTTCCAAACGGACAAAGATGATCATCGATCGCAATCAGGGTTTGTATTTTGTCTCAATGGCGATGCAGTGAGCTGGAAGAGCTCCAAGCAAAGCACTGTAGCAGACTCTACAATGGAGGCTGAGTATATTGCATTGTCAGATGCGGCCAAAGAGGCAGTCTGGATTAAGAAGTTCGTTATTGAACTTGGTGTGGTTCCTATGATTGTTGATCCTATAGACATCTATTGTGACAACAATAGAGCAATTGCTCAAGCCAGGGAACCACAGTCTCATCAGAAGTCAAGACACATACTCAGACGATTCCATCTCATCAGAGAGATAGTTGAGAGGAAAGACGTGCAGATTAGTAAAGTGCATACTGACGACAATCTCGCAGATCCACTGATAAAGTCTCTGTCATAGCAGAAGCATGACAGGCACTTGAGATCATTTGGTATTAAATACATGAATGATTTGCTATAGTGCAAGTGGGAGATTGTTAGAGTAGATGCCCTAGAGCCAATCAATTATTGTAGAATTGATTCTTTGTAATAATGTTCATTAATCAATAAAAGGCATTTTATTCTATATCGCGTAAATCATTATTATTGCAATATGTACTGATATATGTCCTTAGAATGGTAGAACCGTGACAAGGGTATCAAGTGTTTCAAATCTTGATAGTGAGAACCCTATGAGCACATATGGTGGCCATTCTAGAAATATCCGTAGCCCCAGTATTATTCTGAAGTAAGGGCACAAATAATACGGTAAGGCTATCATAGTGTTGAACGACCCTATCGAAAGGCAGTGACTGATCTCACTTGTCAAGGTTGTTTGGTGATAACCTGGTGCAACACATGGGTACTTGCTGTAGGCGAATACACCGTAGCAAGTTCAATGGACTGACCCACCAGAGGATTCCATATGGATGGTAACCCCAGTGTCTATGGAACAAATCCTCTGACGAATGGTGGTGCATGTGATCCTTAGACTTGTGATCACTGGAGCGCCTTGTGCACCGATTGGTGCAATTTGACACTAGCCTAACGCAGTTCTATTCAGAGCTATCAATACGATGGTGATTGGCTGCATCGAGGAGTGTATCAAGACTATGGTGGATAGACAGATGATTCATCACTCCCGAGTACGGGAGAAGTTATCTCACGGCGTAATTCAGTATATGGCAATGACACTAAAAATGTGGCCACAGTGGGATTGAGTTGTTGCTCTATCCGAATTATAATACAGGTCATTGGTAGAGAAACTGAATACATAATATCAAGAGTAACCGAAGGTTGATGCTATTTCTATGCCTTCGTCTCGTCGAGATAACGTATGATGAAAGGATCAAATTGTATGGTAACCATATCATTGACAGTTAGCTACTTTGCTGAATCCGAATCTATCGGGTGGCCATGATGCCTTGCTAGGGGCCAATCTTGGTCTGTGTACAGTGAGATGACTAATTGGTGTTAATCGTGATACTATACACTGCCAGTATGATGAAGAGCCTATGGGTCACACTCATAGAAGATAATTTAAGATCCAAGAAGAAGGAAGGGCGTTTTCATCTTTTTAAGGCGAAAGGATATTTTGGTAATTTCATAGTGCAATTAAATTTGCTGAAGGTCGTAGCCTTTATTTAATTAGAAAAATTAAATTCGTGAAATTAAATTTAAATATGTGTTCACATATATTTAATTAAATCATCATTATTGTTAAGTGTTAATATATAGATTAAATATATATTAATTGATTTTAATTGAGATAATGATGAAATAAAAATTAAATATCTAATTGGGAGTGTTTGGTAACATGGGGTGTTTGGGTTGGAGTCCAAGCCTATTCCATATTGGAATAGGGTAACTAATTTTTACTATAAAAGAAAATTGTTTCTTTGTAAAAATGAGACTTTTCATTATTTCATTCTCTTGAAAAACACACACACTATAGCCCCATTTCTCTCCCATGGCAGAAACCCATTTTGCCTAAAATCAATTCATTTTGATTTCATTCTTCTTTAATCTTAAAGCCAAAGAGGATCTAGCAAATCCCTCTTTGGTTCTTTGTGATTGTCTTCGTGTGGACTACGTTGGTTCGATCCTACGCTTGGGTTGGTAGCAAAAACATTAAAAGACAAACGTGGTGAAGCCTCCAAACGTGCGTATGATTCTCTTAACTCATGATTAACCTTTTTGTACAGATTTTACTTTAATATAAATTGTAAAATTATACCCTTGATCTTGGCTCATGTAAACGATCCTTGTATTATATTTTTTTGTTTCCGCTGCGTATATGGATCATTTACTAACACTACACCCCTAAGATCATCTGAAGGCTTTAGGTACAATTCTTAGATGATTACAGTAGATACACTTGGCTATTTCCTCTTAGAACTAAAGCTAAGGTTAAGTCCATTTTCATTAAGTTCCACCATTTGGCTGAAAGACAGTTTAATACTAAGTTGAAATGCCTATACTCTGATCAAGGTGGAGAGTTTATTGCACTTCATTCTTATCTTACAGACTTAGGAATTCAATTTAGGCATTCATGCTCTTACATTCACCAACAAAATAGGCGATGTGAAAGAAAACATCGACATATAGTAGAAATAGGACTTACATTGCTTACACAGGCATTTATGCCTCTTCAATTTTGGTGGTTGTCTTTTGAAACTATTGTGTTCTTGATTAAAAGACTACCTACTCTAGTTTTGGACAACATATCTCCATATGAGAAACTTTTTAATAAACCCCCTGTAAATGAAAGTCTAAAAGTTTTTGGGTGTTCCAGTTTTCCCTTTCTTAGGGTCTTTAATCATCACAAGTTTAGCTTTCACTCTACTAAGTGTGTCTTTGTAGGATATAGCCTTGTCCATAAAGGTTACAAGTGTCTAAGGCCTGATGGGAAAATTGTTATCACTCCTAGTGTAAAATTTAATGAACAAGAGTTTCCATTTAGTTCCAATTTTACCTTAACCTCTTAGCAAAAATCTAATGCTCCTACAACTTTACCTTAAACATGTTCCACCTCTATTTCATTTCCATACACTGCTATTCATAACAGTTTAGATACAAAGTGCACCCTGAAAGATCATTATACAGTAACCAGCTCTCTAAATCAGTCCAAAAATGGCACAACAGTTGACATTAATCCTACAGTTCCACATTGTTCTACCTCTCCACACTCTATTTTTCCTACCAACATTTTATCATCCTCCCAAACACAGCATTCATCATCTCTACCCCATTCTCAAACAAACCTCTCTAATGCTAAACCAAATAACACTCTTACTTCACCACATTTTACCAAATCTGTTCCCTTACCATAGACATCAATTTCGACTCTTCCTATTATACCATCATCACTTTCCTTTCCCACGTGCTCACTTGAGGTTGATCTCACTTCATCCAAGATTCTTGCGATGTTGCACACTAACAAATTTTTTGCTACAAGCACTCATCCAATGCTAACTAGATCCAAAACAGCAGCTCTTACAAACACCGTAGCCTCTAATCACTATGCAACCTTTCCAAACATTGTAGCTACTAGCCCTAGTTATGAACACTCTATAGCCTTGAGAAACACTGCAGCCACTGATCACTAAACAGCCTCACCAAACACTACAGCTACTGGCCCTAGTTTTGATCACTCTGTAGCCTTGCCAAACACTACAGCCTCTGATATTCAGTCTGATCAGTATGCACCTGTTATCAACACAGCAACCACTACTCTCACTTCATATCATCATCAAAGGTCTTAGTTCAGAAACTTGTGCTGTGATACCTGAACCTCACACTATTCTTGAAGCTCTTAACAACCTTGAGTGGAAAAATGCAATGAAAAGTGAGTTTGATGCTTTGCTGGAAAATAAAACCTAGACCTTTGTTCTTTCTCCTTCAGATCAGAATATTGTAGGGAACAAATGGGTATTTGAGACCAAGTTTAATCCTGATGGTTCTTTACAAAAATACAAAGCTAGACTTATTGCCAAGGGTTTTCAACAAACCCCTAGACTTGACTATTTTGAAACATTTAGTCTAGTAGTTAAAGCCTCCATAATTAGAATAATTCTCACCTTGGCTATCACTAAAGGGTGGGATATTCAACAAATAGATGTAAATAATGCATTTCTAAATGGAACTTTAAATGAAAAAGTCTACATGCAACAACTTTTTGGTTTTGAGGATCCCACTGAGTCAGCCTATGTATGTCAATTGCATAAAGCCCTATATGGGCTCAAACAAGCTCCATGAGCATGGTTGGACAAGCTAAAAACAACTCTTATTAGCAAAGGATTTCAAAATTCAGTTTCTGACAGCAGTCTATTTGTTTTCAAACAGAATTCTCATCTCACCTATGTACTTGTGTACGTAGATGATATTCTTATAACAGGGTCAGATAACTCCTTCAACACTCAGCTTATGCAAGATCTAAATGATGAGTTTTCACTTAAACTCTTGGATCTTTGTCCTATTTTTTGGGCTTGGAAGCATTACGAACTACTGTTGGAATTCATTTGAAACAGAGAAAATATGTCATTGATCTGCTGTCTAAAACAAAAATGTTGGATTGTCATGCTTGTGCCACCCCGATGGCAGTGGGAACCAAGTTATATTCAACTGATAGTGAGTTATTTGCTTATCCAAGTTTATACAAGAGCACAGTGGGTGCACTACAATATTTGACACTTACACGGCCTGACATTAGTTTTCTAGTCAATAAACTAAGTCAGTTTTTGCAAGCTCTTATAGACCTTCAATGGCAAGCTTGTAAGAGGATCCTAAGACACATCAAAGGCACCTTGGATTATGGACTGCATTTCAAGGCAGTAAGCACTTTAAGTATAGAATGTTATGCTGATGCGAATTAGGGTAGCAACATGGAAGACATGAGGTCTACTAGCGGGTATTGTGTATATATGGGACCCAACTAATTCAGTGGAGCTCTAGAAAACAAAAGGTTGTTGCTCTTTCATCAACCGAGGCGAAATATAGAGCTCTAGCTCAAATAGCCATAGAAATTGCATGGCTGCAAAGTAAATTTATAAAATTAGGATTATCCATTTCAGTCACACCTGTCATTTGGTGTGATAATATAAGTGCTACAGCCTTGGCAGCCAACCCAGTGTTTCATGCTAGAACCAAGCATATAGAGATAGATGCACATTATGTTAGAGAGCAAGTGATTACAAAGAAGCTAACCATCCAATATGTGCCTTCTAAACTTTAAATTACTGATTTACAGACAAAGGCCTTATCTGTTACTCAATACACTGAATTAAGTAGCAAATTGAATGTTGTTGGTAAAGAGGAAATGAACAAACTACTTCATTGACACTATATGCTTTTGGATTTACTGAAATGATCAGGTTCATTGCTGTGTGATTTACTAAAATGATCAAGTACACTGCTTTGGATGACACTGATATACTAAAATGATCGAGTTCATTGCTCTGGATGACACTCTTTACTTTCTGGTTTACTGAAATGATCTTTCTAATATCTTATATACTGTAATGTTTATATACAATATGGTTGATTTCCTTATGGCTTCTTATTCTATTAAGCCAAGAAACTCTCTGCTGAATAATTAGATTGAGTTACAATTGGCAGATAGAAACTCTCTGTTGAATAATTAGATTGAGTTACAGTTGGTAGATATAGCTAGTTGTGGATATGATGAGAAGTGAAAGTTGATTGTTCTGTGGATTATTGCTTTGTCATGATTGATAATCCAAGGATTATACTATTTTATTTAGGCTTTTTGGCTGGATTTTAGATACTTTTTAGTTCGTTTATGCCTGAATAGCTACTTAATTCTATATATTTTATGTTTAAGGCCGAAACGTGCATTTTTAGCAAATAATGAGCGAATTGGAGTTTCTGGACCCAGAAGTAAGCGAATCTCAGAATTAGGGAAAGTTCTGAAGCAGAGTTGAAGCATTATGAAGTTTGTTCCTATAGGAAAGCATCGAAGATCAAACTTCAAGCAAGGAAGCAAGCGGAGGGCAATTCTAAAAATTCAGAATTTTCTAGGAAGGTTCGCCACGGCGAAGTTTATTCTTCGCCGCTGCGAAAGAAGCTTGGCACGATATTTACTTTAGTTCGTCGCCGTGGCAAAATTCTTTCTTCGCCGCAGCGAAGTCAGGGAAATTTTGTTTTCTCAAAAAACGCACATTTTTATTTTAGGAAAGGTTTTAGGTTTTTGACGGAACTATACAAGAAAAACCTTGCCATTTTGGTAGAGGTTCGTCTGCTTTTCGTTTGGTTTAGAGTAGCTTTTACATTTGGAGAGAAGATTTGAGCTTTAATCTTGTGGATTCTTCAACTAAGGGAGATCTCTACTCTTTTCTCTGTATTTCAATATGTTGATTACTGGGTTTATTGTTTTTCTTGTTGTTTGTGTTAATTTAGTTATGAACTAACCCATTTTGGGTTAGGGTTTTGATGTAATTCGGATTTCCATGGATTAATCAATTGATTATTGTTGCTTTTATATTATATTGCATAGATTGTGTGATTATTCCAATTTTTATTGATTTTACTTGTTGAACATGATGAGATTGAGAAATGAGTCATGTTGAATTTCTTGGATAATCACCATTGTTATTTTGAATGCTAGAGATAGATTTGAGAAACAATGAAATCAATCTAGGATTTCATTAGCTTAATGAACTTGGATTTGTTAATCTTCAATTTGTTGGGTGCGGAAGATTAATAGGGAAAAGTAGGAATTCATAGCCTGAGAAGGTATGTTTTACAACTTAGGGAATTCGGTTTACAATCCGTGCATGTGAGTGTAAAAGTAGCATAACCCATAGAATTAATCCATAGAGTCCGAATGAAGTCAAACCCTAACCGTTTGTTTTAATTGATATTACTCTTGTGTTAAATCTTGCTTTCATAATTTAGTTGTTTTTACATTTAGTAATTTTTGCTTTCAGTTAAGTTTTATATTCTCCCATAAATCCAAACAATTTTCGGTTTCTCCAACTTGAAAACAAATAGGAAATTCAGTGCTTAGCAACCAATCCTCCTGGGAACGATACTCACTCATCACTTTATTACTTTGTGCGACTAGTACACTTGCTATATTTGCATGTTGTAGTTACAACACATCAAGTTTTTGGCGCCGTTGCCAGGGATTGATTTTTGTGTTAACATTGAGTCTTTCTTGTGTTAGCTAGATTGGAGTTTATTTTTTGTTTTAATTGTGTGTTAGTTGAATTTTTGTTGTTCTTTTCTGTGAGCTTGCGATCACACTTTTTCTCTCTTTCTGTGTAGTTTATGTGAAAAGCAAGACATCAGCCAGTGGTTCCTGTTGATCCAAAGATTGAGAGAACCACTAGAAGACTTAACAGAGAGAGAAGAGAACGAGAGGCTATGTAACGCCCCGCTTGAGGTACGTTGTTATTGTTTCCTCTGTTGCCCTTAATCGAGTTGGTTTTGTTATTAATTGTTTGATTGAGTGTTGTGTTGATGTTTGCCCTGAAAATTGGATGAAAACAGAAGAAGTTCAGTCTGCCGTTCTTCGCCGGGGCGAAGAAGAAGCTTCGCCGCGGCGAAGATGTGTTGAAACCAAGGGGAACTCCCTGGAAAGTTTCGCCGCGGCGACAGAGGTTTCTTCGCCGTGGCGACGGGCCGAATAAAAGGTTGATTGAGTTTTAGATATTTTCTTCCTTAAGGACAATTTGACCTTTCTACCCCTAATTAGCAGGAAAAGTGGGGAGTTAATTGTAAGGATATTTCATGGAGAATAGGTTGAGATAGGGGTGAGTTTGTAATGAATCAAAGGATATGGATGGAATTCCCAAAGTAGAACAAGGGCAAAATGGGAATGAGTGTGTTAATATTTCATTAAAAGGAATTAGAATCAAAGAAACCCCTCATTTCTTCTTCTCAAACGTGACTCTCCATTCTTCTCCTCTCAACTTCTCTTTTCTTTTGATCAAGGTTTTCCAAGGGATTTTTGAAGGATTTTGGGGTAGAAAAGCAACCTAAGGCTTCCTAAGGTAAGGATTTCTTCTTAAGTTGTGTGATTTGGGAGTTTTAACCCATATTGAAGTTTGAGGGTTTTCATTCTTTTGGTTAAGATTTGAGGAGATATCAAGCTAAACAAGTGAAAGGAAGAATTTGTGAAGTCTCTCCTTAACAAGTAAGTAAAACCCAACCCAAGTTGAGATTTATGAATTTTCTTGATTAGGGTTTTGATAGAAATGATGTATGTATGTGATGTGCATGTAATATAGCATGTATGAAGGATTAAATAGAGATTTCTATGCTTTGTGATTGTTTATACCTTGCAAATTTGAGAAATGGGTTGTTGGTTTGGCAAGGTAGTTGAGATGGAATTTAAGGGGTATTATGTATTCCCTTTTTGGAAGTGTTTTCTATGGCAGGTTTTGTGACTTTGTGAAGGGGTTTTTCCCCATTTTGGATGGTTAAGAAAAGTTTTAGAATCATGGCTATGATAGAGTTTTGTAGTGCACATGAGTTGTTTGATGAAATGCCTAATAGAGGTTTGAGTGTGAGAAATGAACCTTAACTCTTGCAACATTGCATGTTGGCATCTCATAAGTGCATTGGTGAAGATGAACCATCCATAGGCACTAGTTGTACATGGAAAAGTGACCTAAGAAAGTGTAAGGAAATGGTTTATGCAATTACCCTATGAGTAGAGAGCTTAGTGGGTAAAATTACTCTAAGGGTAGAGAGCATTGAAAAATGCTACAATAGAATGAATTAGAAGAGTAGTATAGTTGGGATGATGCTTTGTGATCATCACCCGACCGTTATGGGAATCGGATTGATGCTTGGTGATCATCATCCGAATAGCCCTTAGAGTGATGGGTCGATGCTTTGTGATCGTCACCCGATGAGTAGTAGAGATGGGTAGATGCTTTGTGACCGCTACCCGGTTAGTGATAGATAAGTAGGTTGATGCTTTGTGATCATCATCCGACATTTAGTAGAAACGGGTTGATGCTTTGTGACCATCACCCGATAGTGACTAGAGACGGGTAAATGCTTGGTGATCGTTACCCAAAATTCATGAGGAACGGGTAGGCGCTAGGTGATCTCCACCCGATAGTTAGAAAGAACCGAGTTGGTGCTTTGTGATCCTCACTCGGTAGTCACTAAGAACGGGTTGGTACTGTGTGAATTCCACCCGATAGCCATAGAGAGTGAGATGGTGCTGTGTGAACGCCATCCGGCCGTACCTCCGGTAAGATGAGGCCATGATGTTATTAGAAACAGAAATAGAATCAGAGATAGCATAAGGAAAGAATTAAGAGTTATTCATACGGGGACAGACAGATAGAGAGTTTTACTTACTGAGCATTATTTTGTGCTCACCCCGTTATTTTCCTTTGTGGATGCAGGTTCTAGATGATGTTGCGGTCGGAGGGGCGTCGGCAAGCAATGAGGAATAGCTACACTGTTTCCCCTGTTTTGTCTTTTAAAATACATTTTTGTAAACAGTACTCTTTATGTATAAAAGACATATGAGTTTGTAATGAAAAGAAAACTTTGGGCCCAACTTTTATATTGTTATTATGCATGCATTGTACAGTTTTCAGTAGGTGTTACAGGCTATAGTTGAACCAGAGGCCATAGTTGAACCAGAGGCCATAGTTGTTGAGATGGCAGACAATAGGACATTGAGGGAATTCTCAGTTCCCTCAGTTGATGGCAGTGGGTCAAGTATTACTAGACCGGCAGTACAAGCCAACACTTTCGAAATAAAGCTAGCAATCATCCAAATGATCCAAAAGTCAGTACAGTTCAAGGGAGATTTGAAGGAAGATCCAAATCTGCACATTGCAAATTTCTTAGAGATTTGTGATACTTTCAAGGAAAACGGAGTGTCAGATGACGCCATCAGATTGAGACTATTCCCGTTTTCATTGAGGGATAAGGCAAAAGGATGGTTAATGGCACTACCATCAGGCACGATCACAACTTGGAACGAATTAGCACAGAAGTTCCTGACCAAATTCTTTCCTCCAGCAAAATCTGCGAAATTGAGAAATGATATCACATCTTTTCTACAGGAAGAGTCTGAATCATTATATGAGGCATGGGAAAGATACAAGGAATTATTGAAGAGGTGTCCACACCATGGGTTGCCAGTTTGGATGCAAGTCTAAACATTTTACAATGGATTGATGGTTAATGTGCAAACCATGGTGGATGCAGTATCGGGAGGAGCATTGCAAAATAAGACATCGGAAGAAGCTCATGAGTTGCTTGAAGTTTTAGCAAGTAACAACTATCAAAGACCTAATGAAAGGGTGCAGCAGAATAAATCTATGGGTCTTCATGAAGTTGATGCATACATGGCTATTTCAGCCCAACTTATAGCACTTCAAAAACAGTTAGAAAGTATGCAGGTAAATTCTATTGAAGCTCCTCAACTAATTTGTGAATTTTGTGCAGGTGGTTATATGAGCAGTGAGTGCCAAGTGGGGAACACGTTTGCTTTAACGTCTTCATCGTCAGAACAGGTTAACTACTTGGCAGGAAATCAAAGGCAACCGCACAATCCGTACTCCAACACATATAATCCAGGTTGGAGGAATCATCCGAACCTATCTTGGGGAAATCAGAATCAATAGAATCAGCAGAACAATCAATGGAACCAAAGAGCAATGCCAAACAACCAAGCAAGGGTGAACAATCAACCAGGAGAGCAAAGAGTGACAAAACTGGAGGACATGTTTGGAAAGTTTATGCAAGAGACCACAAGTTTCATGAATGAGACCAGGACAAATTTCAGAAACCAAGGAGCATCCATTCGAAACTTGGAAGTACAGATGGGTCAATTGGCTGATAAGCTAAATGAGAGACCATAGGGTTCCCTACCAAGCAACACGGTAACTAACCCACGTAAGCAAGTGAATGCAATAACTTTGATAAGTGGGACAGTTTTAGAAAAGGTGGAACAATCAGGGAAAGAAGGAAGCCCGCCAAAAGAAAAGGAAGATTCCGATGAAGAAGTAGACGAAGAAATAATTGTTGAAGAGAAACCAACCAGTTCTAGGGGAGATGAACCAAAGTGGGAAGAGAGGCAAAGGCAAAGGAAAGAGAAATTGCAATTCCCCGGGATACCACCAGAGTTGGCACATCACACACCTCCGGTGCCTTTCCCTTAGAGGCTCAGAAAAGAAAAACAGGATAAGTAGATCATTAAATTTCCTGAGGTATTTAAGAAACTACATGTTAATATTCCTTTCGCAGATGCCTTGTAGCAAATGCCGAGTTACGTGAAATTTCTCAAGGACATTCTGTCGAATAAAAGGAAGTTGGACGAAGAGGAAACAGTGATGCTCATGGAGGAATGCAGTGCCATTCTACAGAAGAAGTTGCCACCAAAACTTAAAGATCCAAGGAGTTTCACTATCCCTTGTGTTATAGGGAATATTACATTTGACAGGGTTTTGTGTGATCTGGGTGCAAGCATAAACCTTATGCCTTTTTCTATTTTCAAGAAATTTGGAATTGGTGAAGTGAAGCCGACAACCATATGCTTACAGCTTGTAGATAGATCCAGGAAGCATCCGAAGGGCATTGTTGAAGATGCACTGGTTAAGGTGGACAAATTTATTTTCCAGTAGATTTCTTTGTGTTGGATATGGAAGAAGATAAGGAGATTCCTCTCATCCTAGGACGACCATTTCTGGCTACCGGAAGAGCTTTAATTGATGTTCAAGAGGGGAATTTGATCATGAGGATACAAGATGAGGAAGTGACATTCAATGTCCTTGATTCTCTAAAAGTCTCACCGAAGCGAGAGTCATGTTTCAAAATTGACTCAGTGGGTCAATCAACAATTGAAACTTCCCAACTGAACGATCCTAATTCGTCAATTAAAGGATGCACAGTCAAGTCAAGACAATTCAAGGAGGAGGACCACAACCCAGAAATTGTTACACCATTCCGAGATGGACCACAACCGAGCATGTGTCTTCACAAGGGATGGATACCTCAACTCAAAAAGGGTGAGGGAAAGTCAAGAAAGCGGAAAGCTGTCGATGAGAATGTTCAAGCCATGAAAGGAATGACCAAGGAATGGAAATGGATGGCTAAGCTCTCAACAAAGGCCCCATGTGACAAAAATCATCAACAATTAAAGCTTCATTGCAAGGACAATGCTCGGGAGTTGATGTATTTGGATAGTCCGGAGTGACATAAGGACTTGAGAAAGTCGAGCTTCCGACTATAAACAAACGCTTCTTGGGAGGCAACCCAAGTGTTTTCATTTGTTTGTTATTTGTTTGTTGTTTTTAATTGACTTATGATTTAGAATGATTTTGATTTCGTGTGTTTTTGGGTGTTTCAGGTGAAATATCGAACTAAGGCGAAAAAGGAAAATTTTCCAGTTTTCACCATGGCAAATCATTTTCTTAGCCACGGCGAAGTACATTTTGCACAAAACGGAATCCGAAAAGTCCCAGACTTCGCTGTGGCGAAATTTGTTCTTCGTTGAGGCACCGTTCTCTCTGGAATTTTTCGCCGCGGCAAAAAATGTGTCTTCGCCACAGCAGAAAGGGTTTAGCAAAATTTAACTAAGGGAATTTCGCCGCGGCAAAACACTTTCTTTGTCGCAGCGCTGTAGGCTCTGGAAATTTTCGCAGCGACAAAGAATGTTTCTTCGCCGTGGCATCAACTGGGTTTAATTTTTCATTGAATGAAGAACTTCACCGCGACGAAAACTGCTTTTTATAAATAGTCACTTGCGACTCTTCATTTTCGCTAAAAATTTCAAAACACATCCGAGAGCAAAACTTTTCCACTTTCAATCTAGAGCTTCTCCAGTGAATTCCCATCACTTTTTCTCACTCTTTAACCCTCCCAAACACCAAAACAACTCATTTTAGCAAAGATTTTTGCGAAAAATTGAAGAAAATTTTGGAAACCCTTGGTTTTCAAAATTTGAGGATCTTGCAATCTAGGCCGCAATTGGTGAAATTGGTGGTGCTTTCAGCGTGAGAAGGGTAAGATTTCAAGCTCTCCAACATCTAAATTGCTAAATTTTGATTATTGTGCTTTAAGTTTGAATTATTGTTTGGATGAGTTGACTTGTGGAATTTTTGTGAAGTTTGTGCTTTGATTTTGATTAAACAAGTGTGGATCCTGATTTGTGTGGTGTTGAGGAGTTTGGGTTTTCAATTTTGGAGTGTTTTGTTGAGTTTGGACAAAGAGTGATTTTTGGGGGGCTAGGTGCAAAATTTTGAAACTTAGGTGTATTGTCAGGAGAGATTTGAATTGTTAGGTTGAATCCTTTGTTTGGGGGTGCATTTGGGTATTAACAGTCAAACCAAAAATGCCGCTCAAAGTACCTTCCAAGGGTAAAGGAAAAGGGAAGAAGGTGGACAATAGATTTGTTAATGACAAGGCTCGGCAACGATATGAAGGAGCAATCCAAAGGAAGGATAAGGGATTTATTGCTGAGTGTGGATTGACCACGAGCCATGCTATTAAGTGGAGTCGAGGGAGACGTTGGGAGTTATTTATGAGTGAACCCGCACATGCGGCCGTAGAGCTGATAATGAGAGAGTTTTATGCCAACCTCCCTGAGTGTGATCCTGGTCATGTGTTTGTAAGGGGTACTGATGTGCCATTTGATGCGAAGGTCATCAATGACTTTTATAACCTGCCTCAAATTGACCGGGATGAGTATTAGGAATTTAGGAAGACACAGTTTTAGGATGACATGATACTTAAGGTCATAGTAAAACCGGATACCCCTTGGGAGGTTTCGAAGAAGGGAAAGAAGAGCATTAAGGGAACTAATTTGATACCAATGGCTAGGTTGTGGTAGTACTTTGTGTGTGCGAGAATGATGCCGGAGACGCACTATGGTACAGTGACTTATGAGAAAGCATTGTTGCTTTATTCCATTGCCACAGGAAAGAGAATTAATGTGGGAAATATTATCATGACAAGTATAAAGAATGCAGCCCAACCAGGGCAAAGCAGTTTCCCCTTCCCACATGCACCAGTCCTCGACACCAACTACTACAACAAGCATCTTGACCGTCCACCCAGTGAAGGACCTAGATCCGGGACAAAACGACAGAAAACCATACAAGGCACTGCCACATCATCCAATTCCACAGCCACAATAAAGGAGCTGATGCAGTAGATGTTGGTTAAGATGAAACGGATGGAATGACTTCAAGGTTGGCTGGCAGAGCAGACCCGGATGATATATAATTTGCAATAGAGCTGCTGCATCAAGTTCGACATTGATACTTCGAACTCCCAATGGGAACACTGGGATTCAGAGGAATGGATAGGCTCCGACACAGAAGATGACGACACCGAAAGAGAGGAAAAGGTCGAAGAATAAAACCTAAGCACCTGTTTTCTAGTTTATTTTTTCTTTGTTTTAGTTGTTATTGTCTTTTATAATTGAACTAATTTTTCTTTTTGTTTGGATTATTTAATTTTTGTTTAAACTTCCTAGTAGGTTGTAAGGGCGAGATTAGGATTGTAATATTTTCATATTAATCAGTGAAATTTTCTAACACAGTGGACACCACAGAATTTCAATTGTTTTACAGATTATGGTGATGAGAAAGCCAAGGAACGGGTGTGAATGTTGTTGAGCAAAAATCCGACTTCAAGGATTAATCAAGGAACTATCTCGTACCTTTGTAAATTATGTTTTTCTATTCCTAAATTGTGCATATTGTGACATTGGGGACAATGTCATCTTTAGTTTGGGGGTAGGAAAAATTTGAACAATTTTTTATTTGTGTTTAGTTGTTTTCATGTTTTGTTGTGTATGCCAATGATGAATTACATAAGTCTATGATGAGAACAAATTATTGGGATTTTATTGTTGAAAAATTTTAAGCATTGCTTCAAGTTTATGTTGGTTGACTGAATTCTGCTTGAGGTTTGTTGAGTGGTGCAACCACCATTTTCATTATTTCGGCATGCTTAGATTCATTTTATGTGGTTAGGTGAAGTCTTGATAATGTTGGTGGACTCTAGAACCTAGTTGAGAAGTACTTGAGGCGAAATTCTAAGAATAGACATTATTGAGGAAGTGATTTAGGCAATTTTTTCGAAACGTTTGAGCCTTTCCAGCCGACCATGAATTTTATCCCTAGTTACCCATTTGAGCCTTATGAAATCATCGTTGTTCTATCTTTCTTGTGCAACCAATAATGCCCAAACCTTTCACCCTAAACACGTCCGCAACCTTTAAGAGAATTCTAAACCTAATGCGAACACAAAGAGATTGGAGAGTTGTGTGAATGAACTAAAAGAATAGTTTGGGGGTTGTGAGAAGGACAAGAAGAATAAGAGGGGTAATTAACCTTAAATTGATTATTATTGTTGTTTTAAAAAAAAAAAAAATTGAAATTCAAAAGCAAAAATAAGAAATGCACATGTTTAAGGGTTATAAAATGGTTGACTTCTTGAGTGGTGGTTGAGAAAGAAAGTGGAAGTTGATGTAAGTCTAAGTGTTTGCTTAAAGGAAACCGAGTTCTCTTGCTTAGTTTATCCTTTGCTTTTCTTTGAAGCCCACGAACCGAATCTAACGTTACAAGCCTATAAAGACCTTTTGATCTTTAGTGATGTTTAATCCTCATTAGTGGAAAATAGTTCGATACTTAGGCTTATGGAGTCTGCCGCCATTTGATAAACTTTGTATTTTTGCATAAAATAATCCATGAAGTCGGAATGTGGACTGAAGTGGGGATCACCTACTCAGGGAGCTAATAGAGAAAGATAGTCGATGCAACTTATAACTTCTTGGAGTGTTGAAAATTTTCTAGTAATAATTTTTTAACAATTATTGAGATTTGTAAAAATTCTAGGCAATTCTTGTGTTGAGTTTGAGTCCAATTTTTGTCTTATTATTTTCAGTTTTGTTGTTTTGTGTTTTTGGTTGTTTGTTGTTTTTCTTTCTTTGTGTTTTGTACCTGATGCTAGAGGACGAGCATGTCTTTAGTTTTGGGGTATTTGATATTCCGAGGATTATACTATTTTATTTAGGCTTTTTGGCCGGATTTTAGATACTTCTTAGTTCGTTTATTCTTGAATTGCTACTTAATTCTATATATTTTATGTTTCAGGCCGAAACGTGCATTTTTAGCAAATAATGAGCGAATTGGAGTTTTTGGACCCAGAAGTAAGCGAATCTCAGAATTAGGGAAAGTTCTGAAGCAAAGTTGAAGCACTATGAAGTTTGTTCCCATGGGAAAGCATCGAAGATCGAAGATTCAAGCAAGGAAGCAAGCGGAGGGCAATTCTGTAAATTCAGAATTTTCCAGGAAGGTTCGCCGTGGCGAAGTTTATTCTTCATTGCGGCGAAAGAAGCTTGGCACAGGATTTACTTTATTTCGTCGCTGCGGCGAAATTCTTTCTTGGCCGCAGTGAAGTTAGGGAAATTTTGTTTTCTCCAAAACGCGCAGTTTTATTTTAGGAAAGGTTTTAGGTTTTTGACAGAACTATACAAGAAAAACCTTGCCATTTTGGTAGAGGTTCGTCTGCTTTTCGTTTGGTTTAGAGTAGCTTTTACATTTGGAGAGAAGATTTGAGCTTTAATCTTGTGGATTCTTCAACTAAGGGAGATCTCTACTCTTTTCTCTATATTTCAATATGTTGATTACTGGGTTTATTGTTTTTCTTGTTGTTTGTGTTAATTTAGTTATGAACTAACCCATTTTGGGTTAGGGTTTTGATGTAATTCGGATTTCCATGGATTAATCAATTGATTATTGTTGCTTTTATATTCTATTGTATAGATTGTGTGATTATTCCAATTTTAATTGATTTTACTTGTTGAACATGATGAGATTGAGAAATGAGTCATGTTGAGCTTCTTAGATAATCACCATTGTTATTTTGAATGCGAGAGATAGATTTGAGAAACAATGAAATCAATCTAGGATTCCATTAGCTTAATGAACTTGGATTTGTTAATCTTCAATTTGTTGGGTGCGGAAGATTAATAGGGAAAAGTAGGAATTCATAGCCTGAGAAGGTATGTCTTACAACTTAGGGAATTCGGTTTACAATCCGTGCATGTGAGTGTAAAAGTAGTATAACCCACAGAATTAATCCATAGAGTCCGAATGAAGTCAAACCCTAACCGTTTGTTTTAATTGATATTATCTTGTGTTAAATCTTGCTTTCATAATTTAGTTGTTTTTACATTTAGTAATTTTTGCTTTCATTTAAGTTTTATATTCTCCCATAAATCCAAACAATTTTCGGTTTCTCCAACTTGAAAACAAATAGGAAATTCAGTGCTTAGCAATCAATCCTCGAGGGAGCGATACTCACTCGTCACTTTATTACTTTGTGCGACTAGTGCACTTGCTATATTTGCATGTTGTAGTTACAATGCATCAATGATTGGTAGTTGCAGTTGGCAGTCACAGTTGCAGTTTTTCTCATAGTTGCAGTTTTTCAGACTATTGTTCTGTAGCCTATTGCTTTCTGATGATTGATAGTTGTAGTTGGCAGTCACAGTTGCAGTTTTTCTCATAGTTGCAATTTTTCAGACATATGGTTATTTCTTTTGTTTTGTGATTTGTTGGTTTGTGAATCCAAACGATGCTTACAAGCTGGTGTAAATCAGCAGGAGTTGCATTTTTTTAATCAGCAGGAGTTGCAGTTTTTTTATTTAAGTTCAAAGTCAATTTGAAGATAAAAGAAAACAATTCAATAGAGAATCTGAAGCTATTTAGATGAAAAATGAAATCCAGAAGGTGGCTCAATATCAGAAAATTATCCCAGATCAGTTTAAGGGGGAATGTTAGGATGTAAAGTCAAAGGGTATTGTTTGTCACTTATCAAATCCGTGAGGACTTGTTTGTAATTGTGTTGAAAACGGTGTAGTTTTGCTTACAACTGTATTTTGTCAACTGTTTTCACTTTACTCTTTACATAAAAAAGAGTAAAGTGAGCTAACTTAGCAAATAATGAAATCAGTAGCTCCTACTTGACATTTACCTCTGTTTTTCGTTCTAGAAATCTTCCAATCCGTAGTCTTTTACAAGCAAAACACACATAGAAAAACAGCCAATAGTTATTTGTAGAGAGTAACCAAAGTTTATTTTTTCAAGTGTGTTTGAAGAGTTGTGATATGTTTCACATAAACCATTACCCCATCATCTTTATAATATTCTTTGATCTACGAATCTATTTTCACAAAAATTTTAATAAAATCTTTACCAAGTTGAAATATTGGAGAGAATTAAATGTGAAGCTATCATAAGAGTGGTTTTCACATTATCAAATTAAAATTCCCTAACAATGAAATTGTTAATTACATCTAATTTTTAGCACATAAATTTACCTATACTTTATTCCCTAACAATGGTGATGGCACTAATACTAACCATAATCATTTATACATAACATAATTCTACTAAAAATAATGATATTCCACTATAAATAAGGAATACCATCATTTACATATAATAATTTCTTTTTGCAAGCTAGACATTCCAATTATATTGACTAGTTGATTTAGAGGACTATCAACTTTTTCATCGGTGTTGTTAACATAACCTAATATTCCAAGTCAAGCTATTTGGTTAAAACTTATGGCAGAAGTTGTCATTTATGATACAAATTTTAAATTTCTTTTTTCTATCGACAATTATTGTCCTTCTCAATCTTGACCTAGAAGAAAACTACTAATTAACTTCTAAGTTGGGTTCATGTCATTTTAATTGTCTGAAATCTAAACACATATTTATTGCAAAATGGCAAAAAAAAAATAAAAAAAATAAAAAAAATAAAAAGAAAAGCAATTTTATATCTTTGTGTTTTACTTTTTTTCTTCTCTAAACAACCGGTATTTGTTTCATCTCATACTTGAATGTTCATCATTATACAGTTGATCGAGACTTATTATTTAATTCTAGTCTCCTTTATAGGAGATGGTTGTTTGCTTTCGTAAATCCATCATAAAAAGGCTATTCCTTGAAGTGGCCACTGATATATTTTGCTTTGGTAAATCCATTGTAAAAGTGTTTTCTAAAGTTTGAACAAGAAACAATAAATAATCACTTGTGAACTTATGTTAGCTAGTGCTTTCCAACTATACTGATTTACCGTGCTTCGTTAAAATTTATGATAACAGGTCATTTATGTTATGAATTAATTTCTATCAACAATTGTTGTCCTTCTCTTGACTTGAAGACAACTATTCACAACTTCAAAATTATTCATAGTGGTCTAATTATTAATTAGACCAAAATTGACTCATCTTTGAGACATAAGCTTTAGCTATCGATGTTTGGAAATGGATTGTTGCTATTTCTAGTCCAAGTACCATAATGACAACTTTCACAAAGACCATTAGGCAAAGGTCAAAGTGGAATCTTAATTTATATTTAATTATATATTTTAAAACCATATTTATTTTCATTAATTTTATGCAAAATAATAATAATAATAAATATAAAAATATTGTTATGTACACCCACTCATTTATTAAGTTCCAATTATTATAAATTTCATTACAATTTTATTCTTTACATGGGGCAACTAATAAATGTGTAGGGTTCAAAAATCATTTTTAATTATACTATCTCAAATTAACTCAGCCAAAAGCTAACACCAAACAAATGTACAGTCTCAAATTAACTCAATCAGCTTGAGAATTTTGCAAGCTAGACATTCCAATTATATTGACTAGTTGATTTAGAGGACTATCAACTTTTTCATACAGTGTTGCTAACATAATCTAATATTCCAAGTCAAGCTATCTGGTTAAAATTTATGGCAAAACTTGTCATTTACGATACAAATTTTAAATTTCTTTTTTCTATCGACAATTATTGTCCTTCTCGATCTTGACCTGGAAGAAAACTACTAATTAACTTCTGAGTTGGGTTCATGTCATTTTAATTGTCTAAACTCTGAACACATATTTATTGCAAAATGAAAAAATAAAAAAAAAGGAGAGGCTTAAAGTTTTAACAATATAGAAGTATAAAAAATTTAAGGTTTTTCTATATATTAATTATAAAATATAATCTTATATTCTGTTTACGTAGAAGAATGTGTTAATATTATATATCTGTTTTTTTATTATCAACTTTACAAAAAAAAAAAAATAGAGCAATTTTATATCTTTGTATTTTACTTTTTTTCTTCTCTAAACAACTGGTATTTGTTTCATCTCATACTTGAATGTGCATCATTATACAGTTCATCGAGACTTATTTTTTAATTCTAGTCTCCTTTATAGGAGATGGTTGTTTGCTTTCATAAATCCATCGTAAAAAGACATTTCCTTGAAGTAGCCACTGATATATTTTGCTTTGGTAAGTCCATCGTAAAAGGATATTCTAAAGTTTGAACAAGAAACAATAAATAATCACTTGTGAACTTATGTTAGCTGGTGCTTTCCAACTGTACTGACTTACAGTACTTGGTTAAAACTTATGATAACGGGTCATTTACGTTATAAATTAATTTCTATCAACAACTGTTGTCCTTCTCTTGACTTGAAGACAACTATTCACAACTTCATCATTCTTCACAGTAGTCTAATTATTAATTACGCCAAAGTTGACTCATCTTTGAGACATGAAGCTTCACCGAATGAGCCACTGATGTTTGGACGTAGACTTCTGTTGTTTCCAATCCAAGTACCATCATGACAACTTCCACAAAGAGGTAGGGAAATGATTTTTAACCCCTATTAATTTTATTAGTAACCCCGTCTTCTATTTCAACAAAGGTACAAGTGGAATCTTAATTTATATTTAATTATATATTTTAAAACCATATTTATTTTCATCAATTGAAAGTTATTCATAAAAAAAAAAAAAAAAAAAAAAAAAAGGGACCTCACCAAATCTAAAAGAATCCATCAATTCAATAACTAAATAAAGATGATATAATAGAGGGAAGATTTATTTTAATTATATTATTCTATTTCAAATAAATAGTATTAAAAATATTTATTATCTTTAGAAGAAAATAACTTCTTTATAACTCATTGAAAAAAAAAAAAAAGGGACCTCACCAAATCTAAAAGAATCCATCAATTCAATAACTAAATAAAGATGATATAATAGAGGGAAGATATATTTTAATTATATTATTCTATTTCAAATAAATAGTATTAAAAATATTTATTATCTTTAGAAGAAAATAACTTCTTTATAACTCATTGAAAGATAACAAATAAGCATGACAAATTTTTTTTCTAATTATTCGTAAGGAGAGAATAATAAAAACATTTTGGCCACCAATAATTCATAAACATAAAATAAATAAAAAAGGGATTTGATAAAATAAGTTTTGAGTTATAAGGTTGGATAAAAGATGTTACCTAATAGACTTGTATTTTTGGTGCTTGGAAAGCACCAACCCAGGACATTACTCAATGTATTTAGCCAAAGAAATCTTGTAATTAACAAAACATAACCTTCTATACGTTATCAAAATTCATTTACTTGGTAACAACATCTTATGATTAAGAAAGAATAATCTTCTTTGGTCTATCTAAATCTATGTACTTGGTCAAATCTTATGATTAACAAAGCATAATTTTCTATGGCTTATCAAAAACCATTGACATTGACTTCTGTGTATGGATTAATGTTGTGTTAGGAGATTTCACAACGGAAACAACGAGAATAGTTTGTAAGAATTTAAAATCATAAAAAAAAGACAAGATATTTAATATTGTTCGACATAACCCACTTACATCCACAAATGAAAGAGAAATCAACTATAATAATGTTGACATGGATATGCAAGAGTTTACAACACCATATATCCAATCCAGTATCTAATCTAAAACATAATTAATAGAGCTGAAGCAATCTTGATTTCTATACTCAATCCATGATATTTAATTAATCAGCCCTTTGCATTATATATTCTATATAATTCATCATTTCTCTCGTAACCTTGAATTGATTCTCAAGCCTATATTTATAAATAATATATGAGATATTTTACTCATAATAGGATTTACATTCTTATAATAATTATATTCCTCTTTAAATTAATTTTTGGAAAAGATGTAATTCTAAAAATAATATAGAAAAGAGTCATAATATCCCAAAATGTTGCACGCAACGAAGCTTCTCAATTTTCTTCACCTAATAAATCCATATAGGAAATGTAAGCTGACTTCAACTAGCCCAGTATTCACAACTTTAACATTCTTCACAATTGACTCATCATTGAGACATGAACCACTAATGTTTGGATGCGGATTGCTGCTGTTTCCAGTCCAAGTAGCATAATGACAACTTCCACAAAGACCACTAAGAGGTAGTAAATGTAATCTTAATTCATATTTAATTATATATTCTAAAACCATATTTATTTTCATTAATTGAATGTGATTCTTAAAAAAAATGAACCTCACCAAATCTAAAAAATAAAAAAAAAACTAAATAAAGATGATATAATAGAGGGAAGATTTATTTTAATTATATTATTATATTTCAAATAAAGAGTATTAAAAATATTTATAATCTTTTGAAGAAAATAACTTCTTTATAACTCATTGAAAGATAACAAATGAAGCATGACAACTATTTTCTCTAATTATTCATAAGGAGAGAATAATATAAAGTTTGAGTTCACCAATTATAAAAATAAAAAATAAAAAAGTGATTAATTTATTGCTAATTATTTACTGTTTAATTAATCAACAAAACACACATAGAAAAACAGCCAGTAGTTATTTGTAGAGTGAGTAACCAAAGTTTATTTTTTCAAGTGTCTGACGAGTTGTGATATGTTTCACATAAACCATTACCCCATCATCTTTATAATATTCTTTGATCTACAAATCTATTTTCACAAAAATTTTAATAAAATCTTTACCAAGTTGAAATTTTGGAGGGAATTAAATGTGAAGTTATCATAAGAGCGGTTTTCACATTATCAAATTAAAATTCCCTAAGAATGAAATTGTTAATTACATCTAATTTTTAGCACATAAATTTACGTAAACTTTATTCCCTAAAACAATGGTGATGGCATTAATACTAACCATAATCATTAATACATAACATAATTCTACTAAAAATAATGATATTCCACTATAAATAAGGAATACCATCATTTACATATAATAATTTCTTTTTGTTGGGATAAAAATAAAATATCATCTATCTAGTTATACAATATTTTTTTTTTTTATTTTACCGAATTGATATCCCGATGAATAAACGTAAAGATGTAATATATTATAAAAGAGTAATGCTACAACCACCGAATTCATGCACCGAATGACGTGACAAAATTCTGATCGTTGATTAATTTTAACTTAATATTAATAAACAGTCATGATTTTGCCACGTCATTCGGTGCATGAATTCGGTGTATGACCTTCAGTGGCTGTATCTTTTCGGATCATAAAATTAGCTAAAAATGAAAGAGGGTTGAGGGAGAAAAAGCAGAATAAGTGGTTGTGAAAGAGAAAGAAAAATGATATCCTTACTTACTCCCTTACTCACTTTTGTTAAAATGACATATGGTATCCGTACTATGCAAGAGAAAGTGAGTAAGAGTAGCATTACTCAAAGAGAAAATGGGCTATGGGATGGAGTGGAGTGGAGTGGAGTGGGTGACAAGTGAAAGAGAAAATTCACCGACCCTTTCTTAAGAAGGCCATTTCCAGTGGATTTATTTCTTTGACAAACCTCATCACTTTCTTTGTTGCCTTGCCCGTTTAATTCCTCCCTTTATCGTGAATTGTAATCCTCTATCAATAAATTGAAATCAAACTTATATTCCTTTAAATAAGAATCAGATTACTTTCTCAGAACAATAAGAAAATAAACAAAATAATCTGTTCTATACAGTGTAAAATATGACATTGAGAAGCATGAGGAGACTTTGATTCAAGTTTACCTACTTGGAAAAATGATCTAACTTTACTGTATCAAACAGATAATAAATTTTTTTCTTTTAAGAAAAAGTTAAATATTAAAGAAATGAAACCTCAGAAATAAAATTGAGAATTTGAGATTCAGATTTTAAGTTTGAAATTTGGGTCTGGATCTCAGAAGTTCTGTTTATATCTATTATCAATTTAAAATTAAACACTTATGCTTGGGCAATGCCATTAAGTTCGCATCCAGGAACAAGTCTTCCAATTTCGTAAAATGAGCAACTACATTAAATAAAGCTACAGAAATTACCTTATATTTGGGATAATTATTTTCTTAACCTTTGAATCAAATACACTTTAAAATATATATTTTTTTCTGTATTATTTATATTCAAAATGAGGAATTATAATTAAATTACAAATCAGTGGATCCTAAAATACCTGTAATAATTTACCTAGAACATGTGAGGTGTCATTGAGTTCACATAACTCCATGTTCAAATGGTTGAGCGAAAGTGAAAGCTCCAATGCTTTGCAAAAGGCTTTTACGAAGAGAAGAGCAACCATCCAAGGTTAACTCTTTCAAAAATGGGAATGAGCAGCCAAGTGATTTTCAAAAAGTGTTCGGCGGTTTTCAACTTGGCTGCTCATTCAATCAGCACACCTGTTGACAAAAAAAAGTTTCATTTGCCATATCTGTGAGCCAAGTATTTGCTCTGTTCTACGTCCCTTACTGAAATTCCGAGCAGATTTAAAGATTAGGGCAATCAATAAGAAAATCACTACAAACAACAACTAGGTTAGCCAACAAAACATACCTCATAGAGACGTTTTAGAGTCGGTTCATCTCATCACTGTGACCAAACCAACACCCAATGCATTCTTCATTTGTTACAACTGCAACACCATGAACAAACAACACCCAATGCATTCTCGTGTGAACATAACATAAACTAAATTTGCCTCTCTCCAATGATAACCATTGCTGTGAGTCTCCAAATTCACTATGAATTGTTCTTATCAAATTTCTTGACAATTGACTCCGCAAACCAGCACATTGGATATAAATTGCAAAACAAAATGAAATAAAATATATATACATACATACAAATTCATCTAAAACAATGTCATTCCTAAAATGAAAATCCACACATTTGGCACATATAAATTCCAAAGGAATAATATAAAATCAAATGTTCCCATCCGCACATAGGGCACAGATAATTTAAACAAAATCATCCTCTGCTAGCAGAATAAAATGTCAAACATTCCCACAAATAAATTTCAACAAAGTTGCCACTTGTTAACAAAAACAAAGCTAAATCAAGCATTTACAGAATGAACAATCTGCACATGAGCATATATAAATTTCACCTAATTAAACTATCACAACAGAAAATAAAACATTCTGAACATTAACAATCCACACACAACCGCATTAATAAATTTCAACAAAATTATTGCTCCTTAACAAGAATAATGCAAAATCAAACATTCCCAACATGAACAATCAACACACTAGGGGACGTATAATTATCAACAACATATCCATTCCTTAAGAAAAACATTGCGAAATCAAACTTTCTCAAAATGAACATCAACACACAAGGGAAAAAATAAATTTCAACAAACATTATCAATATGATGACAATAAATTGATCAATAACATTATTAGAAACAATGTTTTATAATACAAAATATTACAAATGTTTAAATTACATTACCAAAATATTTAAAGTAATAACCACATTAATTATCTAAGCGTAACTTGATCCCTTCACTTCAATTGTAGAGATGGGAGATTATCCAAAGCAATTATTGTATATATGGCCATCCAATATCCAATTTGGATCCAAGCCCAATATTCGACAATAAGAAACCATTAACATCAACACTACAACTCTATCAGAATTGCACTGTTATATATATTGAATTCAGAGAAAAAAAAATAGTTTTATAGCAATTCAACTCAATTACATTATTAATTAGTAATGGTAAGGAAGGCAGCCATAATTTAAGAGATATTCTCAGAAAAGATGAATACATATAGGATTTCCAATCATATGGAATACCAAAAGTAGCTCATCTTACTTCTTCTTAGATAAAGTAAACATTATTATTCGCTAACTAAATAAGTAATAACAACAAAAATATGGGATTAAGAAAAAACTGCACTAAGCCCACAAAGTGCTAAACCAAGACATAGTAATATGGTAGACAGTTAACTTTAAGAATTTACAAATTCTTGAAATGAAAAACTAAAATTATACTTCAATTGCATTGATTAGGTATTGCTTCAAGCCAGTAAATCAGGATATTGCAAAAGAAAAGGAAGTAGACAAGGAAGCAAAGATTAAGAACCGCATCCATCTCAAAACTTATAATATAGTCTAAAAACATTGGAGTACTCATTGTTGCACCAAAAGAACTCATGATTAGAACTTAAACACCCATGATGATACAATCAATCCTGCCCAGACTCAATTTGTACATAAGAATCTCTCATCTTTAATTTATAAAACTTTTTAAAATAATCAGTGAGTAGAACTATAAAGACTATACATTAATAAAAGAATAATTTAAGTCTTACTTTATTCAATCAAAAATTTCTTCAACCTGTACGTTAGTGATTCTATAGATTTTTGAATCCCGGTGCCTTCTGTCTGCTGCACTTTCTGAGATGCCTCATGTAGATATTGAATCCCATGCCCTGAATTGGGAATTAAAGGAGCCATGGGCAAAGATTCAGCAACACATTCAATTCCATCTCCATACACAAGCAATTCCACACAAGTTGCAATAGTACCCCCAAATGTTGCCCATGGTAGGACACCAATTGGACGTACTCACCTTTTTCTCATTATCTCATAAAATGCTATTCTCATTGTTGAAAACTGGTCTTCTCAACAGATGCTATGACAGCGTGGGCCACTGCCTGAATTTTCTCAGCAGAAGTTACTGCCTTTAAGATAGATGTATTTGACCCAGAAGTTGCTAGTCCCGGGGCAAAAACTTGAGTCTTGCCTAAAGCTATCACCATTGCTTTCTGGGCTTGGGTAAGAAAAAGCATAAGCGAAACAGGAGCTTTAAACATTATAACCTTCATGAAGGTGGATGTAGGAAAAAGTTTAGTGAGAGATGAAGATCCTAAGACAACAGTTGCTTCAGCACCAACAGCCATGACAGGTTTATTAGATAATGAACGCTTCTTATCCATGTGATTTGAAATATCCCCCATCATCCTTGCAGCTTGTAACTGACTCTCCAATCAAATCTTTGACTTTATCAGGAATAGGAGTATTCCAATGTTTTCGAAGCGCAGCTAAGTAACTAGCATCCACCACTGCTACCATAGTCTTGAACTTCTTAGCTTGACTTTGAAGAGACTGTGCAAGGAGTGCTTGCGATTTATCCTCATGTGGAAGCTCAGAAAAATAAATATTAGATGAGTTAGAATCTCTTAATTTATTGATAGGTAGTTGACCAACATTGTTAAGAGCCATTCTCAACCCCTCTCAACTACAGTTTGAAAGGGGTAAACTTCATAAATAACCTAAGTATCCACAACTTCTCCTCTGTTCACATCAAAAAGCATCTTATGTGCAAGGGCAAGAGCTCTTGACATTGGTGGGAGATCAGCAAATATATATCATGCAAATCCAAGAGTAATGGACAAATGGACCGTGCAAATGACGGAATCAAATAACCGCGTCTCAACTGAAATTCCTTTGACAAATATAAATTAGATTTGGGAGGCCTCAACCTGAACCCAAACAATCCATATCTGAAGTTGACAATCTCACCATCTGTGACTCAACGTCATTAGTAAGATAAAACCTCCTCGAAGTTGATGACACAACTGAGCCCACATTTTGCGGAACCAAACTACTAACCAAACATTGACCTTCATTCCCTGATTTACTCCCCCAAAAGATTTATCTGCAACAGGGCCTCTAAACCATAGATGATTCAAGTACTATAAACGATCGACCAACCTCCTTGATTGCCTTTTTGGCAGCCAAAAAAGTACCATTGAAACCAATTCCAAAAATCTCCCTCAAAACCAAGTTCCCAGCCCCATTCTCATACACTTTCCTATCAATCCTATCAACAAAACATCCTTTAGTCACTCCAAACAAAGAAGTAGGAACAAAATCATCACTTTTATCTCCTAATTCAATCTCCTCACATTGCACTTTATTCTGAACACCCACTTGAGCTACAACCCCATCAGGTCGAACTTCCCTGATAAGACACTCAACATCTAAACTCGATCTCTCCCATAAATTCTGGGCACAAAGTATATACATCACAGATTTTGATTCAGGTTCTCTAATCGCGAAAACAAACATTTTTCGTGTGTTCCGGTAGGCAAAGCCTGCAAAGTAACTTATCAGGAGCTTTTTAAGTCATCAGATTTTAATAACGACAAAAATTGATAATAACAAAAAGAGTATCTGACAATATATGGATATTATATTAGTCATGCAAAATTTGCGTTCGAAGAATGAAAGAAAAAAAAATCGAGATTTGCAATTTTACAAATTTCAGAATAACACTAATACAATAAAAATAACGAAAAAAATAATAGAAAAATACATACTGCCCTGACAGCTTCCTTATCACCGGAAAAGTTCGCGACGGCGTGACGGAGAGTTTGACGGCAGTTTACGGTGGATCTAAAAACTTTGGTGAAGCTGGCGAATGATGAATGTTGGTTTTTATATGAGTAATCTGGTGTGATAAGGACTAGTATTGTAGAATGAGTTCAGATATAAGGACACATATTGTTACGCCACGTGAAAGAGATATTTGTAGTCATAGTTTTTCGTTATTAACGTTCTGGGCTATTTTAGTTCCAATCTTTCAAAAAGTAATGCTTTAGTCCCAAAAACAACCTGACCTGACCTTTAGGAACAAATAAGTTATCAATTTAAGACAACCATTCACGTCCGTGTCGAAAAAAATTAACTTACTCAGGGGTAAAATTATAATGATAAGTTTATGTAAATTAATTTCAAAATAAAGGTATTATTGTTCAAAAATTTTAATAATTAAGAGAAAAATTATAACAAAATTAAGATTATCAAGTAATTTTAAAATATCTAAGAAAATAAAAGTATTCATGTTACCACCTATATAACCAATAGCGATTTTAAAAGATTATCGAAATCTTATATTATTTAATAATCAAATATAATAATTTAAGTAATATAAAATGACATTATCTTGATAGTGGGAGATACCCCAACCAAACACCCATTAAGGTTTGACAGGATGTCATAGGTTAACTCATTGTTGACTTACAATTATGGTCAAGAAAAGGTGATACTTGACAAGAATGTCACATGTTAACTCATTGATGACTTACAATTATGGTCAAGAAAAGAAGTAAAACAATAAGTGTACGTCCAGAGACTCCAAAAGTAGGCAGCATTTGGCCATCAATAATGTTTTGCTTGCAACTGACTCATACAAACAGACAAAAATTACAGAAATTTTATGTAAAATGACCTCTCTATCATTTGTTTTTTGTCTATTTGTATAACTTAATAATACAACTCAGTTGTAAACATAACATTGCTCTTTGGCCATTGAATTAGAAATTTTTTTTTTTCACATTTTATTTGTAATTAATATTTTTCCATGATTCCCATTTATTTTTAATATAAAAAAGAAAAAGGGGCAACAATGGGAAGAGATTAATTATGATTTTTAAGTAAGAGCAATGTTATGCTTACAAATGAGTCATACAAACAGACAAAAAATAAAGGACATAATAGTTATTTTAAATAAATTTTGTGCAATTTTTGTCTGTTTGTATGACTCAGTTATAAACAAATCATTATTGTTTGAGTAAAATACTTGCTTTGCTTCATTATGGTTATATTTTGGGCCCATTTGGATCGGGTTTAAATTTTTTAACCAGGGTAATATTTATTTAATTGAGCAGATTACCATGTTTGGCATTCTTGTAAAAAAAATTTACAGGAAAAAAAGATGACAAAAAGTGCTTAAAGGGGGGTAAATTGTCGGGAATATTTGTACCTCATGGGGGGCTGGTATTAAAACGTTACCCAGGTAATCATAATTTATGTCCAATCTTGCCCTTAAATAGTATATTATGCGGACGAAAATATCCTTTGGTTTATTAATAATTACAAATAGCCAATTTGCATAAACAGACGTATTTGTCCTCAGTTTTTTTATTTCCAGATGAAACTGCCCGGATTTTTATCATTTATTTCAGAAATGCCACGTTGATTTGTGTACCCATATTATCGTCACATTTTTGCATATTGTGACCAATATGCCTTTTAACTTCAATAAAACTACAAGATAAAAGAAATTTTTTTTTCCTAAATCGCACAACAGGCACAATTTCGTTCTCAGATCTCTGTGCTAAACTTGTTCGCTGCCGGTGGAGAAAAATAGCTTGACGATCTTGTTCGTCAGTCTGATCGCTATTTCCGGTATGTGGTTTGCCCTCTTTTGTTTGAATGTAGCGTTATTTGTTTCGATTGCAACCGTAAACCCTAACTTTGAAATTTTCTGTCTGTCGTTGGTCCACCATCTCCGCCGTTTGCTTCATAAGTGCCTCCCCACCTGTTCTGTTGCTATGTTCCTGTTTTGTTGTTGAGTTTTTAAGGATGTTTTTGCTGTTTTGTTGCTAAGATTTTAAGGCTGTTTTTGTTGTTCTGTTGCTGAGTTTTTAACGATTTTTTGCTGTTCTGTTGCTAAGATTTTAAGGCTGTTTTTTGCTGAGGTTCTAAGTTGTTGTCTTTTATGCTCTGTTGCTACTCGTTGTTAAGATTCCAAGTTATTGCTTTTGCTATTATGTTGTTGAGACTGTAAGTGGCTATCCTTTGCTGTTGTGGTATTAATATTTGAATGACAAAGTACAAATAATGAAGATAATATGCTGCTATTTTGAATTTTATAAATCTGGTATATAGTTTAGTTTACGGGAGCGTATTAGTATAAGTGGACTGATATGCTTCAGTATTGTCTAGTTTAAGGGAGCATATTAGTATACTGTACTGATCTAGTTAGTGTAGTCTAGTTTAAGGGAGCTTATTAGTATAGTGGGGTGTGTCTTGCAATTCTTTAGAGTTTATATGTTTGGAACAGGAATACCTTAGTTTATGGGTTATGGAGTGATAGAAATATTGGTCAATTGGATCTTTATGTGTCTATACATGGTGTACAAAATTCTGTGAAAGATTGTGAGGTCTAACTTAGTGATCTTTTTTGGTTTCACTGATTTATGTTTGCTGTTTTGAGTAAACTAGGTATGAAGTAAAATGGCTAAGAACAATTAGAGATGGGTCCTAAAATTTTTTATGGGAATATGGCACCTCCAGTGGTGCAATTTTATAACCTATCAATATCTTCAATTTCATCCTGTTCAGACACTCTTGGACTTCATATTTTGTTTTATACATCTCCTGTTTGTTTTGATAGTGAAAACTTTATCTTGAAAAATACTTTGTGACCAAGTAGTAATTATTTGTAATGGAATTAACCCATTCGAAGCTAATCCATTCCCTGCATTTCTATCAGATATTTTATATATCTGCTGAAGCATCATCATCTTAAGTTTCTCAATGGTGTCAACCTGTTCTTGGCTACCTTTTCGTATTTGTTGTGCGTGTTTCCTTTTATGTATCCTTTATATTAATTTTGAGCTGTATGAGTTGCATTGTTTTCATATATCAAATTACTTTGTACTTTTAGTCCCTTTGAAACTGAACTTAAGAGGTAAACCAATTTGTGCTATGGGTTAACTAGTTAACTTGTTTGGATGTTACATGACCTTAATACATTGTTATGCTATAATTGTTGGCTTTTAATTTAATGCATGAGAGAATGTATCCTGTCCAACTTTCTCTTTATCTTCTATTTCAACCCGTTCTATCTGCACTTTCTCTGATATGATAAGGAAGGAAATTACTTAATTTGCTGAAGAGTATCTGTAAAAACATATGCTGTCATTTCTGAATGTACCCCTCACAGTCAATTTTTCTTTGTTATACATGCTTGATTGACTTCATTATGCTTTGACCCATGAATTATGTGAAACAGCTATGGCCCGTTTAACAGTCAGGCAGAAGATGCACTTGGTTGCCCTTCTAGTCTTCCATTTGGACATGTTGGAAACCATGTACACCATGCTCGTCCTTCTTGGGTTGGCTAATGCATTTAATATATGGGGTAGACGTAGGGCTGCTATATCATATGCCAGTGAGTCTACATCTAGGTTTAAGGTTAGGTCGCTCAATTTACACACCATGCTTTTCCAAATTGATGAGTTATATTTTGAGAGCTGTAGGATGAATAGGGTTGTATTTCACAAATTATGTAATTTACTTACTATACATGGCAACTTAAAATCAACTTGTCATTCATCCGTAGAAGAATTAGTTGGGACCTTTCTTCACACCCTTGCCCATAACCAAAAGACCAGAGTAATGAAACGTCAAATGCGTAGATCCACTGAGACGGTAAGTTGTAATTTTCACTTAGTCTTGAACACCGTGTTAAGGTTGCATACCCTGCTGTTTAAAAAACCAGAGGCCATTTCCGAGAACTCAACCGATAAGCGGTGGAAATGGTTCAAGGTACAGTGTAATCACTAGGTTTACGATGCACATGTAGTTCAGTACCTTATTAAAATCAGAGTTAGTATTTTCTCTAAAATATTGTTGTTGTTGTTCTGTGTTAGAACTGTTTAGGAGCCTTAGATAGAACATACATAAAGGTTCACGTGTCGGCTGACGATATACCTAGGTATCGGTCAAGGAAAAGTGAAATCGCAACTAATGTCCTTGGTGTATGCACACCTGACATGCAGTTTATATATGTCCTCGCTGGGTGGGAAGGTTCCGCTGCAGATGGTAGAGTTCTTAGGGATGCCATTACTAGGAGAAATGGATTAAAGGTCCCCCAAGGTAATATAGAAAAAAAAAATTGTATTTTTAATGTTAGGGTCTGCCATAATAGTGCACTTAGTAATTGTTATTGACTTGAAATTGTTTATTTTAGGGCATTACTATTTGTACGATGCTGGATACACTAACGGGGAAGGGTTTTGTTCCCTTATCGAGGACAACGATATTATTTGAGTGAATGGTGACAAGGTCACCAACTGGCATCACCACAAGAATTTTTCAACATGAAACACTCTCAAGCAAGAAATTGTATTGAGTGATGTTTCGGCATCCTGAAAGCTTGATGGGGAATATTGAAGGACACATCTTACTACCCCGTCAAAACTCAATGTAGAATCATTATTGTATGTTGTCTTTTGCACAATTTCATAAGGTCTGAGTTACCCATTGACCTGGTTGAAACGAAGCTTCAGGAAGAGGTGAACGATGAAGGGCAAGAGGATGACGAAGGGGAATTGATCAGGCACGTTGAGCCTAGTGCCGCGTGGACTACATTTAGAGACAATTTGGTGGCTGAAATGTTCAATACTTGGATAGCTGCGCGGAATGAATGATTGTGCTTGTGTTTAGTTTGTGTACTGTTGTGACTTTTTAAATTTATGTCTTTTCTTATTTGCCATGTATGAATGAACCCAAACACTAATCTGCCTTTGTTAGCGGAATTGTACATTGACTTACATTTGTCGTAATGTGGATGGTTGAATGTTAAGTGATCCCGTTCATGTATTATTCTTCCTGATTGACTTAAAATTGTTCAACTCGCGCATATCAGTAGGTCGGACACTGTGTATAAACGAAGTTGTAACCTGATTTTTTTTTTTTTTTGTACAATATCACTAATCTGCCTTTTTTTTGTTTTGTTTCAGCAATATGGACAGGTCAGCATCGCGGTCCCATGAGTCCGACAGGAGCATTAGCATGCATGACAACCCTGTGCCTATGAAGAGGGGTAGAAAAGGGAGGGCAAAGGCTAAGGGAAGTAAGCGACAGTGGACAAAAAAGGAGGACGCTGTGTTGGTGGAGTGTTTGCTGGAGCTGAAAGAGCAGCCACTTTGGAGAACTAAGTGGGGGTTCAAGTGCGGTTACCTAGCTGGGGTCGAAAAGATGATGTGGGAAAAGCTTTCTCATTGCGGTTTGAAAGCACAACCACAGATTGACTCGAGGGTGAAGATGTTGAGGAGGCAATATAATGCAATCAACGAGAGGCTTGAGAAAGGTAGCAGCTTCGAGTGGAATGATGAGGAGAAATGCATTACATGTACTAGGTAAGTATGCTTCTGTTGGTTTATTTGTGTAAATTTTAAATTCTAAGCTGCACGTTTATATGTATTGATACTGATGCCGCATATCTTATGATGATTAACGTTTTTGTAGAGTCATCCTCTTGCAAGAGCACTGTGACACAAACCGTGGGTGCACTGTGATTCCTTTGTCGCAATCTACGGCAAAGATAGGGCCAATAGAGCTAGTGCAGAGATAGCAGCTGATGCTGTTGAGGATTTAGATAATGACAGTGCCGAGAACAATGATGAACAGATGGACATCGATGCCGATGGAGAGGTCGATGTCGATGGGCACACTAGTGCCCCGCCAAATGATGATGTAATTGATTCTACTTGTCAGACAGCCGCTGCCAGTCAAAGCAGAGTTGCGGTCAGCAGTAAGAGGAGGAAAAAAGATTCTGGAAAAGCAACAAACTGGCACGCCACATTGGGCAGGTTTGAGACTACCTTGGCTGGGACCCGAGCTGAGCTGAAGGGTATTGCTAACTACTTCAAGAAGGAGACCCAAGAGAAAGACCATAAAGGGCAGGTGTATTCCATCATTTCTCAATTGGATGGATTCACAGTCACTGAGATGCTGACAGCGACCACAGAGATTTGCAAGGAACCTCACAAGATAGATATCTTGTTTCGGTTACTAATGCACGTGCAGAGAGAATTTGTGCAAATGCAGCTTGGAGCAAGTAATGAGTACCGACCAACATTTGATTTCTAGTGAAGTCTTGTAAAGGGTTTTCTTTTTTGTGCACAAGGTTATTAGATATCTGACACAATGGTTGTATTCCCGTGGTTGTATTTTGCCTATATTCTAACAATATACAGGATGATGTCTTTTGTTATTTTTGTGTGAAACCAGGACTGTCTAGTAATTAGATGGTAATGGTCTATGATTGCAGTTACTACGGGAAGATACGAATCACTAATATGGAATGTAAAAAACTTTATAACTTTGGTAGTGAAGTATAAAAGGATGTGTACATGTATATGCATTTAATGTTTGTTGTCTTAGTATGTTGAATGTGGCATTTTCATTTACTTATGGAAACTAACATTTAGGTCCCCAGGAAAGTACGGTGAAGGTATTCTAGCATTTATAAACTGTCATTTCAAGAATTTTTGTTTTCTTTCCCTCTTTGATGTGCTTTGTTTTGTGGGTTGGTTTGCAGGAACGATGGGAGGACCACTATGTTGCCCAGTTGTGACGACAGAAAGCACAAAAGTTCATGAACAATGTCAAGAGAGCCACACAATTTGTACAGATAGCAATGTGAAAGGTATTACGATTGGATAGTTATAGAGTCAATTTGTTGTATGGTTGGGAATAATGCTTATCAACGTAGCTCATAATTGATTGATGTGCAGGTGTAGGTGGGACCAGTCATTCGGTACATGAAGAAAATAAGGAGATGCCTTCAACCTTAAAAAGCAGCAAATGCAAAGGTACTCAACCTTGCAACTCTTAAACCGACTAATGCTTTCAGTTATGAAAGATGTATGGAATGGTTTGCTAATGTAAATGAATGATGAACATATGTAGGTGCCACAAATCAATGAAGGTCAAGTAGGCGATTGGCAAACAGAAGGGGAGGGGGCATGTTGAGCAGCAGTATGTTTGACCTCCACATGGGGTACAAAACTGTTTTACAATTGACATGCTTCACGTCATATTTACATAATATGTTTACCTCATATGATGGGACTGCATATGTACTGATCTACAGGAACTTGTGGAGGAGTTTGAAAGGAGACAACTTGCACAATTTCGTCACCCTGGACTGAATGTGGTTTTTTATGTACACAGAAGAAGTGTACAAAAGGAACGTGCTAAAGTGGATTCACGAATTGAACACATTCTCAAGGAAAAATGTGTTCATTCCTGTAGTCCTGTGGTGAGTTTTTTTATATTGTGGCTGTACGCATTGCTTTTATACTTACCAAATGCGAACATGAGTTGATTTTGGTTGCTTAAGAGTTGACATTGATAATATGCAACAATTATGCTGACAGGGGTCATTGGAGTTTACTGATTTTGTGCAACTTTGGTGGAGATGTAAACTTGGAAATTAAAACTCGATGCATGGTGCTGCTTGATTCGCTTGGATCAGAAAATGGAAAGACGCTGCAACCTCTGATTTGACAGTAAACTTTGATTATTTCACAATTATTTGCAAGCACATTCAACACATGATGAAATTGTATTGTTGTTGATATGGTACTGGGATGAGTTTCAAATTGTCCAAGCTTAATTATGCAGGTTTGTGAGGGATATTTATGAATCAGGAACAATGCCCCAGCATCCAGCATTGGTTGACAAACTGCCTTTGCTAGTGCCTAAGGTGATAAAACAACATATTGTGTTGGTTGATGGTAATTAGTGGTTGATATGTTCAGTATTTCATGTATTTGTTGTGACCGATAAATGCACTCACCAGGTCCCTCAACAACGGAACCAAATGGATTGCGGATATTTCGTACTGTATTATATAATGAAGTTTGTGGAAGCTGCCCTAGAAGATTTTTCAATCAATGACGGGTATCCGTACTTTGTAAGTACTGCAGTCTTTTAATTGATTAGGTTGATTTGTTTAGTCTCTATTCAATTATAATATGTGGGTTATTGTTGTTGATTTTTATTCTCCACAGATGACGCATGATTGGTTTACACAAGCTGAATTTATAGCCTTCCGTGACAAACGTTGTGAAGTTCAGTAGCATAGCCTGCATTTTATTCATTTATGTATATATTGTGTATTGAGTATTGTGTAATAGTTTGTCCGGATGAAAAATGGATTTCATTTAAAAAATGTGTGGTGATTATGTTCACTGTGTTCGAAGTGCAAAATTATGTAATTATTGGTTCACAGGTTTAAAGAGCATCATTATTCAGCTTCTATTAATTTATTGAACATTACTTGATTCAGCATAATGTAATGCACAAGTACTCTGAAATATGTGATATGACAATGCACCAATAATTCTCACAATTTTCACACATAGTTTCGCCCAGGATAAGTGGAAAAAGTTAACAAATTTCCTCAAATAGCAAACTTGTTTCTAAATTCCAGACAGGGTGTAAACCAAAAAAAAAAAAGTTAATTTTTCTGTTGCCTTGAAAAAAAAATGGTTTCAATTGAATTAAAGTAGAAATAAACATGCATGAATTATATTGTGGTAATACAAAAATCAGAGTTTTAGATAGAGTTTTAAATTCGAAGATGCCACTATATTGTTGCAATACCAGGATCAGGTGTTGAATGTATATCCAACAGAAAATACAATAGGCTTTTTTGGAGTTTCAATAGTCTGTGTAAATTTGTCAATAAATAACTTAACAATAAATACTAGCTAAATTACAAGAAAAAATATTTTGTTAAGTGATAATTTTTTTTATTACCACATGTTAATTATTTCCACCCTTAATCACTAAAGGGTATTTTAGTAAAATGTAATCAAGACATCTGCTGTTAAGCAAACCAACAGATTAATTAGTATACAAGTAATCATTGCAGGGCATTCTAGTAAAAAGGTATTTAAGGACATCTATTATTATGTCAACCAAGCACATGAATTATTAATACATCCCAATTGAACCAAACACATAATAATTTAAACTCGGTAATCACAATGTAATCTTTTTTCCGGTAATCTTATTACTAATATAAAAAATATATATGATCCAAACGCCTCCTTTGAGTAACAAATATTGATTGTAAAATGGAAGGCAATATTCCTTTTTAAAACCTTTCAATCTAAAATTAAATTTTTAATGTGCAGGTTAGGTATAATTGTAGCACACCTAAAGGAGGATTATACCCACTCACCAAAGATGTTCTTTTGAGTTTTTACACTAAGGAACGCTATATAAAATTGCAAATGTGTAAGAATATTTTCATTCAAAAATCTACTTTTTGTACCCTTTTTTTTAATTACAAATTTTTTAAATTACTATTATACTTTGTAATTTATTTATTTCTTCATTTTTATTATTTAAACAAAATCGTTATATTAATTCTCAAGAACAGTACATAAAGTTATTTGATTATATTATTTTCTTTTTTCTCTGTAAAATCGTTCAATATAAACTCATCAATTTTGTTAAGAAAGTTTTAAAAACACTCCAGTAGTTATCAAAACTCTTCCTTAAAAAATCAAAAAACCCTTTTAAAATAATCAACACCCTTCTACAAAATTATGAAACCTTCTAAAGTGTGTTTAATAATTTCTCAACGAAAATGGATGAGTTTATGCTAATATCACATATGTTAATAGAGAATGCTAGACTTACAAGAGTTTTTGTACAAAATGACATACATCTAAAGTGGCAAGTCACATCATCTGTCATGTCACCACTTTCCATATCAACATTTTCTTAAATATTAAATTTTCATTAATTATTAATTAATCCAAATTCAAAATTAATAATAATAATAATAATTGATTCTATTAATAAAAAATCCCCAATTCCCTTTCTATTATTCAACCCTAACTTTCTATTGTTCTTTCTCATCCTTCATCTTCTTCCTCTCTCCTTCTTCTCTTCTCCTCCTCTTCCTTCTGTTTTTTTTTCTCTCTCCTCTGCTTCCTTTCTTCTCCATCTCCTCCTTATTTCGAATTCTCTTTCTCCATCTTCCTCCAATTCCACTTGTGTTGGCTAAATCTTGCCACCTTGCCCAGATTCGATATTTGGCCACCACAGCCCGATTTGGTGGTTGGCTCAATTTATTTATTTCTTTAGTTTATTATAATTTTTCTTAAGAAATTGGATTCGATGAATTTGGATATTGAAGGGTTTAAATTAATTATGTTTATAATGTATTTTTGATTAAGAGTAAGAAAAAAGAAACAGAAGAAAAAACTAAAATGTTAGGAGAAGGAAGACAGGGATTGGTGGTTGGTCGCTTTGGCCTTAGTTGGCCTGTGGTTGGCGAAACTGTGGCCACATGTGGTGTGGCTGTAACGCTCGATTCTTATAAAAACATCACAGTGAATAATACACGTAACCATAAATAAAAATTGGGCCCAAAATTTTTCTTTCATTAAACATATCATCTTTATACAATATATACAAGGTTTGTGACATAGCAAAACTATCAAAAGGGTGGACATGTAGCCATTCTCTTCGTGTGCCGATTGTCCATCCGACTGTGCCTCACTCTGGAACCTGCAAAAACATAGGGAACAACTGGATGAGCACAAACAAGGCTCAGTAGTAAACCTCTGCACCATCATATCTCCGTAACTCTTCTTTAATCACTGTCTAATTACTCCTCTCCCATATCCTCTATACTAACTTTCTTTCTAGTAAGTCACGGCCCCATCTGACCGGAGGCACGGCTGGGACTCGCTCCCCTCCCGTGACTTCTACCATTCTAGCCGATCGGCACTTGGTTATGCATGGATTCAGAACCTTTGGCCATGTGAATGCATAGATCTCTCGGGTAAACTCGGGTATAGCCCTCATCCGCATGTACACTCGGGCTACACCACTTCTCTTTTCTGATATTCTGGCCGCTTTATTGATGCGGCGTACATGCGGGAATACTCTACCCGTACCACAGTTCCCCATCGCACAACCTACTCTATTCCTTATTAAGCACTACTCTCTATTAAGCACTACTCTAGCTTTACTCTATAGTGCTCATTCTCTTTTTCTTTCTACTCTAGGTAGTCTAAACTCAAAAGTCTCTACTCTTTCTCTACTCTCTTTTCTAATGCATAAGTAAAGCATAATTAATGCATATCATGATTCATACTCATTAATGCATTTATGAAAGGTAACTATGACCTATAGCAACAATTAGCTTCCACCCTTACTTATGATTCTCTTGAGCATTTCATCATACAACTCATGTGCATAATAACTCTACTCTAATTCTAACTTTTCGTTTTCTTTATCATCAAATGGAGAAAACTCCCTCATAAACCCTAAATTCCCTATCAAAAGAGAAACACTTCCATAATCTTGCTCAAACCTCCTCCACACTCCAACCAAACTCAACCCAACATCAAACAATACCACACTTCTCATAACTCATAACTCAAACATAATTACTACTCTCATTCAACAATTAAAAGAAAGCACATATGTTTTTCCAATCTACTCAAAGAGTTCTTAAATCTCAACTTAGTTGAGTTTACTTACCTTAGAAATTAGCTTCTTTAACACTTCTCCCTTTCCTTTGAGCTGGCTTTTCCTCTACAATTTAACCACAATCACAACATGAGATTTTAATCAAAACATAGGGAAACTCTCCTCTAAAGCACAAATCCTTACCTTAGGAAGCTTTTGGTTAAAACCCTACTAAAGTTTCTCAAAAAGGCTCTTGGAAATCCTTGAAAGATTGAAGGAAATTTGAGAGAGTTTTGGAGAATGAGGAGGCGGTGGAAATGGGAATGAAGAACTTTCAAAGGCTAAACCCTTTTTAATATCTCTTAATACCATTCTTCCCATTTTGTCCCTTGCTCTTTTATGGAAATTTCCCTCCATATCCTTTGCTTCCTTACTAACACACCCCCATACTAACCTATTCTCCTTGAAATTTCCTTACAATTTACTCCCCACTTTTCCTGCTAATTAGGGGTAGAATGGTCAAATTGTCCTTAGGGAAGAAAACATCTAACATTTAACAAACAATTTAATCGGCCTGTCGTCGCGGCGAAACTGTCCAGCAGCTTCCCCGTGGCTTCAACATCTCTTTGCCGCGGCGAAGATTCTTCTTCGCCCCGGCGAAGCTTGGCACACAACACTTCTTCTATGTTTTTAACTAATTTCAAGGCAATTATGCAACACAACACTCATACCAATGTCAAACAAACAATATTACCACAATACCCTCTCAAATAAGAGCAAACGAAGGAACAATAACTACGTACCTCAAGTGGGGTGTTACAGTGGCTGACAGTGTCATAGGAGGCAAGGATTGGTGGTTGGTTGCACTTTGACAGTGCCTTGTGAATAGTGGCGATGCAATTGCGAGTGGTGGTGGAAGAGGATAGACCGCGGTGGTGCGGTTGAGATTGGGGAAAAAACAAATTAGAAAGGAAGAGGAGGAGAAGTGAAGAAGGAAAGAGGAAGAAGATGAAGGAGGAGAACAAACTTTTGATTTAGTATAATAAAATTTTTTTCTAAATTTAGGTTAATTGAAATAATTTAATTAATTATTAAATATTTAAGAAAGTGGTGATGTGGCAAGTGATGTGACTTGCCACATTACTTTGTACAAAGATTTAGAATCTTTGTAAGTCTAGCATTTCTTATGCTAATATCACATGGAAAAATTAAAATAAACTCCATAAATTTTATCCAATTGTAAAATAGATCACAATATCTCCCAAAATTAAGTCTATTGACTCACTGCCCCAATAAATTTAAAAGTTGTCAAATTTTTATTTTTAAAGTATTTTCTTGCATTTCCTTCTCATGATAATTCAAACTCTTTGTAGTCTTAGCAAGGTCAAGCTCAAGGACTCTGCAACCTTGGCTCAACTAATCCAAACCTACGCTAAAACCAATCGATTAGCCAAAGCAAAACAGCTTCATTCTGAGTTAATCACTTCTGGCTATCCACTATGCACATTTTTAATCAATCATCTCATCAATATGTACTCCAAATGCGGAGAATTAGATTATGCTGTGAAACTGTTCGACAAAATGCCTCTAAGAAACCTTGTTTCTTGGACCGCAATGATCACTGGGTTTTCTCAAAATCACAAATTTACAGAAGCTACGAAAACGTTTTGTGAAATGAGAATTGCCCAAGAAAGCCCGACCCAGTTTGCACTTTCTAGTGTTATTCAAGCCTGTGTACCTCTTGGATTCATTGAGTTTGGGAGACAAGTGCATTGCCTTGCTTTGAAATGCGGGTTTGGTGGTGAATTATTTGTTGGTAGTAATTTGGCGGATATGTATTCCAAATTTGGTGTGATTGGAGATGCTTGTAAGATTTTTGAGGAAATGGAATATAAAGATGAAGTGTTGTGGACTGCTATGATTGATGGGTACGCCAAGAACGGTGATTTTGAGGGGGCGTTATTGGCTTATAAGAGGATGGTTAATGAGGGGATTGTGATGGATCACTATGTTTTTTGCAGTACTTTAAGTGCTTGTGGAGCACTTAAGTTTTGTAATTCTGGAATGTGTCTTCATTCCGTTGTAGTTAAAGTGGGATATGAATTGCATATTTCAGTAGGAAACGCCCTTACAGATATGTACTCGAAAGTGGGAGATATGGAAAGTGCTCAGATTGTGGTTGATTCTTCGTGTCGGAACATCGTGTCTTATAGTTCTTTGATTGATGGGTATGCTCAATTGAATCAAATGGAGAAGGCTTTGAGTGTTTTTGTTGTGCTGCGGAGGCAAGGGATTGAACCTAATGAGTTTACTTTTTCTAGTTTAATCAAGGCTTGTGCTAACGATGCTGTAATTGACCAAGGGACCCAACTTCACGCTCAAGTGATTAAATTCAATGTTGAGAGGAACGCTTTTGTTTCTTCAATTCTTGTAGATATGTATGGAAAATGTGGATTGCTTGATTATTCAATCCGAGTTTTTAGTGAGATCGAAAGTCCGAATGACATTGCATGGAATTCGTTGATAAATGTGTTTGGTCAGCATGGTTTAGGTAAAGATGCCTTGGAAAGTCTAGACAGGATGATGCATAGAGGAGTGAGACCAAATGCAGTAACATTTGTTAGTCTTTTAACGGGATGTAGCCATGCTGGATTAATAGATGAAGGTTTAAACATCTTTTATTCTATGGAAAAGACTTACGGGGTAGTGCCGAGAGAAGAACATTACTCTTGCATCATAGATTTACTTGGTCGATCTGGAAGGCTCAAAGAAGCTGAAGAATTTATTAATAACATGCCATTTGAGCCAAATTCCTTTGGATGGTGTTCTTTTCTTGGGGCCTGCAGGATTCATGTTGATAAGAAGAGGGCTGAAGTTGCTGCAGAAAAGCTGATGCTGCTTGAACCTGAAAACAGCGGGGCTCATGTTTTGCTTTCAAATATTTATGCAAAAGAAAAACAGTGGGAAGATGTTAGGAATTTGAGGAAGATGATGAAAGATGGCAATGTTAAAAAATTACCTGGTTATAGTTGGGTTGATGTTGGAAACAAAACACATATATTTGGAGCTGAAGATTGGTCTCATCCCCAAAAGAAAGAAATTTATGAGAAGCTCGACAGTCTCTTAGATCAGATAAAGGAAGCAGGCTATATTCCTTCCACGCAATCAATTCCGCTGGAAATGGATGACAAAACGAAGGAAAAGCTTCTTCATCGTCACAGTGAGAGAATAGCTATAGCATTTGCACTAATAAGTATGCCAATTTGGAAGCCAATAATTGTGAAGAAAAATTTAAGGGTGTGCTCAGATTGCCACTCTGCAATCAAGTACATCTCTAAGGTGGGTGGAAGAAAGATTATTGTCAGGGATAATAGTAGGTTTCACCATTTCGTAGATGGATCATGTTCCTGTGGAGATTATTGGTGATGGTTTAAACCTTAAAGGCTTACTTGAAGTTGAGAAAAAGATCACTGGGTGGCTGCTACCTGTGAGTGTTTGAACCTACCGTGATGATGTGCCATTTTAAACTGGAGAAAATACAGAGATGATGAGCGACAGTGTTTGAAGGTAAATATTACAACTTAGTATGAACTTGGGAGTAGGTTATTTATTTATATTAGTCTTGTTCTTCGTGATTTTCCGAGCTTCAACACAAACTCTAGCCGTAGCCGGTGGAAAATATATAGAGGTGGTCACTGGCAAACGCCTTGAATATGTTCAAGAAATATCTTCAATCTTGGTTTATTTTGGTGGGCTTTATACAATTTTAGAGTAATACTATACTAACAACTCTTTTTCATAAACTTTCTTACACAATCTTGATGTGACAACTTATAATTGATCAGTTTGCAATTATAATTGATCAGTTTGCAATTATAATTGATCAGCTTGTAATTAATTAGTGAGACTCATATAGAACTCATGTAAAACTCATTGTAAACTGGTCAATTACAAACTACTACGTCAAAGTTGTGAGAGAATTTATGAAATAGGATTATTGATATAGTATTAGTTACAATTTTAACCACCAAACTGCATTTAAATGGAATTCATCCCCTCGTTTTGAACTTAATTTTAAAGAATATGCGTGACATTGTGTAAAAATGAATATAAGTTATGTTCATAATCATATCATGTATAAGGAATTGGTATAAAAAACATCTCTCTAAAAAATTCATCTTCAAAGTTCAAACATGAATGCTTCAAGCACGCGAGTTTTATCTCTTCTTCAGCTGCATATGTACAAGCTCAGCAACTTATTCGACAACTTGAAAATTTCTCAAACTTATTGAAATATTAGGGAAGGAATATAACAAAGATTTTTATAGTGGTTAGTTATATAAAGCGAATAAAAAGAACCTAGCACCAAATGCTATACTGCAAACAACTGGACAAGCTATCTGAGAGCTATAAACTACTCAGAGACTAGTGTGTTATACTAAAAAGGGCAGACCATCGCGGATATATATATATATATATATATATATATGAAACAAAAGGATTCAAGCCCTTGGATAGCGTGACCGCCCTTTCCTTTTCAGGAACTCGGGGATCTCCACAGAACCACCTTCAGCAAAAGATGAAGGTCGCCTATTTATTCCAAAGGGGACATCTCCCTGTGCTAGCTGACTTGCCTGCATCTTAACAAGAACCCGCACAAAAATTGGTATTCTATGAGAGAGAGAGAGAGAGAGNCTTTGTTAATTTGTATTTAGTTGTTAATTTTCCATCAATCCAATTTATTGTTGCTTTAATTAGGACTTAAACTAGGGAAATCGGTACTTAGTAACACTATCCTAGTGAGAACGATACTCTACTTATAACTTTATTACTTTGTGCGACTAGTGCACTTGCTATTTATGCATGTTGTAGTTACAACGCATCAGTGTGGGACGTTGAGAATTCACTGGTGATATTATAAAATTCTGGTGTTTATGTTGTTTAGGGTTTCATGTTCAGTTTGATTTCTTCCATATACAATTGCATGTGTTGGGTTTACGGACTTGTACATGCTTGATTGACTTCATTATGCTTTGACCCATGAATTATGTGAAACAGCTATGGCCCGTTTAACAGTCAGGCAGAAGATGCACTTGGTTGCCCTTCTAGTCTTCCATTTGGACATGTTGGAAACCATGTACACCATGCTCGTCCTTCTTAGGTTGGCTAATGCACTTAATATACGAGGTAGACGTAGGGCTCCTATATCATATGCCAGTGAGTCTGTGTCTAGGTTTAAGGTTAGGTCGCTCAATTTGCACACCATGATTTTCCATAGTGATGAGTTATGTTTTGAGAGATGTAGGATGAATAGGGTTGTATTTCATAAATTATGTTATTTACTTACTATACATGGCAACTTAAAATCAACCCGTCATTCATCCGTAGAAGAATTAGTTGGGACCTTTCTTCACATCCTTGCCCATAACCAAAAGACCAGAGTAATGAAACATCAAATGCGTAGATCCACTGAGACTGTAAGTTGTAATTTTCACTTAGTCCTGAACATTCTGTTAAGGTTGCATACCCTGCTGTTTAAAAAACCAGAGGCCATTCTCGAGAACTCAACCGATGAGTGGTGGAAATGGTTCAAGGTACAGTCTAATCACTAGGTTTACGATGCACATGTAGTTCAGTACCTTATTAAAATCAGAGTTAGTGTTTTCTCTAAAATATTGTTGTTGTTGTTCTATATTAGAATTGTTTGGGAGCCTTAGATGGAACATACATAAAGGTTCACGTGCCGGTTGACGATATACCTAGGTATCGGTCAAGGAAAAGTGAAATCACAACTAATGTCCTTGGTGTATGCACACCTGACATGCAGTTTATATATGTCCTTGCTGGGTGGGAAGGTTCCGCTGCAGATGGTAGAGTTCTTAGGGATGCCATTACTATGAGAAATGGATTAAAGGTCCCCCAAGGTAACATAACAAAAAAAATGTATTTTTAATGTTAGGGTCTGCCATAATAGTGCACTTAGTAATTGTTATTGACTTGAAATTGTTTATTTTAGGGCATTACTATTTGTGCGATGCTGGATACACTAACGGAGAAGGGTTTTTGGCCCCTTATCGAGGACAACGATATCATTTGAGTGAATGGCGACAAGGTCACCAACCGGCATCACCACAAGAATTTTTCAACATGAAACACTCTCAAGCAAGAAATTGTATTGAGTGATGTTTTGGCATCCTTAAAGCTCGATGGGGAATATTGAAGGATACATCTTACTACCCCATCAAAACTCAATGTAGAATCATTACTACATGTTGTATTTTGCACAATTTCATAAGGTCTGAGTTGCCCATTGACCCGATTGAAGCGGAGCTTTAGGAAGAGGTGAACGATGAAGGGCAAGAGGATGACGAAGGGGAATTGATCAGGCACGTTGAGCCTAGTGCCGCGTGGACTGCATTTAGAGACAATTTGACGGCTGAAATGTTCCATACTTGGATGGCTACGCGGAATGAATGATTGTGCTTGTGTTTAGTTTATGTGTACTGTTGTGACTTTTTAAATTTCTGTCTTTTCTGATTTGCCATGTATGAATGAACCCAAACACTAATCTGCCTTTGTTAGTGGACTTGTACATTGACTTACATTTGTCGTAATGTGGATGGTTGAATGTTAAGTGATCTCGTTCATGTATTATTCTTCCTGATTGACTTAAAATTATTCAACTCGCGCATATCAATAGTTCAGACACTATGTATAAACGAAGTTGTAACCTGATTTTTTTTGTACAATATCACTAATCTGCCTTTTTTTGTTTTGTTTCAGCAATATGGACAGGTCAGCATCGCGGTCTCATGAGTTCAATAGGAGCATTAGCATGCATGACGACCTTGTGCCTATGAAAAGGGGCAGAAAAGGCAAGGCAAAGGCTAAGGGAAGTAAGCGGCAGTGGACAAAAAAGGAGGACGCTGTGTTGGTGGAATGTTTGCTGGAGCTTGAAAAGCAACCACTTTGGAGAACTGAGCGGGGGTTCAAGTGTGGTTACCTAGCTGAGGTCGAGAAGATGATGTGGGAAAAACTTCCTCATTGCGGTCTGAAAGCACAACCACATATCGACTCGAGGGTGAAGATGTCGAGGAGGCAATATAATGCAATCAACGAGATGCTTGAAAAAGGTAGCGGCTTCGGGTGGAATGATGAGGAGAAATGCATTACATGTACCAAGGATGTCTTTGATGACTAGGTCCAGGTAAGTATGCCTCTGTTGGTTTATTTGTGTAAATTTTAAATTCTAAACTACACGTTTATATGTACTGATACAGATGCCATCTTATGATGATTAACGTTTTTGTAGAGTCATCCTTTTGCAAGAGCACTACGACATAAACCGTGGGTGCACTTGATTCCTTTGTTGCAATCTATGGAAAAGACAGGGCTAATGGAGCTGGTGCACAAACAGCAACTGATGCTATTGAGGATTTAGATAATGACAGTGTTGAGAACAATGATGAACAGATAGACATCGATGCCAATGTAGAGGTCGATGTCGAGAGTGCCCCCCCCCCCCCCCCCCCCCCCCCCCCCCCCCCCCCCCCCCCCCCGGGGCCCCGGGCCCCCCCCCCCCCCCCCCCCCCCCCCCTCTCAAAGGATGATGTAGTTGATTCTACTTGTTAGGCTGTCGCTGCCAGTCAAAGCAGAGTTGCAGTCAACAGTAAGAGGAGGAAAAAAGATTCTGGAAAACCAACAGACTGGCACGCCACATTGAGCAAGTTTGAGACTGCCTTGGTTGGGACCCGAGTAGAGCTGAAGGGTATTGCTGACTACTTCAAGAAGGAGACCCAAGGAAAGACCGTAAAGGGCAGGTGTATTCCATCATTTCTTAATTGGATGGATTCACAGTCACTGAGATGCTGATAGCGACCACAGAGATTTGCAAGGAACCTCACAAGATAGATATCTTGTTTGGGTTACCAATGCACGTGCAGAGAGAATTTGTGAAGATGCAACTTGGAGCAAGTAATGAGTACCGACCAACATTTGATTTCTAGTGAAGTCTTGTAAAGGGTTTTCTTTTTTGTGCACAGGGTTATTAGATATCTGAAACAGTGGTTGTATTCCCGTTGTTTTATTTTGCCTATATTCTAACAGCATACAGGATGATGTCTTTTGTTATTTTTTTGTGAAACCAGGTCTGTCTAGTAATTAGATGGTAATGGTCTATGATTGCAGTTACTACGGGAAGATACGAATCACTAACATGGAATGTAAAAAACTCTATAACTTTGGTAGTGAAGTATAAAAGGATGTGCACATGTATGTGCCTTTAATGTTTGTTGTCTTAGTATGTTGAATGTGGCATTTTCATTTACTTAAGGAAACTAACATTTAGGTCCCCAAGAAAGTACAGTGAAGGTATTCTAGCATTTATAAACTATCATTTCAAGAATTTTTGTTTTCTTTCCCTCTTTGATGTGCTTTGTTTTGTGGGTTGGTTTGCAGGAACGATGGGAGGACCACCACGTTGCCCAGTTGTGATGATAGAAAGCACAAAAGTTTGTGAACAATGTCAAGAGAGCCACACAGTTTGTATAGATAGAAATGTGAAAGGTATTACGATTGGATAGTTATGGAGTCAATTTGTTGTATAGTTGGGAATAATGCTTATTAACATAGCTCATAATTGATTGATGTGCAAGTGTAGGCGGGACCAGTCATTCGGTACATGAAGAAAATGAGGAGATGCCTTTAGCCTTAAAGGGCAGCAAATGCAAAGGTACCCAGCCTTGCAGCTCTTAAACCGACTAATGCTTTAAGTTATGAAAGATGTATGGAATGGTTTGCTAATGTAAATGAATGATGAACATATGTAGGTGCCACAAATCAGGTAAACTGAAGGGGAGGGGGCATGTTGAGCAACAGTATGTTTGACCTCCACATGGGGTACAAAACTGTTTTACAATTGACATGCTTCACGTCATATTTACATAATATGTTTACCTCATATGATGGGACTACATATGTACTGATCTGCAGGAACTTGTGGAGGAGTTTGAAAGGAGACAACTTGCACAATTTCATCACCCTGGACTGTATGTGGTTTTTTATGTACACAGAAGAAGTGTACAAAAGGAACGTGCTAAAGTGGATTCACGAATTGAACATATTCTCAAGGAAATATGTGTTCATTCCTATAGTCTTGTGGTGAGTTTTTTGATATTGTGGCTGTATGCATTGGTTTTATACTTACCAAACGCGGACATGAGTTGATTTTGGTTGCTTAAGAGTTGATATTGATAATATGCAACAATTATGCTGACAGGGGTCACTGGAGTTTACTGATTTTGTGCAACTTTGGTGGAGATGTAAACTTGGAAATTAAAACTTGATGCATGGTGCTGCTTGATTCGCTTGGATTAGAAAACGGAAAGACGCTGCAACCTCTGATTCGACGGTAAACTTTGATTATTTCACAATTATTTGCAAGCACATTAAAGCACATGATGAAATTTTATTGTTGGAGATGTGGTACTGGGATGGGTTTCAAATTTTCCAAGCTTAATTATGCAGGTTTGTGAGGGATATTTATGAATCAGGAACAATGCCCCAGCATCTAGCATTGGTTGACAAATTGCCTTTGCTAGTGCCTAAGGTGATAAAACAACATATTGTGTTGGTTGATGGTAATTAGTGGTTGATATGTTCAGTATTTCATGTATTTGTTGTGACCGATAAATGCACTCACCAGGTCCCTCAACAACGGAACTAGATGGATTGCGGATATTTCGTACTGTATTATATAATGAAGTTTGTGGAAGCTGCCCCAGAAGATTTTTCAATCAATGACGGGTATCCTTACTTTGTAAGTACTGCATTCTTTTAATTGATCAGGTTGATTTGTTTATTCTCTATTCAATTATAATATGTGGGTTATTGTTGTTGATTTTTATTCTCCACAGATGACGCATGATTGGTTTACACAAGCTGAATTTATAGCCTTCTGTGACAAACTGTTGTGTGAAGTTCAGTAGCATAGCCTGCATTTTATTTATTTATGTATAATTATATTGTATTGAGTATTGTGTAATTAGTTGTTGTGGATGTAAAATGAATTTCATTTAAAAAATGGTGGTTAAGTTGTTCACTGTTGCAAAGTGCAAAATTATGTAATATTATTGGTTCACAGGTTTAAAGAGCATCATTATTTAGCTTCTAGTTAATTTATTGGAACATTACTTGGATTCAGCATAATGTAAATACACAAGTACTCCGAAATATGTGATATGACAAATGCACCAATAATTCTCACAATTTTCACACATAGTTTCGGCCCAGGATAAGTGGAAAAAGTTAACAAATTTCCTCAAATATGCAAACTTGTTTCTAAATTCCAGCCATGGTGTAAACCAAAAAAAAAAAGTTAATTTTTCTATTGCCTTGAAAAAAAAAAAAAAAAATTGGTTTCAATTGAATTAAAGTAGAAATAAACATGTACGAATTATAATTTGTGATAATACAAAAATCAGAGTTTTAGATAGAGTTTTAAATTCGGAGATGCCAACTATATTTGTTGCAATACCAGGATAAGGTGTTGAATGTATACCCAACAGAAAATACAATAGGTTTTTTTTGGAGTTTCAATAGTCTGTGTAAATTTGTCAATAAATAACTTAACAATAAAATACTTGGCTAAAATACAAGAAAAAATATTTTGTTAATTGATAATTTCTTTTATTAACCAAACACGTTAATTGTTTACACCTAATAATCATCTAAAGGGCATTTTAGTAAAATGTAATCAAGACATCTGCTATTACAACAAACCAAACAGATTAATTAGTAATACAAGTAATCATTGCAAGGACATTCTAGTAAAAGGGTATTTAAGAACATCTGTTATTACTGTCAACTAAGCACATTAATTATTAATACATCCCAATTGAACCAAGCACAATAATAATTTAAACCCGGTAATCTACAATGTAATCTTTCTTTCCAGTAATCTTATTACTAAGATAAAAAAATATTATATGATCCAAACGTCTTCAAATTGTTGAAAAAGATACTTGCCCTTGGCCTAACATAACAGTAAAAAATATACGTTAAATAATTTATTGATGTCTTCTTCTGAACTTTTTCTTTTGCTGGTAAAGAGTTGTGAGTTGAAAAGGTGTAAACTTTTAAATATCTGCAAATAACACCCACAAAAGATCTTATAAAAAACTGCAAAAAACACCTCATAGCCCTTATAAAAAATGCAAAAGATCTTATAAAATATGCAAACTGCACTGCATTTGCAAACTACAGCATTTGCAAATGCAGTTTGTAAAGTGTAGACTGTAGTGCAGTTTGCATCTGCAAACTCAAATTAAATATTTTAATTTCCTATTTATTCTTGGTAATGAAGGGTCTAAAAATAAGATATAACAAGCCATAGAGATAGCATGTCAAATTTAAGTTTAGACTCAGACTATAATGGACCATCAAAAAGGGAAAGGAAATTTATATTTCATTTTCCAGTCAGGAAAATAGAAAGCCCCAAAACTACTGTCACAATAGCCTCAAGCCTCGGCCTCAAATATACTTGGCCAACTAAAATTTCACAACCTCACAAGCATCCCTTGATTTTGCACCTTTCGTAAAAGAAAGAAATGGACAAAGAATATACTCAAACATATACACACGATACTTTTTTCTATTCTTCTAGCTTCATTCTCTACCAATCAAACAAATAATCATATTACATTGGTGAACAACCACACCCTACTATGATTAAAACACATAGTAGAAGACCAACAACACGCAGTAGCTTCGTCAAAAAACGACATGCCACCCATCCCCAAATTAGAATAACAAGATAAAATCAACAGAACCCACAATCTATTACAAACTCAAATTAAAATAAAAGAGGAAAAAAAGTGGGAAAAATACTTGAAGCGGGAAACTTAGAGTCATGGAGGCGATGACGGTAGTTGATTAGTGTTTATGGAGGCCGGAATTGGCGAAGATGCAATGACAATAGTAGATTACGGTTTGTAGAGGCCGGAATCTACGAAGAGGTGATGACGGATTGACAGAAGACAGTAGCAGATTAGGGATTTAGGGTTGATTGTGTTTGTGACTATGTGTAGGCTGTAGCTGCGTTTTGTGGGCAAAAATTCGGTTTATAAATGAAGGGCAATTTTGTAATTATAACAATATAACCAAGACAATTTTGTAATTATTGAAGGACAAAGGTGTGCTTGTTGGACTATTTTGAGTAGGATTTTTGAAAAAAGTTGAGTTGAGTTATTATCCAAATGACTCTTTATATGACCTAAATTTTTTATTATAAAGAGTTTATCCATAGAAATAAGAGTCGAACAGACTTTTTATTCTTTAAATGTAAATTAAAGAGTGAGTTTAGCTCTCCACATTTAGAGAGTTAAATTTTACTCTCTATCATAATTTTAAATAATAAATTGTAAGTTCTATGTATTTTATTTATGATTTATTTCTCTTATTAAGTTTTCTTCTTGAAAAAACATATTCTCTCTCCTAAATTTAAAGAGTCCATTAGATTTGAATAAAAATTTTGCTCTTTATATTTAAAAATCAATGAATATGCTCTTTATTTATATAAAATATCTTATTTAAAATAAAGAGCATCATTGGAGATAGAACATCTCCAAATAACCTTTTATATGACTCAAACTTTTTATTATAAAGAGTTTATATATAAAAACAAGAGTCTAACAGACTCTTTATCTTTAATATATAAATTAGAGATTGAGTTTGACCCTCCACATTTAGAGAGTCAAATTTTACTCTTTATCTTAATTTTAATTAATAAATTACAAGTTTCTATACATTTTATTTATTAATTCTCTTTTTCATTAAGTCTCTTTCTTAAAAATAAAGAGTATTTTTATTAAATTTAAAGAGTATATTAAACTTAAATAAAAATTAAGTTTTTTATATTTTAAAACTAACAAGATATTGTTTATTTATATCAAATTTTTTTTTTCTCAATTTAAAGACACGGAGTGGATGATTGACTTTGAATTTAATGGGAAATTGCCAGCGGAGCAGGTGAGGTGAGGTAAGAGCAAGACGGTTTCTCTGTTGATTGTTAGTTGTTGTTTCATGTTTGCCAAAAAAAACCTATTCGTGCGTTGAATATAACTAAAATCTGAAAGGCGTGGCGGCCTAGCGGGTGCTTTAAATAATTGCCTCCACATGCACGCCTTATTAGATCCCCCCATCTGGAGTCCCTGTTAATCAACTAAGTTTTTAAAAAAAATGTGTAATTTGTATCCTAAATTGTAATATTATTACTGGTATTTTAACATTTATTTTAATTTTGAATTTATCTTTAAAACTTATTTTTAATAGTCTTTCGAAAAGTACTCCCTATGCAAATGTCCTTTTCCTGAAAATATGTATATCATCAGGGACCACGTTTATAGCAAAATTTGGTTGAAAGAGAAATTGAAATGAGCAATGGACGACAGGGAAAGCTTCAACCATGCAAGAAAACGTTTTTTTAATTTATTCCAAAGAAGTGGATAACGAGTAATCAATATTTCTTATTTCAATAAGAAATTAATTTTTGTAAAATTATTCTGTTGACGGATATATACTTAAACTCTAAATTAATGCATAGTTGAAATAGATTTTAGATAATTAATTATTCCAACATTATTCCAACATATATATAATTATTTTTATTAAAAACTGTTCAAAAATAAACTATTTTATACCAATACTATTTAAAAAAATAAAAATATATTTGAAATTGTAATATAATTCTTATTTATTATCGCGTGGAAGTTAGTACTTATAAGCTAATTTGAGTTTGTAAGCATTTAAAATTTAATTAGTTGCATATTTAGTTAAAATACTTATAAGTAATTGATAAGTAGTTGACATATATGGGAAAACGTGACTTATACGTATATTTTATTATTAAAATAACTAAAAATGGTACATTGTTAAAAATAAGGGTACAAAGTGAAATTTTAAAATTAAAAAGAGGCAATATGATAATATATTTAGTCAAAGTAGCTTATAAGTAATAAGCGAGTGGTCTAACAAAAAACAATACTAACGTGAGTTATATGATAGGATTTAAGTGTTTTTATTTAGAACTTGTTTGACTGAGTTTATGAAAATTAGCTTATAAGCATTTAAAATTTAAGCAGTTACGTATTTGGTTATCATATTATAAATTCTAACAATGCACTAATAACTCTCCAACACAAGAGAATTTATGATATTTTTGAAAAAAAAAATTATTTAATTCAACGTTAGGGGTCAAGACCAAAAACGCAGAAAAGAAATTGAATCTCAGTTAATTTTATAATTTTTATTCTAGAATTTATTTATTTTCTCTTGTGAGATCATTTAGTGTTAACTCATCCATTTAATTCAGAAAATATCAGGGGTGGGATAAAAAATCCGAAAACCGAACTAAACCAAAAATTAGGTTTTTTTACAAATCGGTTCGGTTTTCGGTTTGAAAAAAAATTCAAACCGGTTTTTAAACCGGCTTAACCCTAAATATAAAAGCAAATTTTTTTTTTTTAATCCTCAGTCCTCACGCAGTCACGCTACTCCATCCACATTCATCTTTCTCTGCCTTCATTCTCCAAATCTGAAAATTTCAAATCTCTACACTTCCACTTCGTTAATCGTCTGTTCGTCACTTCCAAAGTCCTAGACTCCAATTCGCCGGCAGTTCCAGTCTTCCACACTGTGACTCCATCCACAGTTCTTCAGTTTCCCACCGTGAGCTACTGAGCAGAGCTGACTCCATCCATTGTCCAGTCACCGTGAGCTACTCCATCCACACCGTGAGCTACGTTCGTCGTTCGCCAGCACCTAACACTCCAGCAGAGTCCACCGTGAGGCATGAGCAGACCCACCGTGAGGCGTGAGCAGACCCACCCTGAAGAGACTCCACCATGAGGCGTGAGCAGACCCACTTTGAGGCTTGAGCAGACCCACCCTGAAGAGACTCCATCGTGACGCGTGAGCAGACGCACTGTGAGGCTTGAGCAGACCCACCCTAAAGAGACTCCACCGTGAGGCGTGAGCAGACCCACCGTGAGCACTGAGCAGACTCTTGATTAGAACTTTGTTTGTTTTGTTGAACTCTGTGATTTGAAGACAGTTTGTGTTCAAAATTAACTATGTTTTAATTGTTTATTTGTGTGGATTTGTTAGATTGGAGAAAGAATATATATTTGAAAATGTTTTAATTTGATAGCGATAAGTTGAACTCTGTGATTTGAAGACAGTTTGTGTTCAAAATTAACTATGTTTTAATTGTTTATTTGTGCGGATTTGTTAGATTGGAGAAAGAATATATATTTGAAAATGTTTTAGTTTGATAGCGATAAGTTGAACTCTGAACTCTGTGAGTTGAAGACAGTTTGTGTTCAAAATTTGCTGTTTTAATTGTTTAAGGACTTAAATGAAACATTGAAGAATTTTAAGGATTAAAGGGTAATTTGAAAACTGGTTAACCGGTAACCGAACCGAAAATTTGGTTCGGTTTACATTCGGTTTTTAACCGAAACCGGTCCGGTTTTCAGTTTGGATTTTCTCCAAACCGAAAAATCGGTTTGGTTTTTGGTTTGGATAAACCGGTTCGGTTAACCGGTTTATCCCACCCCTAGAAAATATAAAATCCACCGCCTAAGTTAATGATTTAGCATCAAAATCATTACAAAATTAATTTATTAAAAAAATGTCACAATCGAATAAGCATTATTCATTTTTAAGATAAAGTGGAGAATATAAATAGGGAAAAATGAACATAGAAATTAAAGGACAAATACTAATACAAATTAATATTTATAACATAATTAGAAGACTTAAATTTTTTAAAATAAATAAAATAGTAATTAGGAAGGATTGTTACATCAGTTTAATGATTGAATTGCTAAGATTATGAGATAAGTAACTAAAGTTAATTAAGGGTCTTGAAAAATTTTAAATAATAAAGTATGTTAAGGGACTGTAACAAAGAAAATATGGGATGGGTACTGATTGAATTTTATTATGAATTCATCCCGAAAGTGACTTACTCTCTAATTTACTCTAATTCAGTAACTCAATTAATTATATTTATTTCCTTAACATATATAATTAGATGCAATTAGATTCTAATTAAAACGAGAATACATAAATTACATACAAAATAACATAATATCACGTCATTATAATTTTATCAATTTTTAAAATCATCCCCAAACATAAGTTTTTTCCCTACTTTGGTCCTATTCTATACCTATCATTTTCAAAATATACATTTGTTTTCATATTCTAAAAATACTATTATATTTTATTCAATTATTTTTAAACCCTCTAAGTTTGATAATTTAACTAAACATCTATGAAAAAAAATTTAAAAATTGACAAAAACACCTCTACTTACCTACATTTGCCAGATTCTAGCTACCATCGCTATCGGAAGGCCGGAATTTGGTATAATGGCACACAACCAGCTAGATCTGGTCGGTAGCGCGCCGCTATAGCATTTTCTGGCTAGATCCACCGTAGATATGGCTTGAAAAGGCTAGATCAACGACTAGATCTTTGGCCGTAGCTAGTTGTCAACGACGGCCATATCTTTGGCCATCATTGACGACCAAACGCTGCTAGATCTGACCATCAATCTAGCATTTTTCGGCTAGATTCACAATGGATTTGGTTGGAAAAGGCCATCTCGGCACACGACTAGCCAGATCCAGCCGATCATGTGCCGATACGGTGACTCCGACCACCCTCCAGTGGTGGTGGCTAGCTGCTGGTATTTAATGGGTGAGTGGGGGTGTTTTTATAATTTTTAGTGTTTTTATTACAGGGGTCTTTTGTAAATTAACAAACTTAAGGGGGTGCTTTTAATTTTTAAAATCTATCTGGTTAATGCCAAAATACTACTGGATTCCAATAATCGTGAACAAAAATTTAAGCAAAGCAATGGAAAATCCAACAGCAGACGGAGAAGAAGCCCAAAGTAGCTGCAACTGGAGCGAGGCAGTGGAAGATCTGGTCGCAACAGAAGAGACAGAAGCCGCCATTTCTCTCCTCGAAACTACCGTTTCGAAACTTGAAAACCAAGAATCAACCAACGAACCAGTCAATCTTCAGTTAGCTTCTGCTCTCACTAACTTGGCCAATCTCTACTCCTCCAAAGGTTTCTCTCTTAAATCCGATGAGCTACTCGCTCGTGCTTTTCAAATTCGGTAAGCTGTGCTTGTTTTCTGTCTCCTTTTAGCTTATTTGTTATCTGGGTTGTTGATATTTATTTTATTTTTATTTCTTTTAGTGATGCGAAAGTTGTAAACAAGGATTTGAAGGACTCTTGGGAGGATTCTGCTCATAATAGGCCTTCAAATGATGGTAGTTTGTACATTTCATTTCTGTCAGTTTGAACGCAAAAATCGTACATTTAGAATTAACTTGGATGGTTTGTTTAGGGAATTTTGAGAAATCAGCAAAATCAGTTGATAAAGATTTGCCTCAAGATGAGTATGCAGAAGACGGTGAGTGTCAGTCGATATGGTTTCAGTTTTTGGTTGAATAAATCGCTTGCCTTGGTATGTAATTGCGAACTACATCTGCTTATTGATTTTGATTCAGCTTAGTTGGTCATGGCTTTATAGTGGTGCTAATGTGGAGTTGTTTCGGAATTTATATGAGGATGATTATGAATTAGACTGTGGTGTGGATAACTACAGATTGGGAAGCTATTGCTGATCGTGCGCCTGGTGAATTACTATCCTCCCAGTGCTTACCTGAAGTATCAAATCTTTCATTGGAAGATACAAAAGTTCAAGCCCCTAAGCGGCGTGGAAGGGGAACATTCTCTTATGAAAAGAATGAACTGTATAGTGATCGGCAATATGATAAATCTATTGTTGAAGACACAGGGGATGAAGGTGTGAGCCTTACTTCTGAAAGGAATCCAGATTTAAAACATAGTAAGTCATGCTTTACCACGGTTCAATGCAATCTATTGTGCTTATTGATATGTTTATTATATTACTAACCATCTAGTCTTGGTGGTTTTTGATCTTGGTGCAAAATGCTAGTGCTATATAAGACTGAAATGTCAGCTAATCGGAATATAAAAGTGGTGGTACTCTATATGTCAAATTCTTTCTCTACAATTCCTGCTTTTTTTTTTTTTTTTTTTTTTCAGCTAGCTCCTGAAAATGATGTGGGGATAGAAAAGCTAGCTTAAGGAATAGGAATAGATGAACCAAATTTATAGAGTTTGTTCATCTATTTTCAAATATGAGTTGAAGTTTTATGCAATTTCCCTTTCACAAAGACAATGTAATTTGCAAGAGATTAATCCTCTATCGTGTTCTCAAATTCTTTAACAATTTTTGCGCACAAAAATGCTGTTTTCATAGTTGCTATGATTAGAAGATTCAAGTACTGGATGAATGAATCTATGGATCAAATAGTAGCTTCTGATTTCCTTGATATGATTCATAGATTACAAATATGTTTTGAGAATTTGGAGATAGTATTGCAACAGAAATCCTGAAAGAACTCTCTCGTTTTGTAGTATCTTGAGGATAATTTTTATCAACCAAACAGTAATTAGTTATTATTGTTAAATGACCTATCTTGCGAGTGTTTCCACTATTATATCTTTATAAATGAGTGGTATAATAAATCTATGGTGTTAGACTATTAGGAAATATTATGATTAGAGATCTAAAGTTTTCGATACTGAAATGTACCTATGATCAGTAGCTTTTAACTTTCCTTATTGTCTCTTAGTTAACTAAGGCGTCATAGCTTCTTTTTCTTCGCTTTTTGGGCTACACATATGCTTGATAGTTTGCAGCTCTTCTTTGGAAATCTCTTTTAAGGCTTAAACAGTGTATATATCTTCATATAGGCAGTTGCTTCTTTTGCCTTTCAGCTGAGGATAGTTTTTCCCTTGTGTGATTCTTGCTGAAGGGAGGAGTGGCTTTCTTCTATATGGTTATTTTCTATATCCTTTACAGCCCAAGTGCATACTATGTCATAATATTCTTTTCCAAAATTGTAGGGGCATTGCCCCAACTAACATCAGCATCTGATTTAGGGCATCCTTTCCATAATATTATATAGGTTGTAAACATCTATGCCTTGTTTGGTGTGTAGAATTGGTTTTGATAAGATATGGTAGGATTTGATTATAAATAGTATTGTCTCATATTTGGTCAAATGTAATTAAATTAGCTAATAATGTTGTAAAAAAGAAAAAAAAAAAAAAAAAAACTTGATTTGTATGATGTTTTTATCAGTTAAAGAAAATGTTCTTAAAATTTCTATATAATGGAACAAAAAAATAAAAATCAAATAAAAGAGTAGCAAATCAGTTTAAAAAAGAAGGTATTACTTGGAACTTGGGAGTAAGCAAATCCTGTGGGTTTGATTCAAGATGTTTGGTTCGTTGGGTTGGAGATTGCATGTTCCTATCTCTTGTTTGGCATGGTTAACATACATAGAGCAAATTATGTGGGCCCACCTTTCAATTTCATTTACATGCCATTTATTGTACTTTCAAACCCATGGGATTTGCTTACTCCCAAGTATTTAATGAATTTAAGAATGTTTATCTGCTTATTTTCTCAATTAACAAAAGGGTAAGACAAATTACTTCTATTTTTCTTACATCATTCAGTAACCAAACATATTCTACAATACAATCTCATTTTACTCCAAAAATAGGAATATAATATATATAAAACAAATATATCAATCTTATATCTAATCTGATCCTGCGGATCAAACAGGATTGACAGGGATAATAAATCCCTTGTACGTTGGACTGTATGGTGCCAAACAAGAGGGTATATATTATAGTTCCATGCAACGTTCAATTTCATGAATAATTCCATCAACTAATCTTCAAAACTGGAATAATTGATGCTGTACTATTAATGTGGATTTCGGATTTTACCTTCTTGTTTTATATTCTGAAGATGGTTTTATTGTGATTTCAGCTAAATATGGTACGCGCCATGTTCTTGTTCTGGCTGACTTTTCACCTAGTACTAGGACGACAGATCTAGAAAAGCTTTTGGAGGAATTCAGAGATCGTGGATTTGTTATTCGCTGGGTCAATGATACAATTGCGCTTGCAGTATTTTGTACACCGTCAGTAGGTAATTATATTTAACTAGCTTGATCAGTCTTTTGATGCCAAATTATGGTTTAACTATTGTGGAGTTATCATAAGCCAAATTTGCATAGAATTTTTTATTTAGGTACTAAAGTGCCAATTAAAAACTAAATAAACTGCAAGCTATTGGTGACTTGATTTCAAAATCATTGAACCTTTTTAAAATTTGGACAAGGGCCAATGCATTAAAACCTTAGTACTAATTATAGAATTACTTTGAACTAGCAACAAAATTCTATAGTCAATACTTGCCTCACTCCCTCAAATGTGGAAGAGGCTGGGGTTCAGCTTGTGGGTGGAAAAGTCTTGAGCATTGTGGTAGCTAAAATTATCATTTGATGAAAGAATAGCAGTTAATATATGATAAAAGATAATTTTGCATACAACTATACATCATGAAATTAATGCTTAAATTTCCAAATTTCCATTTCATGATTGAGCTGCATATTGTTGCTTAGATGGACCAATGCCTGTGTTAGAGCTTAATCATCAATGCCCTTACCTGTTTGTGTAAGCATTTGATTGTGTTGTTTGCTTACACCAACCTATGAGCTTAAAAGCTTATGTGTAGTGTTACTTGACAGCCAACTAGACCCAAATTCAATGATGCTAGTATGGGCCTAAGCTGTGACCAGACAAATGTTTGAAATGTTAGATTGAGCCGATCTCCATATGCAATTCAAGCTTTAAGGCATGTCCAATCCTGCAGAATTTTTTTTGTGTTTAAGCTTTTGCCCCAAGTTTACTTTTAGGGTGCTAGTGGACATTCTAACTTAGTTGGCTTCTGTAACAAAGTTAATTTCACTTTATTGGTCTTTTTCCTAGAGCTACATGTTTAATTATTGGAATAGTTTTTTAACTTCAATACTTAAGTTGTTTAATTGGTTCTTGGACTTTCAATACGGATTAACTATTTAGTTAGTGGAACATTCATGGCATAAGCAAGTTGAGTTTATTAATAGTGGGCAAATATAGATCCCACCTCTTTATTTTACATATGAGACTCCTAATAAGTTATAATCTTTGCAAAATAATAGTGGGGATATTTCTGTCTTTAATTCTTCCTGCTCCATCTATGAAGCAACTCATCCAAGATGAATGCTTGAAAGTTGCAGGTACTATGAGTGCTTGAAGGCCTAGCTCTTGAATTATACAATGGTGATTTACCTCTTAGACTAGTCTTCTAAGTTATCCATGTATTGACTGCACAGTGCTTCCTCTAACTTCCGGTCCTGATGAACTCAGAGGAGATTATATTGTCATTTGTCTCCTGGATCATGTCTTGGTTAACATGCTTCTTTGTTTGGGAGGAGATTCTGAGACTGTAATTTATGAAGGGTTGAGATTTGGCATTTATCTTGTGGAGCAACAGTTTGAAATAAGTGAAACCTGGCATCTTTTATGTCTTCCAATCTGAATAATGATTTGCCAGAGGCAGTGTCCAAGATGAGGTTCTTACAAATGATCTTATGATAGTAATAAAATGGTTCTTGGTAGTATGAGGTAGAAGTAACCATCTAGAAATGGATCAAATTTGTATGTCTGGCTAGCTTTGGTAGAAAGAATTAATAAGCAAATGTGTTATGTTTTTTTGTATTTACTTTGACTTTCAGAGGACTGCATTGAAGTCTGTATCTTTAACTTAGAGAACCAGAGGCTTGGTATTAAGAATTTAGTTAAATTTTGGATGCCTGATGCTGTCACTTTTATGTCAGAAAATGCGTGATGACATATGTATGGGTTGAAGGCAGCACTTTCCTTTGCTAGTTATTTAGAAGTATAATAATTGTGCCATGTGATTATGGAATTTTCATTAAGGATTGATGCTCTTCCAATACTACCTTTATCTTTCAAGTGTATGTGATCTTTCTTTGAGATCAATCAGCCGAGGCATCAAAATCTTCATCTGACTTCAAATAGGGTGACAAGTGTATTGAGATGATTGGTCTTATTATTGTGATTTTTCTTGTCTGCAGCCATGTCTTGTGATTTACGGACCAGTAAATTATTTGTTGTACTGGTGTGCTAGTGCCTTGCTTATGAATAATGCTTTTCATTTGCTTTCGAAAGAGTTGGGATTTATAGTGGCATCATTGTTGTTTATTGTAAGATTTTATGTTCTGCTCAAATTTGAAGCTTAGCCCATTAACAATCTGAATGCTGCAGCACTTGAGGTGCGGAACCGCATTAAATGTCCATTCACTGTGCGTATACTTGATGAGGACGACTTCCTTTTAAGCTCAATTTCTACAAAAGGTAAATTTTATAGGCTTCTTCTTTTTCTTCAGAATTCTTAAAACTCTTCCAGGTACAAGCTTAGGTAGGGTATGAGGCCTGGATAAACTGTCAATTCCTCCATGAAATGTGACACAACTCATATAAAATGCTAGTAATTACGATAAGCTAAATGGATATCAAATATAGCTCCATTGCTTGTTGATCTGATATAGCTATTAATTTTTTTTCAGTGAAGCACGTAAGGAGCTTAAGAAACAATACAGAATACAGAATATTGTTCCCACCAAACATATTTTATATATCCACTTAAAATGCCACATGTAAAAATTGAACAAATTGATTTTTTTTTCCACCATTGCTTGTTCAGCCATTTAGTCATTGTTTCTAATGAAAATTATTTGATTAAATGGAAGCTATTGGGATTTAGCAGTCAATTTCTTTGACACCAGATTTCTTGAGTCATTTCCTTTCTTTTGCAGTCTAGTGTTGCCCCGAGTTAGGCCATTGGTCTTCTATTGAAATATTGTCTGAGGCGTAGGTGTACTATATTTTATCTCTATTTTGTTTGTTGTTATTGACCATTCTCACCCTTATAAATAATGGTAAATAAATTACAAATCTACCAGTCTCTACTGGTAGTCTAAACCGCACCTCCTTTATTTTCATTTTAGGCTTCTACATGTTCCTCTTTGCTTAACTTCATCGGCTTGAAATAGTGTTTCCATATATTTTGACTTTTACTCTGCTTATCTCTGTATATAGATGGATGACCCTTTTGAAAGAAATTGTTGAGAACATAATATCCATGTCCATTGGTGCGACACATACACAAGTCTGCAGCTAGGAGCCATTCCTCTAGAGTTTGTTCCTTTCCAAATTTCTGCTGCTGGTGCTCTCTTGTCAGTGCTAATTTATATCTATAAATAAGCATCTAGGTTTCATAAACTCAATAACCAGTGTTTGTATACTGGCATTTTCTTAGAACTCTGGATTCGGACTAAGGTGTCAATTCCGGTTGCTGTCTTATCCCGAGTGATTAGAAAAATTTGACCATCCCCTTATTCCGGAATAATAATTATCACGAACCATACCATATATGTGACTGGCAGGTGCCCCAAAGGATGTGGCTGCTTTTGGGCTTTTGGCCCATAACCCTCATAAGCAGAGGCATATCCCTCCTCTTGAGAAAATAGCTGGCTGTATACAAGCATTTCTGATGGAGAAATGCTAGCCTTATTCACTTCTTTTACTCACTTTTCTTACTCACACAATGATTTGACAGGCATGTGACCGCATGTGACTGCAAACTATGGGATAGGAAGATAAGTGAGTAAGAGAAGTGAGTAAAAGAAGTGAGTAAGGCTAGCATTTCTCTTTCTGATGTGTCTCTTTACGGAGCAGTACTTGTTCTTTCTGCCACCACAAATAAATAAAATTATGATTTATGTATTTGCATTCTTGGAATTAATTTATTGTTTATTTCTTGCTGGCAAAATCAATTGAATGAACCATGCACCATATTCTTTTTAACTGGTCTCTGAATTATTATAAACGAAAAGGTATCTTGATTTTTGGTTTCAATATTTATCAATCTTGTATTGTTCATTTTCAGATCTGGAACCTCCTCGTCAAAGGCCTCAAACATCAGCAAGAACCGCCCAGAGGTTAATTGCTCAGGGAATGGGATTGAAGTTGCCTTCCAGTTTTGGGTCTAGAGAACTGAAAAACCAGGAAGAAGCCAGACGTAATCGCATACAGTCAAGGCAAAAATTGAGAGATGATGCCTGGGGTCCTGATGATGTAAACTAGGTTTTATAATTCCATTGCTTATAATAATTTTAGCTTTGACTAATTCTTCACTAATCCACAAGTTTTTCATCTTTGTATGAAAACAAGTCTTCAAAGAGCGGGAAACTTTTGTTGTATGATGATAGGCTCTGTCATGGTGCGGCAGCTGAATTTTCTGTTGCTTGCAGGCTGTAATTAACATTTTATATGGTGGTTCATACATATTGCAAAACTTTGTGATAGCCGTGGTCTATACTACAGTCTTATTTTAGTAATTTGCTACAGAAGTAATCTCACCTACCCTCTTGTACCAAAGAGGAAATGCTCTGAAACTAGTTTCGTGAATAATCAATAATGCCGATAGTAATACAGTGAGAATATCGATTATATGGGGTCATCCTTTGATACCAAGCATAAACTGTCCTTCGATGCTTGATATAGTGCTTGAGATGTTTTTATAATAATAATAAAAAATAACTCACATTTATCATTTAATCTCGTCGTTTCCAAGATTGCACTCGATTATTATTAACTAATGGGAAAATGTAGAATGTCTCTCGGTAATGCTTTAGCAAAATTGATCTGGATCCACGGACTAATCAGGAGCTTTAAAAGTAACAATCACAGTATATCTAACTATTGATTGGTCTGTAATACCAAAAATGGTAATCCAGATGTTTTCCAGACTTCCCGAGCATTAAAGCTAATGTAAAACCTCCAAGTTTCCGCACGCAAACGGTAGTGCAAATCATTATCAAATAGAATATATAATTGTTAAAAAATCATAAAGATATCTTTTCTTTTCACCCAAGTTTCTCACCCCACCTGAAATATACCATTTTATATCTCACAAATTGATCACCTTCATGCCTGAGTTCTAACCTTGTTTCAAAATGGAGAATCTTCCTCGCGAAGTAGCCTTTGAAATACTTTCAAGACTACCCATCGCAGACCTCCTGCATGTCAACTGCGTATGCAAATCTTGGCGTGCTTTAGCCCAAGACCCTCGTCTGCCTATTATATATTATACAAAAGCAAACACTAGAAATCCATGCCTTATCCTTCACTTTGACTGTCCAATTGAAAACAAGCTTTACTATGTGTTGTGTGCGATTTTTCCATCACCATGTAGAGAATGATAGTTGGAGAGGAACGATGTCAAACCGTCTCAAAACGTTGTCGATGAAATGGTGAGGGGGAATAGACACCCCACATCTCAAAAGGGTCTCAGAGATCGCCACCCATCTTGTGGGGAGATTCTTTTGAGAAAAGTTTCTCGGAACCCTCGAGTTGAGGCACATAAGTCTCTTTTATGTGCCTAAGATCCTTGACGTTAATCGAGGATTGTGGCTCCTTTAGCAGCTTGTGGACCAGAGATTGCCTTGATTGAGCCAACTCCACAGAAGCGTGATTGGATGAGCCCGCCGCATCAGGATCCGAGCTCCATGCGATGACCTCCTCAGAAACCTTGGGGATTATGCCCCCAAGGACAGCCGAGCTCGTAGGGGAATCGACATTGCAATCAATTATGTGGCTGTTGGACGAAAACATGACTATAGCTCACATCTGAGTACTTGAAACAGAAGCGAACATGTGTCAGAGCTTGAAAAACTCAGCGACCTATCCACACTTTACTTTTAGTTTAGGCACCCGAGATAGCTCGCGCTAGACATCAAACGCATGCGACCTACCAAGGATTCCGGCGACCGCCATGATAAACCCTCCTTAAACCTAAGATCGCTGGAGACACACTTAAAAACCCTAGTAAAGCCCTAAAAGAATAAATGTGGCCACAAGCAATGTCCACCCTTAGCCGCGAAAATCAAGAAAACAACTAAAGGAAGGGAAAAGAAACCTTACCAGAACGAGAGAATAGGATGAACTCATCAGAAAAAGTACTGTGAAGATGAAGAAGCAGCGACGGAATGAGCAAGAATATCTGAAAGTTTTTGCAAGATGAGTAAGCTTTCTGGTGAGTTCACCCGCTTTTATAGTGGTTTGCATGGGAGACGAAAGGGTGGGGCTTGATCATAGCCATTGATCTACAGTGAATCTCGACCCTCAATTTGTCAAGCAATCTCGGCCCTTGGACATGGCCACGTGTCAGCCATCCACAAGGGGCGATGAACCGTTAGACTGCTATAATCATAACCATCGCCGCACGTCGCCTCAACTCCGCGCGTGGACAGCTATAGTCGCCTATGCGCAATGAAATGTAACTGCCAAAGTTTGCCGCATTTAATGCGACATGACCGCTTGGAATTTACACAACTATCATTTCTTTTCAAATTTTGAGTTTGTCAAGAGTGACGCAGAAGAGAAAAGGTCCAAGTGTGGATGATGTCGATGGGGCATGAGTCCAATTCTCGAAGCTCGATTGAGTTTCCATCCAATGCCCTATCGATAATGTCGAGCTTGATATCAAATCGAGTAATAGTCTTCGAAGCTCGAAACGAGCATCAAACACTAGGGGACAGCTGTTGTGTGTGATTTTTCCATCAAACTCGAAGAGTTGTAAGGTAATAGCTTGATCCAGAATCAGTCCGACTCTATCAATTGTCTGACCCAACATAAGCTCGAGCTAGCACAAGCTAGTCGTGACCAATCCTTGCAGTCATTCAACCAACTCACAGATAAGTTTAGATCCCGGATATCTCGGGAAGGATTAGATTGAAAGCAATCTTTGCGCAATCACAGCGCTCAATCGCGAGAATATCGGAGTTGCATTTCAAACTTAATTGTAATCCTATTATTTTTGCTCTTTTCGTTATACAAACTCTGTATATAAACCTCCTTTAACGATGAGGAAGGGGTTAGAAATTTTTTCTAGGATTGTCATTGTAAGCTCTGACAGCAAATACAAAAACAGTGGACGTAGACTCAAGAGTCCATCTCGCAGAACCACTTTAAAAATCTCTTTGCCCTTTACTTTACTGCACTTTATTATTATTCACTACTGGTTATCTATAATCACGCACACATTAGTTTCGATCCCGTCAAGGTCGATTGGATCACTCCAGTTGGTACAAAATCTTGTATCAACACTATGTAAACATCGGCAACCGACCTGATGATCAATACACCACCAAGGTGCGAAGAATCGATTCGAGGCTCAAAACTATCATGTCCGAGTATGACGTGGCCGGGTTCCTGTAATGGATTGTTATGCTTATTTGACTCTCTTTATTTCAACCCTTAATTCTGTGCAACCCATTTATGGAAATTACATAGAATTACCTAAGGTGACTCTGACTCGGTCTTCGGGACAGGAGGTAGTCCTTGGATTTGGTTTCCATCCAACAACAAGGGGATATAAATTGGTGAGAATAGTTTATTGCGTTCATTTAAGGCGTGATTTTGTCTCTATGACTATAAGTAGGTACGTTAAATCAGACGTTCAGATTCTTACCCTTGGAACTGATGAATGGAGAAGTTTAGAATCTATTCAGTGGATGCTTGATCCTGGACCGTCTAAAGCCTTGTTAAATGGAGCTCTACATTGGGCGACAAAACGTTATGATGAGGATCAGCAGGTTCAAGGTATACAAATTATTTCGTTTGATCTAGCGTAGGAGATTTTTAGAGAGATTGAACGTCCTACTTGTGGTAGTCTGAGTTATTGTAGTTATAATGTGGTAGTTTTAGAAGAGTCTTTGCGCAGTTCATTGTTTGGGTAATAATAAAGGAATAGAGATATTTATGAACGAATACAATGTAAAGGACTCATGGATGAAAAAATATGTAATTGGGACATATGTGCCAAGTAGCCTACGTCAAGATATGCGCATGAACATGGACTCACAAATATGGAAGGAACGAAGGCTTGGTAAAGGAGGTAATCGAGTTATATGCATACTGAAGAATGGAGATATTTTGCTGCAGAGTGAGAATGGCGCTCTGGTTTCATATGACCCTGCTAGAGAGGAGTTTAAGGAGCTGCTGATTTCTGGGCTGCCAAAATGGTTTTGCACAATTGTTCATGTGGAAAGTCTTTTTCAAGTCGAGGCAAATCTTCAAAAAGAGAATACAGAATGATTGAGTTTATATATTAAAGAGTTTTATGTATAGTACTGTAACCTTCTGATCGATTAGTCGACCCGGCTTATAGTTTCACTAACAATTCAGGACATATTGATTTCTTACCAGCAAAATCGTTCATAAATCTAACCGCCATTACTGAACTTTCATTCTTTAATACGATATTCTTCGTATAAAGTCTAACATACCCCTAAACAAAAGAAATATGATTTCTTATTAAATTAAAATAAAATGATAATTATTCTGCCCAAGTTTCTTTTTTTTGATAGGATAATAAGGGCTAGATGTGGATTTTGACGGAATGGTTAATAAAAAAATTAAATAAAATTACTGTTTAATTAGTTTAATAATTTTCTAGTCTAAAAGTTAAATTTACCCTCTAGCTGTCAGTTTCACGCTAACGTCTCTTATGATGTTTTTGTTAGTGAAAATAAAGTTTGTTCTTGATTTAGTTAACCAAAACTTTAAGGACTAAAATGTAATTACTCCTAATCTATTTTGACAAACTTGACCCTTGTTTGTTACACTATTGATCATTATTATGTTATCTTATTTGGATTAAAAATAAGATATATGTTTGTTTACTTATTGGGCTACTCCAATATGAAAATTAATCTAACTCAAATAAGTTTTTTTTGTCTAAAAATGAAATGAGAGTAGGACTTTTTTTCAGATTATCAAACTCTATTCCACTGAAAACAATTTTCTTTCTCTCCTTCTCATTTTTCTCTCTTTCCAATCTGAAAATTAATCCACCCAATACCACCACTGCCTGCCAGCAACCACCGCCAGTCAACGAGGTCGAAACGGCGCATGACCGGCCAAATTTGGCCGTTGACGACTAGAGATCTAGTTATTGACTGCCCAGATATTGCGGAAATGACCAAATCAACATCAATCTCTGCGCAGTCACAACTCTCAATCACGAGAATAACAAAATTGCAGTTCATATCAATTGTAATCCCTTTATTTTTATTTTTCCTTCGTACAAACCTTGTATATGAACCTTCACAAATGATGAAAAAGGGGTTACGACTTTAACACAGAATTCACATTGTAAGCTCTCACGGCAAATACAAAAAACAGTGGACTAGGCTCAGGAGTTTACCTTGCCGAACCACTTTAAAACTCTCATTGACATTTATTTTATTGCACTTAATTTTGTCTAATGCTGGTTACCTATAATCACGCACTCATCCATTTTGGTCCCATCAAGGTTGATCAGAATTCTCTGGTTGGTGCAGATTTATGTATCAACATTTTGGCGCTAGAAGGAGGGCCTTCGCCAACATCACAGCAATTCCTACGAACAATCGCAACAACCTACCTAATCCAAGCTCACAATGGTGCACACCAGATCCAAGACCACTACCAAAAACCTTGAGAATGTGGAAACCGCCCATCAAGAGGTACAACAAGACGCCACTGGATGCCGACCACCTGTGCCACCAACTTAGTATGTTGCAAATAACCAGGGGCAGGGAGGTCAAACCCTGAAAACGGCCAGTTGGTGAAAATGATCAGAACGATGGTCACATAGGCAGTGCAATAAAACGTGGCTGAGTTGAGGAATCGGCAACCGCCTGCCAAGAATCTTAATCAGCTATGCTTCACCAGCGCCACCCCAACAGGTATGAATTTTATAGGCAACCAGTCCAGTTCATCGATGCCAAGAGGCAGCCAATACCCTCGACATCGCAAGTTGCACTTCACTCACAAGTGCAAGTTCTGAGGGCAAACTAACCCTAGGAGGCGGCCAGGGAAACAACCACTGGGAGAGAGTGAAGACAACAGTCTTCCCCGAGATGCTCGACAATATCCCCAGCGTCAGCGTGCCGGTATTAACCCATGCCCTAGACAAGATCGATCCCTGCCAGCTTGCGAGATGAGCCATGTGCGCCAATCTGGTAGTGACTAACGTTCCGGTTATAACCGATGTCACAAGCAACGAACTAACGAGCATGATATCACTTATCAACCTAGCCATCATGACTCAACTTTGCACATCAATGTGCACAATAGAGGAGCTTCGTAAGCGACAGATTTGCGAACTCAGTTGCTTGAAGTGAGGCTGAATAGAGCCAGCCAAGGCAACCATAATGAAGACTTAGATCTTGTACAAAGAATACTTGATGATATGAAAGCCTGCCAGAATGGCATGGCCGAGGAAATAGTAATTCCCCATTTACAAAGGAAGTTCGCTAGGCCCCACTTCCATAAGGATTCAGGGCGTAAAAAAGTAAGTTCGGTAGGAGAGGGGACCCAAGAGTCCACCTCGACAATTTCAATGACCTGATGGAGCTGTACTAGGTCTCTGATTTGGTGAAGTGCAGGTGCTTTGCAGTCACATTAATGGGGGATGCCAAGAGGTGGTATAAGAGGCTCAAGGTGAATTCCATCAACTCTTGGCAATAATTCTCCTCACTGTATTTATAGCAATTTCAAGCAAGGAGGCAACTCATAATACCGCTTAGCTACTTGAGAAACATTCGTCAGAAGAGAGACGAAACATTGACCTCGTACTTGATGAGCTTCTAGAACGAATAGGTAAAGGTTGCAGATGCACCCGTGAATGAACAAACAGTTATTTTTGATCCAAGTAAATGTTTGGTTCAACTTTTGGAAAGCAAGGTTGTTACGTAAATGAAATTGACTGAATGGATGAAGTGTAATCAATGATACCATTCTATAATATCATTGACTTATCTTGATTTTCTGAGCAAATGGGCTTGGAAGGATATTGAAATACAAAGCTCCCCATGATAAAAATCAAGGTGTATTGGCAGGGTGTATTTTGCATTTCCAGGTACTAGTGAGAAATATTATTTGCGAATGCTTCTAAACTTAGTAAGAGGAGCAACATCATTTGAAGATATTTGAACTGTCAATGGAGAAATATTCCCTACGTTCAAAGATACATGTTATGTATTAGGATTGCTCGATGATGATAAAGAGTGGAATGATTACTTGGATGAAGCATCAACGTGGGCTACCGGAAGACAGTTAAGACAGCTCTTTGTAACTGTTCTTGTATATAATGAAGTGGCGAGTCCAAGAAACTTGTGGAGAGCAAATGCAGAATGCCTATCTGAAGACATTCCTTACATTCTTGTAACGCCCACATCAAGGTACGTAATTTTACTTATGCCTTAATACCCTTAGTTGAATTTCTTTGAAGTTACCTTAGGCAAATGTGAAGAAAATTCCTTAAAAGTTCATTAAGGGTGAAATTGTCATTTCACTCTTAATTAGATGAAAGAGTGGGGAGTGAAAAGAAATAGAATAATGTGAAGAAGATAATAAAAATGAGGGTATTTTAGTAATTGACTAAAGGACATAAATGGAATTTTATAGAAGTGCAAGGGCAAAATGGGAATACATGCTTATATTATTTGATATAAGGTTTCATTTGAAGAACCCTAACCAAAATGCAGCCCTTGTTCACGCCATCTTCTCCCCATCTTCTCTCAATTTTCTTCACTAAATTTCAAAGGGAAATCATAGGATTTGGCTTGGATTTTCATAGATTTTCAATCCTAAAGCATCCTAAGGTAAGATTCTAGCAAAAGGAGTATGATTAAACTTTAAAGTTTTAAATTTTTATGGTTTTTATATGATCTAGGTCCAAGAGGAAGAGATTTAGAGCAAAAGGGAACTGATCTCACATATTCAAGGTAAGTAAACCTAATTTGAACCTTAATTTGAGCAAGACTTGTGTTGAATGAATTTTTGCATGTTTGTATGTGATGGTATGAGAGAATTATGGGCTATTTTTTTTATGTTTATTGATGTATAAATTCTAGCTATGAGAAGTAGTGTATGGTTATATGATGTTGTGGAAGATTTTGTGTTGAAATTTTTGGAGTATAGAGAAGTGAGAAATTCGGCTAGGCTTGATACTAAATTTAGTGAGTTTTTGGCTCACAATTTGATTGAATTAGAGAGTTGTGAAAGTGTAGCCAACATGGTAGTTGCATGTGCATATGAAGTGTTTGATAAAAATCTTAAGAGAAATTGCATGCATGAGTTGGCTAAACCCTAATGAAGAAAGGGTTAGAGAAAGGCAAGAATTGAAGTTTGATTGTCTGTTATTGATATTTTAACATGTTTTCACAGGGGAGAATGGTTAGGAAAGGTCAGGGAGTAAGTGGAGGTAAATAGGTATGGAAAAGCCTTAAAGTAGGCATGTTACCAAGGTTGCCCTGTCAAATCCGTGACTTTCTGAGTGATTTTGGGCATCTTACCTATCAAACTAGGTTGAGGCTTGAACATAAAAGTTGTAGCCCTTTCTCTAAGCTTTAAAATGAGACCAAGACCATAGCAATCCGATGTATATAACTTGAGATATGCCTTCTTGAATATGACCTGTGCAGAATGACTACCTCAAAAGTGCTTCCAATTTATTAGTTTATTCTTAATCTAACAATCTATGATTGATTCCAAGTATGAAAATGATGCTTAAAAGGTTGTGAAGCATGTTTGAATGAGTGGTCTTTTGTGATTATTTAATGATTGTATGAACATATATATTTGATGTAATGCTTGACCATGGAGGCTATGTGTAATATGTTATATATTACCTAAGTATGAGCTTGTGTATGTATAAACAAGCCTAAGGATGATCTGTTTCTATGAATTTGTTATGCATCCACAAAATGGTCATGATGAAATGATATGTTCATATATGGAAAGTGTATGTTTTTAAAGAATGCAAGTGTAGAATTTCCATCGCTTGGAAATTCATGTTGAAAGGTGTATAGTATCTCTTTCTATTCTCTTTCTATAGCATGCTATGATATAAGGTTTTTGCGATGGGGAACCTGTGAGTGATAGAGATGCCCACATACACGCCGCCATGAGCGAGCAGCATCAGCAGAGAGATACAGTATTTGTACAGTCCTTGAGTAGTGTATGTGGATGAGGACTGTACCTAGTAGAGCATACCTACATTCACGCCGCCACGAGTGAGTGGCCACAGTAGAGAGATACAGTACTTGTACAGTCCGTGAGTAGTGCATGTAAATGAGGACTGTACCCACTCACAAGGATAGGGTTCCAAATCCATGCATCAACCTAGTCCAATTGGCAAACTAGAAAGAAGAAATAAAAGAAAGAGAAACAGAGAAGAAAAGAAAGAGATACAACATGAGAGATAGAAAACAGAAAAGAAAAGAAAGTTCTTTTCTCAGGAAAGTTTATTATTTTGCATATGTATTATGCTACTTACATGATTCAGTATTTTTATGTGCTCGACGATGTACAATTTTATTCATCATCTTTGCACATTGGTAAGTAGCAAATCAGAATATCAGAAAAGAATGCAGAATACCAGAAAGGAATGAAGAATATTAGCAAAGAATAAAGTGAGAAAAGGAAAATCAGAACATGAGTAACGGAGGAAGAACAGTCGTGTAGTTTGGTTTACTTACTGAGCAATTAGTGCTCACTCTATTATTTTACTGTTTTGCAGATACTAGATGATTTACGATTTGGTAGGACGTCAAGAAGCGGAGGAGTTTGGCGGTACTGTTCAAGATTACCTTGTGCTTACTAAGGTATATCAGTATTTTGTGTATATATTTATATGAATTAAAATTAGAATTTTCGGATTTTACATTATGTATATATGTTTATAAAAGTTATTTAGTGGATTTTATCTTATATTTCTCAAAGAATTACTAGCTATACAGTATATTACAATTCTTAAACAAAAAATGCGGATGACAGAATTGATATGCATTGAGGAACAGATTCACAATTATGCATTGTTCGAGATTGATGAGCTCATGAAAAAGGGAGGAAAATCCTTGGCTGATTTCCCTGGAATGCCAATTCTGGACTGTTCCATTTTTGAGAATTCACAGAATAAATTAATTGCTAAAGAATTAGATTATGATATCGAAAACATGAAAATAGTGCACAGTGATTTATACAAGGGTCTCAACAATGGCCAGAGATGTGTATACGATTCGATCCTTGATTTTGTCAACAATCAAAGTGGAACACCATTTTTGTTTATGGACATGGTGGAATAGGCAAAACCTTTCTATGGCCAACAATCATGGCCAAAGTAAAATTTGTGGGTAAAATTGTACTGGCTGTAGCTACATCGGGAATTGCTGCATTGCTGCTATCTGGTGGAAGAACAACACATTCACGTTTTCGAATTCCTTTAGATATCACTGAGGAAAGTACATGTGATATCAAAAAGGGGACACAATTGGTAAAACTACTTGCGCAACAGCTTTGATCATTTGGGATGAAGCACCCATGGCAAACAGGTATTGCTTTGAAGCTCTTGACAGAACTCTGAAAGATATTTTGTCTGAAAAAGATCAATCAAACGCAGATAGAATATTTGGAGGCCTCACCGTTGCCTTGGGTGGTGAGTTTAGACAAATTCTACCAGTTATACCAAAAGGTGAAAAACATGACATATAGGCTTGTTTATCAGCATCTTCCCTTTGGAAACATGTAACAGTGTTGGCACTTACAGAGAACATAAGGTTGAAGACAAACTTGGTGAACCCAACATAATTGGATAACTTGAAGGCTTTTGACAAATGATTACTTAATATCGAAGAAGGAAGGGATGTTGTAGAAGATGAAAGTTACATCCAAATACCTGAAGACTTGAAAATTGATAAACATACCAGTCATGAAGAAACAATTATGAATGCTGTTTTTCTAGATTTATTTGCTCAGATAAATAATATTGATTATATGAGAGAAAGAGAGCAATATTGACACCCAAAAATGAGACACTACATAGTTGAACGACTATATCACCTAGAGCTTGCCAACAGATGGAAAGGCGTATTTCAACTTGGACAACACTTGCAAAGCAGCAGGTATCTCAAACAATAATGACATTCTCTATCCCACCGAATTTCTTAATTCTTTGATGTGCTCCGGCATGCCCAAACATGAATTGCATATGAAAATTGGCATTCCAATTATGTTGCTGTGCAATTTGAATCAATCTGATGGTCTTTGCAATGGAACTAGATTGATCATAACCCATTTAGGAAAGTGGTCCATACAAGCAATGATTATCATCGGGTCAAACATTGGGGATATCGTCACAATTCCCATAATAAGAATGTCAAATGCAGATATGAAGTGGCCTTTCAGGTTGAAGAGAAGACAGTTACCTGTGACAGTTAGCTTCTATATGACAATAAACAAAAGCTAGGGTCAATCACTAAAAACAATAGGATTGTATATGAACCATCAAGTCTTTACACATGGTCAATTGTATGTGGCACTATCAAGAGTAACTTCAAGACAAGGTATCAAGATTCTGCTAGCCTTGCAAGAAGATGAACCGGTGGAGACATTGACAAATATTGTTTACGAAGAAGTCTTTAACTGTAGAGATTAATATGTTCTATATTATATGAATCATTGTTTATAACAGAAAGGATTGATACAATGTATATAATATAAGACATTGTTTATGAGAGATTGATGTGAAAAATTAAACATATTTATATGAGTATGAAAAGGTCACATTAAACGTTTAAATAAATACAATAATATAATTTACTGGATACAAAGATATTTATATGTTGTATATTATTATTATTGTAAAACCCCCTTCCAGTCAGGTATCCTCTGAATATTCCTCAATGAGAATCATGAGGATACATGTCTAGAGAACGAGTTATATTTAGAAAAACCTGTGTAAGGATAATAATAATAATATCCAAAACATGTATATAAGATGTCACGCATGATCCAAACTTATAATTTCAAAAACTTTAAGAATTTATCCGGAAATTACACAATCAAAACATATTTATAGGGTGAAAGCTTCCAAAGGTGTTTCACAAACATTTATCATTTACATTATTTACATCAAGATGACAATAAATCATCTCCCCTCACGTATAGCCCCGCTGTCTCTAGCATCCTTCGCTTCTAGTCTACCTGCAAAGCAATCAACAATGAAAGGGTGAGCACTAGTCGCTCAGTAAGGAATGATCCATTTCATTCTAAATGTGCTATTTGACCCTCATTTAAACATATTTGTTAACACACCACTTATCTTTTACATCTAGGTAGACTTCCCTTTTTCTATTTCATATGTCTTTCATCATTTTATCCCATGGCTATATAAACATCAATGCATACACATACAAATAAGTATGTAAACATAGTACACACACATTACATGTCACAATATAACATCTAAATATCATCTAACATGAGTATAAATCATCTCATGATGTAAATAACATCATAACTCATGTAGTGCAACTAAATGCATATGAACCATTTAAAGTGTAACCGATCGGACTTTTCTTAGCATCTTAAGCACTTCATATCATCTAACATCTTATGGCATGTAAATACATATTTTGGTGAGCTTAATACTTTTAATTCATCTATGGATTATCAATCCATTTACATTACCTCTTGCTCACATACATCATCTTAAAACATGTATTACATTGCATCTTCATGCCATTTCATAACATTAATCATGCATTGACATCATGACCATGTATATCTTTCAAAGATTATCTAACTAATGGGTAAACATTAGTACATGGCTCAATCACGTCAATATATAATCAATTCATAATCATAAGAATTAATTATGTTAAATCTTAAACTTTAATAACTACAGGCTTATATTTCAGGCAATTTTCCATCCATTTTCTAAACGAATTGGCTTTGGCCTAAACATAAAAGTTGTAGGGCTATCTCTATCTCTTAAATTTCTAGTGCTTCAATAATCATCTCATTTCGATTTTTATAACTCAAGTTATGGTCGAAATACTGAAGCATGTTTAACATAACCCCTAAGCTTACCAAGTCCGAATTTTTCATATTAAAACTATGCCATATCAATTCCTATTAACAATTAACCAATAGATCAACTTATGGATCAAATAAACCTCCTCTTAATAGTCTTTAACATCTTAAAGGAAGTGTAAAATCTAATTCCCATAATCATCCATTATTGTTATAACATTGTAAGCTAATGCAAACAACACCTCAACACTTTTAATAGCAACCATTCAACACCAAGTGGCCTCCAATACTACAGGTTTTGCCACAATCAGCATCCACACTTCATTTTCTTCAATCAAACATAACAACTCATAAAACATAAATAGCAATAACTTCATGTATAATGAATTCAAGGCAATAAGTAGAATAAATGAGTTCAACTACACTTGCCTACTTCATTTTCTTCAATCAAACATGACAACTCATAAAACATAAATAGCAATAACTTCATGTATAATGAATTCAAGGCAACAAGTAGAATAAATGAGTTCAACTACACTTGCCATCAACTAATTATATGCCTTAAAGCCTTAATTTAAGGTTTCATAAAAATCTTCAAACCCTAACATAATCCCTAAAGTCATGGGAGGTTCTTCCTTACCCTTTTAAAGAATTCCTCCAACAAATCCTTTGCCTTTGTCTTCTTTTACACCTTAATCCTACATATATAACATTATACCTCAACATCTACTTCAAATCTTCAAATCACATCAAAACTAGGGTTTTTAATCCTTACCTTAAACCCTTCAACTTGAAGATCCAAGGCTCCTATCTTGTTCTCCTTGAAAAATTATGTAAAACTCCTTTAAAACTTAGAGAGAGAAGGTTTGTTTCATGGAAGATTTGAGAGAAAATGGAAGAAAGGTTGAAGAAATGCTCTCTCCCTTGGCTTGAATGAATTTCCTCTCATTTATAGGAAAATATTTCATTAATTTTCCAAAATTATACTATTGGCCCAATTATTTTAATTGTATAACTCATAAGTCCTTAATTCTTCATATAAGGGCATTTTGGTCATTTCGCACTAAACATAATTATTACTTAATTAATGCCATTAAATGCAATTAAGCCTACTCATCATTGACTTTTTCAATGCTTATCCATAGGCAAAATGACTATTTTGCCCCTAATGCCTTTCTATGGATAATTGATTCATACCGTTCCACATGAATTGACTATTTTGCCCTTAGTTAGATTTTATGCTTTTTAACATAAAATTAACATCTAAAGGACTATTTTGAGTTAGGAACATATCTTTGACATCTTGGGTATTACAATTATCAGATAAGATGAACACTACATTGAATGGATTATCTGATATAAATAAATATTTTTTACACACGCAACTAATCTATAAGCTATCGCGTGACAGACGTCATCAGGATATTTAACATTAATATTACAATTAAACAGTTTAAATATTTACAGAAATAACATTACATAAACTGGAGATTTTGTTTTACATGCACAAAAATTAGCATCAACTGAATACATCCACGTCCATGATAATAACACGATTATAAACACTTGTGAGCCAAATTTTGACAAAATATTGTGAAAATGCTTAACAAACGGTGTGCCATTAAGTGGACTAGAGAAAGGTACAATAGCATTGCAATCAATATAATCAAAATTAGACGGCATCTCCTCATTTTTCAACACAATTTTCTCTAAAAATACTAGAATCTTTATTTGGAAATCTGTGCCCAAATTCTTTGACACAAGCTTTTCTGGTGGCTAAAAACATTTTTGACACCAAATCATAAGCCTCTTCTTTATCTTTCTTAGCTTGTGCAATTAAAGATTTAATTTTATTATTTTCTTTAGACAATTCATAACTTTTCTTTTTAAAGACTTCCTTTTGCTGCCATTCATTTGCAAAAGACTCTTTCGCATTTCTAAATGATTCTTGATAGTGTTTGAATTCAGTTTTGACCTGTTCAAACGCATCCTTTGATATTTTCAACTGTTATTTTAATCTCCGAACCTCGGCAATCACATCTTCATTTTTTTTTTTTTTTTGTCAAATCTGTGACCACATCTTCTGAAACAAGCCAACATTCTCTGATTTCTAAGAAACCTTCATAAGCCTATTTAAAAAACAATGAAACCACCTTAGCATTATCATGCCCTAAGTATATATTCAGAAGATACAGTGAAAAAACATTACCTCTTTCCCTAGACCGAAAGTTTTGCTGTCTAGATCTTCTTTACAAATATTTTTCCATTTTCGTTCAAAATTCGTATTTGGATGTTTCGCCAATTGATGCAATGGAATTTCTTCTGACTGATTATCTTCTTCTTCAATCGGTTTAAAATGGTAGGAACCAGAATCAGGTTTCATAGGATTGGAGACTGATGCAAGTAAAACAGAAGTCTGTATAGGTGTTAACGATTCTGACTTGGAATCACTGCTTGATCTTGCTTTATACAGTACTTTAGAATCAAGTCTTTGAATAAATTTCATCAAGGTTTTTGGAGCCATTACTACAATAAAAACAAACGACAGTATTACAATATATACTAATCACAACAAGATAATATACCACTAGCATTTCATAACATGGATTCATAAAACAATGATAGTATTACAATATATACTAAACACAATAAGATAATAAACAAAATCGTAATGAGAAAAACACCAACTTCAACAGTAGATTTACTGATGAGATAATCTGCAACACAACTACTAGAACAACAGATAAACAACCCGAGCAGAATAAATAAAATCGTAATAAAGAAGACACCAATTTAAGTAGTAAAAAGACCGACAGAATAATCTACAACACAACTGCCAAAGAAACAAATAAACAGCACGAATACAATAAGTTATCAGTACAACTATCTAAGAACAACTTCTTATAACAATAATAACAAATCTAGGAGCTATGTAAGAATAACATGCACTTTAATCAAAGTTAAAATCGATGACAAATTAATTAGACCAATGTAAAATAAAAAACGACATTGTCACTGTAACTAAAGAAAATGTACTTACTTATCTCAGTTTCAGTCAATGATAAAAGACAGATGTGGAAAATGTGACAAACAAACTGGGAAAAATGCTCTTAATGCTGAAACTAACAGAGAAAACCCTAACTCCCAAAATTTACTTCAAGTAATTAAATATCAACAGCATTTTAAAAGACAGCGTTTTTCATTACTTATGAATTTTACAAAGCCAAAACGATAGCACATTGTAAATCTTTAATATTACCATTTCAGCCGAGCAATATTAGTGCGAATTAATATAAAACTATAAAGGAAGGAAAATCAAATATTCCTTTAAAATCTCATTATCAAATACTTAATCTCACAATACAAATGAATTTGACACTAACATTTATAGAACAAATAGAATTTCAAATTCAATAACATAAGCAATAACAATTCCCTACATAAAATAACATGAATCGGAAACAGTATTTCCAATTCAAGGTGGAAAAAATGTAGATATATAAATATAATAAATTAAAAATAGAGAAATCCTTGTAATTTAATTCTAACAACGTAAATGACAGATAAAACAATTGATTGTGTATTGATCAACAATAGAAGATCAACTTAAAGCAATAGGAAGTGAAATTTGACCATATGTACAAAATCATGCAAACAAATGATGCTTTTCTAATGGGAGAAGATCGTTACACAAGTATTACAATGTTGACGAACTAAGACAAAAGCATTAGGAGGATGACAACCTAAAACCCAACAGACCAATTCTATATATGCCTATTCAAGAACATATTATGTAGATATTATATACAAGCAAAACAACATGTAAAGAAGTACATACGGTGTAGTTTTTGACCAATAAATTGCAGTCTCTACACTGTTCTAATCAACTAGCAAGAGACTTTGTCTCATCCATTTTCCATAGGCCTTCCTCATACTTGTACCACCTCAGAAAGCCTTCATCACTTTGGGCACACTAGCACATGATGCACGAGGGCTCAGTACATGTTAAGAACTCACGTAATCGAGCAGCCTTCTGCAAGATAATTTTATCTAACTTCTTAATACTTTTTCCGGGCAACGGCGGAGGAAGCAGCAGACCTTCTATAAGAAGACAATGTGATATGTTGAGGATTTCTAGGTTTGGTACGTCATCCAGTATAAGCAATAGGGCATCCTTAACTATCATTGAACATCTCAAGCTCAAAACCTTCAAATTTGGAAGAAATCTGGTTATCTAAAAGCAAAAAGAACGTCAAAAAGACCCGTGACCTTCAATTCACTGAAGTTCTTGCAATTTAGGGCTATTTCCTCTACAAGATAAGGGGGATTTGCTATACTAGGCATTGTTAGGGATTCAAGACATCTCCATGTACATATGGCCTAGCAATTATGTTCTTTTTTACCTTGTTCCAAGCTAGCATAACAATGCGCCTTAGCTGCGGGCATCTGCAGACAACAATATATGGTAGATTACTTCCAAGTTCATTGTCCCCAAAAAAAAAAAAACAAAAAAATTAAAGATGATGATCACTGGTACCAAAGACAATCGAAAAGATTCGTCAATAATAACGAGAATAAATAAAATTACTTTCCACAAGGTTTTAAACAGAAACATTAAAAACATTACCTTTCAGTAATATAAATAAATTGTTCGTCCCCTACATACAAATTGAAGTGAAAAATCAAGATTCATGAATACCCATGCTGGTTGTTCGCCACGAATACCCATGTGGATTGTTCGCCATGTGGCACATTTTGGAAGATCTAGAATTGTTCAATTTTGACACATTGGACAGTCAAATTGCTCTATCTTGACACGTTGGGTTGGTATTTATTGCGTCATCTATAATTAATAATTAATAATAATAATACAGGTGCATTGCATTGGCATTTCAAAGATGTGAATTAATAATAGGTATACAGGTGTACTGGATTGCTATTACTTATTGCATTGTATTGACATTGGAAAACTCTCTTCGTATTGAATTCGTATTTAATTGCGTTAGTATTCGGAAGGTCTAAATAAGGGGTTATAAAAGGGGCGCATATTTAGTTGTGGATCATTGTAATTTGTTGATTGGTGTCAACAATACGTCTGGCCTTTTGTTAATTGTTAGATTGAATGATTGTTTTTTTTTGGTCATTTTATTTGAATGATTAATTGTATTTCTTTCGAATGGTCAGTTTGTTCCTCGATAATTTTAATATAAAGATTAATTAACTTTTGTTGTTTCCGTTTCTAAGCACCAGTTTTTATACGAATGGATAATTGTTTGTTAACGATGTTGACATGAAGATCGATTACATTTTATTATGTTTGTGTAACACCCACTTGAGGTACGTAGCTCATGTTTGTTCATTTTTCCCTTAATGTTGATTGTTTGCCCTTAGTTAAGCTTGTATGGTGTTAATATTGCTTGATTGGCCCTTAATTGAAGTGATATGTTAGTTTGGTGGAGTGGTTGCCCTGAAATTGGTGAAGACTTGGCGAAAATTGGAGTTACAGACTTCGTCGGGGCAAAGAAGAATCTTCACCGTGGCGACGTAGGTTCTGTAATTCTTCATCGGGGCGAAGAAACAGTTTTTGCCGCGGCGAAGAGTCGGCTGAAATTCTTCATGAAGGTTCTAGAGAATTTTTCATAGGGGCAAAGTAACCATTTTACCCCTAATTAGTAGGAAACCTGGGGAGTGAAATGTAAGAAAATTTCATGGAGAATACATTAGAGTTGGGGTTGTGATTGCAAAGAATTAAAGGGCAAAGTTGGAATTTTCAAGAAAGTGTAAGGGTAAAAAGGGAAAGAGTGCTTATAATATGAGATATTAAGGGTTTAGTCTTATAAACCCCCTCATTTCTCTTCTTCCACCGCCACTTCCATCCTTCATTTTCTCTAAACTTTTCACTCAATCTTCCAAGGATTTTGAGGGCTCTTGGCTAGAAATTGATAAGGAGTTTATCCTAAGCAACAAGAGGTAAGAATCCTCGCTCTAGATATGAGTTTTATTTGTGTAAGAATTGAATCCTTATTAAGTTTATGCTTAGGGTTTAAGAGGAAGCTTGAGCCTAACAAGAGTAGAGAGCTTTAGTGGAAACTACTCAAGCGTAAGGTAAGCAAATCCAACTTAAGCTAAGATTTAAGTGATTGAATGATGTGTAGAGATTGTTTATATGAATCTTGCCTGAATTCTTTATGCTTGATATGAGTAGATGGAATTGTTATTGAGTTTGATGATGGTTTATAGTTGGATTTCCACTATGAGAAGGGTTGGTTTTGTTGATAGAATTTGATGGAAGTTTGGATGAATTTAGAAAGAATTTGTAACAGCTGCTTTCTACTCATATACTCAGAAAATACATAAAATAAAATACATGTATTATAACATAAATAGATGGGCCCAAATTTTTCTTTTATTAAATATACATATACTTTACACAAATATAAAGTATTATATATACAAAAGCTCTCAAAAACAGGGTGGACAGTGTAACTATTTCTCTTCGCTTGCCGACGCCCATCTGACTGCATCCTCACCTAGAACCTGCAACCACAAAGGGAAATGATGGGGTGAGCACATAAAGGCTCAGTAAGTAAATCCTCTACTAATTTATCCCCGTGACTCTTTCTCTTATTTCTTTTCCTTACAATATTCTCTCGTTCTCTCTGTTTCTCTTCCACATAGCTCTTTTTCTATCAACTGTTTCTTAAATGTCACGGCCTCATCTTACCGGAGGCACGATTGGAACTCGCTCCACTCTTTGTGACTTATACTTTTCTCTCTCTGTTCTTTCTCATTTGAATGTCACGGCCTCATCTCACCAGAGGCACGGCTGGGAACTCAAGCCCGCTCTACGTGACTTTTACTTACTCATATGTCACGGCCCCATCTTATCGGAGGCACGGCCGAAAGATCACAAAGCTCCCACTACTCGTGACCTTTTCTCATCTCTGTTTTCTTTCTGTTTCTGTTTCTGTTTCTGTTTCTGTTTCTGTTTCTGTTACTCATACTCTTCTCTATAAGTTCTTTGATGTATGTCACGGCCTCTTCTGACCAGAGGCACGGCTGGGGAATCACAAAGCACCCACTCTTCGTGACTTACTCATTTTCTCTACCGATCGGATTTGGTCATGCATGGATTCGGAACCCTTGGCCATGTGAATGTATTCTCTCTCTCTCTCTGAATGTCACGACCACTTCTGCACCAGTGGCATGGCTGGAACCTCACGTTCCACTCTTCGTGATGGTCACGGCCTCTTCTGACCGGAGGCACGGCTGGGGATCACAAAGCACCCATTCTCGTGACTCTACTCATCACTCACGGGTTCCTCATCGCACAACTTACTCTATTCTCTTCTCTAACTCTTAGGGTAGCTTGTGCACATGGTCTCTACTCTTTCTCTAACTACTCATCATAGTGTAGCTTAACTTTTAGAGTAATTCACTACTCTTTCTCAACTCTTTCTCAAGTTCTTTCTCAATGCACAATTAATGCATATGGATGGTTCATGCTCATTAATGCACTTAGGAAATGCCAATATGCAATGTTGCAATAATTAAGGTTCATAACTCATTCTCATGCTTCTCTTAGGCATTTCATCAAACAACTCAAGTGCATATACAAACTCTACTATAACAATAGCTCTATTTCTTTCTCTAACCATCCAAAATGGGAGAAAACTCCCTCNGATTGGTGTTTATTTATGCTTGTTGTTGAATATATTTGGGTTATGAGAAGTGTTTTGATTGTATGATGATAGATTGAAGTTTGGTGGAAATTGAAAGAGTTTGAGGAAACTTTTGGGAGTGTTTTTCCTTGACAGGGATTGTGATGATACAAGGGAGTTTTACTCCCATTTTGGATGGTTAAAGAGACAAGTAGAATTATAGTTAAAGTAGAGTTTATGTATGCACATTAGTTGTTTGATGAAATGCCTAAGAGAAACATGAGTATGAGTAGAGAACCTTAATTTATGCAACATTGCATATTTGCATTTCATGAGTACATTTAAGAAAGAATTCTAAGCATGTGCCATCCATATGCATATACTTAAGAAAGAATCATGAAGTGTGAGAGTAAAGCACTCTAAGAATAAAGGGAAGGAAAGAATAAGTACTAGAGAATAAAAGAAAGAAAAGTGCTAAAGAAGAGAAAAGAATAGGTTGTGCAATAGGGAACCCGTGAGTGATGAGCAGAATATTCCCGGATGTACACCGCCTTCAGTGAGCGGCCTGAGAAAGAAAAGAAAGAAGTGGTATAGCCCGTGAGAGTGCATGCGAATGAGGGCTATACCCGAGAGAGAAAGAATACACTCACATGGCCAAGGGTTTCGAATCCATGCATCAACCGAGTCCGATCGGCATAGTATAAGAATGAGAAAGCATGAGAAAGGAAAGAAAATAAATGCATAAAAAAATAGAAAACAGAATAAGAAAAACAAAAGAGAAGAAAGAGAATGTATTCTTATGTATTACTGCATGTGCATTTCATTCACGCATTGTTATCATGACTTCTATCATGATTTGAAAGAATAAGAGAGAAAGAAAAAGAAGAAAAACAGTAGAGTAAGGAAAGAATGAAAGAGTGATACACGGGGATAGCAGTGTAGAGGATTTACTTACTAAGCATTTGTGTGCTCACCCCGTTGTTTTCTATGTTTTTGCAGGAGATAGGTGAGGATGCGGTCGGATAGACGTCGGCAAGCGGAGAGAAATAGCTACATTGTCCACCATTTTGATAGTTTTCGTACATGTTATTTTGTACTATGTAAAGAATATATATGAAGTAAAGAAAAATTTGGGCCCAACTACTTTCTCTTAATTATACATGTAGTTTTATTAAGTATATTTTATGAGCATATTAGTAGAAAGAAGTCATTACACATCTCCAGAGTAGGGAAGAAAAGAAACATGAAAGAAACGGAACCATAAAAGGCTGGAAACCGCTCGATGCATTCAGAATAGAGCGTCAGTGATGAAGCATGAATATCAGACCTGAAAACACATGTATTTATAGGGGCAAAAGCATTATAGCTTTGCATCAATATCCCTAAAACAGTTGCAACCCTTGATGCTTTGGGCTACAAGATGACAAATCAATTGCATCCCATTAAATGTAATGTCAGATGACATTGGAAATCCCATCGACTACCGTAAAGTTGTAGGCAGATGGACGAAAAGGCTGCAATAAGTGAGTAGACTAGACGTGACAACATTGATGGGATTAGACCTCATAAGGCTTAGTTTTCCAGGCTCTCCTCGACCCTCGAAAACTAAGGGGCAAATGTTGTGTGGTAAAAATCCTCAACCCGGGCTTGACCGAAAAGCCCGAGACACGCCTCTATATGGGCCGAGCATTTTGCTCGAGAGTGAAGATGCTCAACAAAAGGCACGAGCAACTAGCCTACCTATGTGGGCATGGCGTGTGACGAGATAAAAAAATGAGGGCCCGCCATATGGAAATAATTTCCCGATTGAACAAATCATCTTACCACATATAAGCCACACGCCTCGATTGGCGGCATACGATAGTGCAAACACCACGTGCTCTCCATACAGCTCAGCCAAGAGGAGACTTGTAAAGACACCTGTTATCAGAGGAAACACCATTATTAGCTACGACGTAGAGGCATGTGAGTTTTTTACTGCCATGCAACATCGAACAACGTGGCTAATGTACGTATCATCATAACATTTTGAATCCCTCCCTATTTAAAAGTGGCAGTGACTAAAGAGAGGGAGAGGATGAAAAAAGGGAAAAATGAGAAGGATAGAGAACAAAAAAAAACTCTCTCTGGTCCAAACATCAGGTCCAAAGAGAAAAGACGAAACGAAGAAGTCCCCCTGATCATTGGGGGAAACCCATCTTTTGTGTCCCACTGTCGTATAATCAAATAAAATATCAATGGACATAGGCCTTATTCGTTTTCTGGCTGAACCACTTTAAAAACATCTAGTTTTCACGTCATCCTTTAGGAGGTGCAATACCACCTTGGCCACCATCGTGTGTGGGTCGAGTCTTCTTTGCTAGTTTCCAGGAATCACACACCCATCTTGCTCGATTATCCTCAGAGTCAACCAAATATCTTTGGTTGGCACATGTCTTCATCCCAACACTTTAGTCGATGCAAAAATTCGTATCAACAAAGCTATTAGAATGTTACTTGCTTATGCATGCCATTTAGATTTCAAACCTTTTCAGATGGATGTTAAAAGTTTGTTTTTAAATGGTTTTATTCAAAAAGAGGTTTATGTCAAACAACCACCCGAATTTGAAAACCTCAATTTTCCCGAACATGTTTTTAAACTCTCAAAAGCACTTTATGGTTTAAAGCAAGCTCCTAAAGCTTGGTATGATAGATTGAGTAGTTTTCTTGTTCAAAATGGTTTTTCAAAAGGAAAGGTAGATACTACATTGTTTATAAAAAGGCATGAGCAAGATATTTTGGTAGTTCAAATCTATATTGATGATATCATCTTTGGTGCCACTAATGAATTCCTTTGCAAGGAATTTTCTAAGTTGATATAGGGTGAATTCGAGACGAGCATGATGGGAGAACTAAACTACTTTCTCAGTTTACAAGTCAAGCGACAAAAGGAAGGGATCTTGTTGAATCAATTCAAATATATTCATGATCTCCTCAAACGCTTCAAGATGAATGAGACAAAAGATCAAACTACTCCTATAAGCACATCCCTCAAATTGGAAGCCCATGAAGGAGGTAAAAGTGTTGATACTATGCTTTATAGAAGCATGATAGATGCATGCTTATATTTAACTGCATCTAGACCAACATTTTGTTTAGTATTTGCATGTGTGCACTTTTCCAATCTTGTCCTGAGGAATCTCATTTGAATGTCATCAAAAGAATTCTTAGGTACTTGAAAGGAACTCCAAATATTGGTTTATGGTATCCTAAAGGATCTTCATTTAGTCTTATAGGGTATTTAGATGTTGATTTTGGAGATTGTAGGATAGATAGGAAGAGCACTAATGGAACATGTCAATTCTTAGGAAGCATGCTAGTTTCATGGTTTTCAAAGAAACAAAATTCAGTTGCTACTTCTACTATGGAAGCTGAATATGTCAGCAGCAAGTTGTTCTGTACAACTTCTATGGATAAAGCAACAACTTGAATATTTTAGTTTTAACATGCATAGCATTCCTATTCATTGTGATAATACAAGTGCTATTAATTTGTCTAAAAATCATGTCCATCATTCTAGGACAAAACATATAGATATTAGACATCATTTCCTATGTGATTGTGTTATCAAGGGTGATGTTGTGCTTGAATTTGTTGATACTAATCACCAATTGGCTGATATTTTCACTAAGCCTCTTGATAAAGAAAGATTCTACACTATTCGGAGAGAGCTAGGAATGATTGATGTGAACTAAGTATGATTCATCATCTTATGTGTTTGTTTAACATGTGAAGTTGATTGAGATGATGTGTTTTATATGCATATTGAGAATATGTTTGAGTTGATTGTGATAACATGCGTTAAACATTGATTGTGTGATTGTCTTTGCATAAGTCAAAGTGCAATAAGTTTTACATAACCCCATTAGTGATTTGATCCATTAGAATGCAAGGGTAAAAAGGTTGGGATTATGAGTTGGGTACTCAAAATCTGCTTTTGCAACAACCCATATAGAGAAATCTATACATGCACCTCCAAAGGAGACTGATAAGGTACATTAGATGATAGACTTAAAAATTGTCTTCTCACAGAGATGGAGAACTTATTCAATTCATTATGTAAGATTTATTTGTAGCTTGGCATAGAGGGACATACATACTTTGATGAATTTATGTATATATTGCATTGTGCCTTTTTTTTTTTTTTTCTTTGTCAAAGAAAAATCAAGTTGATACAATCTTGTGCTTGCCATCAAATTTGATACATTTTCTTAAATGAAAATTCCTCAAGCGATTGAAATATCTAGGACATGTGTGTTTGATGATATTTTGATCAATGTACATAAAAGTCAAAATCTTTAAATATGTTCCAGTTGGATCGATCGTGCTTAGTGGTCGTTTCATGTCGTATGAGAGTTCAAGTCTTTGTAATGTTCGTGCCTTGTAACTGCCATTTGTTTATGTTTAAAAACCTAAGCACGACCGTACTACCTTCGTGTATGACTGTTCAGAGTCAAGTTGACCTAACCTTAATCGTTTAGAGTTTTGAGAACGGTCGTGCTCGATGATTGCACAATCATGCCTTGTGATTTTTGTAAATATAACCATTCATTTTCTTCAAAATGTCATGATCAAAACCAATTTTCCCCCAAACTTTTTCACTATAATCCTCTCAAAATCAATCTAAACTTGTTCCAATCATCCCTAATTCTCAAATACTCCCAAGAAAAGATGGTTAGAACCAAGGATATGGCAAGAGGGAGTTGTATATCCAGACCAGGAGATTTGCAAGGTCCGTATGGAATCCATTTCAGAAATCCAATCTAGAAAAAAAAGTACAAGAGAATAAAGAAAAAAAGGGATGAATCTTGGCAGAACTCTTGATTGGGCTATTATTCGTGAATTAGGATTGCAAGAAAAACTGCTAGAATGGGTAGATAACTTGAAATAGAGAAGATTGATAGGTCTTAGACTGCCAAGATATAGGCATTTGATCAATAATTTTATAGCAGTTTAGAGGTAGTTGAAGTAGAGACTAAAAGCATCCTATTTATATAATGCTCTTTAGGTTGAAGAGTCTATTAGAGTAGGTACCCTAGAGCTAATTATATTGTTGTATATTGACTCTATGGATCATGCTATTATATTTATAAAATGCATCGTTTATATTATGTAAAGCATATTCTATATGTATGTGTTAGTATATGCCCCTAGAGTGGTTGAACTGTGACGAGAGAATCAAGCAATGATAAGTCTTGATTGTGAGATCTCTATGGTCACATTAAGTGGCCATTCTAGAAACGTCTGTTACCCTAGTATTATCCTAACTTAGGGAAAAGATAATACAGTAAGGCTATCATAGCGTTAAACGACCCTATCGAAAGGTAGTGACAGATCTTCCATGTCAAGGTTGTTAAGAGACAACTTGGTGCAATGCATGGGTGCTTGTTATTCATGAGTTCACTAGATTGGGCCATATAGAGGATTCCATATAGATGGTAACCCCAATTTCCACGGAATACGTCCTTTAACGGATGGTGGTGCATGTAGTCCTTAGACTTGAGATCATTAGAGCATTGTGTGTAAACATTGGTGTAGTTTGACACTAGCCTAACATAATCCTGTTTAGGGTTATCAGTATGGTGGTGATTGGCTGCATTGAGAAGTACATTATGGCTATGGTGGATCAACAAAGGATTCATCACTCTTGGGTATAGGAGAAATTATCTTGTGAGATATTCGGTTAGAGACAATGACCTTAAATCTGTGACCACAATGGAATCGAGTTGATGCTTGGTTGGTCGGATAATCGAATATGAATATGTCAAGGTGATTTATACTTGAAGCTGACATTACTTCTATGCTTCAAACCTCGATGATGATTTGATTGCACGATAATCATATTGTTGACAGATAGCAAATACGTTGAATCTGAATCTGTCGGGTGGCCATGATGTCTTCTTAGAGGCCAATCTTGATCTATGTGTGATGAGACGATTAATAAGGTGTTGATCGCGATATTACTCACTGTCGATATGATGAGGAGCCTACGGGTCACACATGTAAAAGGCAATTTAAAGAAGATAATGAGGGAGGGGCATTTTCATCATTTACTGACGAAAGGGTATATTTGTAAATCTTACAAAGCAATTAAATTTGCTGGAAAGGTTGTTGCCTAGATCCAATCTTGTATTGGATTTAATTTGTAAGGTTGGTTATTTATTTAAATATATATATTGGTGTATATATGTTTTAAATATTGAAAAATTATTATTGGATGAATAAAATAATAATGGCTTAATACCAGTTAATTAATTTCTTCGAAAATCAATGATCTAATTATTTAATTAGATGGGGGTATATTGGTAATATACTCTAATTAGGGGAGATTAGGGTTGGCCTATAAAAAGGCACTTTTCCCCAAATCTCCCAAAACTCTCTCCATTGCCTCCCAAACCATTCATTGAGAGAAAACTTCTCTTGAAATTTTCGTAACTCTTTTCTTCTTTATACTACACAAATCACTTAAGCAAATTGATTGTGTGTGGAGTCTTGCCTTTGTGTGGATCTTCCGTTAGTTCACTACTATCCTTGAAGTGAGAGCTTTTTCAACATTCAATTGGTGGAGCCATCAACGTGGGATAGAAATCGAAACCTTGAATGTGTTTTATTGTTCTTAAGCATGTAAAAAACGTATTATCTCTTATAAGGATTTTGGGCTTTAGGTTTTAATCGATAAATTTTTACTTTCTGCTACATATTTGTTTTATTACTTTCTAACAGAGTCAGGATCACGCTATAACTCTAGTAACTTTACCAGAATGGTTGGAGTGTGATTCTAAAGGGTTAGTGGATCCTCCTAGAGGATGGAGTTTTGAGATTACTAGGCACTTAGTTGGGGGAAGAGAGACCTATAATCCACATAGGTCAAAATCCACCAAATTTAATGATCTAGACATGAGATTGTTGCATAGATACATCACCTATTCTTTTAATAAGAAAATATCAAATGGTCAAGTTACAACCAAGGATGCGCTGTTAGTGGAAGCAACATACAAAGGAACAGAAGTGAATACAACAATCTTGCTTAGAAGGAAACTTGAAGAGATTCAGAATGATTTGGGAGAAATCCAGATGGGAATGCTTATAACTTTTGTTTTTTTTTTTTTTTTTTTGTCACAAACTGAATCTGCCATTAACTGAACTGGATGAGGAACAAAAAGTCAAGTTTGATGATTCAAACTTGTTTACAGAGAATGCTTTACAGTGAATGGGAATGATTCGTGCATGGAAAAATGGGAAGTGGGAGTTCATCCCTCTTGAAGGTCATCTAAGAGACGAAGATGTGACTGAATCATTGAGTGAGGAACCTGTGGACTCTAGAAAAAGGATGAGAATGGAGGCTAGGGCAAGTTTGATGCCTTCACGCCTGCCTGATGAGATAATGGAGAGAATTGCATCGCATTTTGATGCAAAATTTGAGAGATAGGAGAAGGCAATAACAGACAAGTTCCTACTCCTGACTAATCAAATTTTTGAAGTCTCAAATAACCTTCAAGCCCTTCAATGCCATCATTTCCTTCACCTCCTTAACCCTAGCCTTGTGTCTTTCGCTGTTTTTTTTTTTTTTTTGTCTTTTCATGCACATGGGAAACATATGTGTCCCTTTGGACACTTGAACTTGTATTATTGTTTATTCTTTGTTCTCATGAAATGTTTTATTTGTTTATCTTGATGAATTGATATATAAAATGAATTTATTTTCATCACTGATGAAAGTCATTGTGTTGATGTGTTAGTTATTTGATATATTTTTGCTTAATGATAAAAAGGGGAAGAGATAATTGAGATGATTGAGTAATTGTGTGTGTGGATGTTGTAGTGTTGTAGTTTCTTCTTTTGATCTTCTAAGTGTGCTTTTATACTCTTATTTGGAAAGAAGAATGGATGTGTGTCCAGAGTATGCTTGGTGTAAGGGGGAGCAATTGTGCTCACTTTATTTTGGGATATGCATATTCTAAGGGAGCTTTTAAAATTTTGTTTTTGACATGTTGTGTATGGATTTATACTTTCATATGAAACTTAATTTTTGTTTAGTTTTTTCATCAATAAAAAAGGGGGAGATTGTTGAGCCCTCATGTGTTTTGATGTATCAAAACTAACCAATTGGCTCTCTAACAAATATGCTAAGGTATGACAAGAAGTCATAACCAAAAACAAAATGCAGTTTTCCTAGATGGTACGACTGTGCAGGATGAAGGAATGACCGTTCCTTGTTTCACAAAGTTGCCTCGATACACGTTCCTCTTAGCACGACACTGTTCCATATGATTGTGCATGATTCTGCCCAAAATGGAGTCAAGTCACTCTCAACGGCATAACCAAGTAGCACGCCTATTCCATCCAAGTCAAGAGTCAAAGCACTCAGAATTTAAACGTTTCGCACCTTTGACAAATCTTGAAAGTCCAACCTTGAATATCAAGTTGAAGTTCATCTATCTAAAGTGGAACGACTATTCCCCATGTTGGAATGACCGTTCACACTTAAAGATCGTTCTTGGTTGAACATCATCATTCCAAGAAGTCGTGCATGCTTCTAGAATTTTTATGGATTTTTAAGGAGCAAATGGACTAACCATTCCCCATGGTGGAATGACTGTTTGCGATGGTGGAACGACTATTCGCATTTTTATGGATTTTTAAGGAGCAAATGGACTAACCATTCCCCATGGTGGAATGATCGTTCGCGATTGTGGAACGACTATTCGCAATGGTGGAACGATCATCCTAGAAACCCTAAAGTCGTACGAAATACCGTTGGTGTCAGGAATGACTGTTTGTGATGGTGGAACACCTGCTCCTCTAGATTATATAGCTTTTCGGAATTGCGTTAAGTGCAACAACGACTCTTAACTTCAAAAGGAGGAGGCAAGCAATAAATAAAGCATTTTATTGCAAAGAAAGATAGAGAGAATATCAGAGGAACAAAGTCTTATTAAAAACATTCTCACATAATCCCTTGAGCTAAAAACCCAAATCAAAACATCACTCTTTTGCCCTGATTTGTAAACCTTTGAGAGTATTATTCTTATTGTGTGTTAAAGCCTAGTTTAAGAGACAATCATTGACATACTTTTATTCAAATATCTTGTGGGCAAAATCCTATAAATCTAGAGGCGAAATCCTATCAAACTAGTGTAAAGAGCACAATCGATTCTAGTAGAACTTCAAGGAGGTTGCCTTGAAGAAGTGGATGTAGGAGGCTTGTGGACATAGCTTCGAACCACTATAAATCTCAGAGCATTTCTTCTCTTTCAACTCATTTATTATTCCTTTCATATTTACTTGAAGCATTATTATCATTTGCACTCATTCATTACTCATATTTATAACTATTTCTCATTTATTGTTTAACATTGCTTATCCTTATTGTCTAGCATCATTCTCATTTATTGTCTATCTTTGTTGGTGTTTCTAGTTCATAAATTGTTTGGGTTGATGAAAGTTTTTTATTTTGCAATTATTTTTATAGATTCTTATTCACCCCTTGGAATATTTGCCATATAGGATTTTTACACAACTTGAATTCAAGGCTGGGGGTGCTTTCAATCATGCGCCCCTCCATCCATCTAGCCACAAGACAAGTGGGTGGTTATGTTAATACTTTCTAATCTCTTAGGTAAGGGGATAAATTAACCCTTTTCAATTTTTTAGTTCTTATTTATTTTCATATTTATATGTTTTATTGTAAAAGGTGAACCTCCACTGTTTACCTAGTGGTGGAGGTAACCTTGAGGCGATTAATGTGGGGGGTGTGATAGCTATAAATAACCAACATCCCCATCCCCCCCCCCCCCCCCCCCCCCCCCCCCCCCCCCTCTCTTTTTCGTTCTTTACACATCCAAGATTTTGAGAAAGTAAACTATATCACTCATATCTCTCAATTCTCCCACTTTAGTCCTTGTTATTTACTTTGTTTACTTTATCTTTCCTGAATTATTACTAAGTAGCACCACTAAATCATAACACATTAGTAGCATGAAGAGCTTAACAAGTGTAACAGTGCACCCTATTGAAAGATGAACTTAAAAAATGAAACATCAATATCCAGTAATGATGGAGACATTTGTATAGTAGACAATGTAACGACACACACCATCCTTTAAGATAGAAAATATTTTTCAGATTTGACATTTACTAAAGCTAAAGTAAATACCATATCAGGGTCTGCAAACATAATTAAGGGCTCTAGAAGAGAGTGTTACCAAGCATAACTAAATTAAGTATCCATCATGCTTTGTATTCTAGCAAATCTAGAAGAAATTTGCTTAGTTTCAAAGATATACGACTTAATGGATACCACATTGAAACTTTAAGTGAAAAGAATGAAGAGTTTCTATGCATCATTGCTAATATTTCATGCTAGAAGCATGTACTAGAGAAACTCCCTCTTTCTCATCAGGGTTATATTACACATTCTTGTAGAATGTTGAAGTCTATGCAGTTTTGAACCAGAAGTTCATTAATCCTTTACTTTTTAAGATTTAGCATGACTGTCTTGGTCATCTAGGATCTACTATAATGCGTAGGATCATAGAAACTCACATGGGCACCCATTAAAGAACCTGAAGATTCTATCACCTAAAAAAAATGCTTGTATTGCTTGCTCACAAGGCAAATTGGCACTTAAGCCATCCATCACTAAAGTTGGTCTAGAACCCCTATAATTTTTACAAAGAATTCGTGGGGACATGTGTGGACCTATTTATCCACCAAGTGGACCTTTCTGCTAGTTTATGGTACTGATTAACGCATTGGCACGATGGTCATATGTTTGTCTACTATCAACCCGTAACGTTGCCTTTGCTAGATTGCTAGCACAAATTATCAGATTATGGGCACACTTTCCAGATTACCCAATTAAAGCAATCCGTCTAGACAATGTCAGTGAGTTTACCTCAAAGACATTTGATAGCTATTATACAGCAATGGGAATTGATGTTGAGCACCCAGTACCACATGTACATACCTAGAATGGTATGGCATAGTCATTTATAAAGCTTATCCAATTAATTGCAAGAACTTTGCCATTACGTATGCAACTACTGACTTCTGCCTAGGCCCATGCTAGTTTACATGCTATGACGTTAATTCACCTAAGACCCATTACATATCATCAATACTCTCCAATACAACTTGTATTTGGACATCAGCCTAATATATCCCATTTAAGAACTTTTGCTTGTGTTGTGCAAGTTCCAATTTCACCCCTTCAATGCACCAAAATGGGACCCCAATGTCGTTTAGGAATATATGTTGCCTATGACTCATCATCCATCATTAGATATCTTAAGCCCCCGACGGGTGATCTGTTTACTGCACATTTTGTGAATTGCCATTTTGATGAGACAATATTTCCTCCTTTAGGGGGAAAGGTAAAGCCTCATAGAGTAAGGCCTGAAATTTCTTTGAAAGTAAATTCTATATCTCATTTAGATCATCGCACATCTCAATTTGAAGTTGAAGTGCAAAGACTAACACATTTGCAAAACATTGCCAACCAAATGCCTGATGCATATATAGATGCAGTGAAAATGATGAGATCATACATTCTTGCTATGAATACACTAGCAAGGATTGATGTTACCAATGAACAATCCATACGAGCAACGATCGATTTATTTGTTACACGCTAAAAGCATGGTAGGCCTGTTGGAGCCAAGGATACTGTTCATAGGAAACGAAAGGCACAAAATCAAATAGCTACCAATATTGACAATGCTGGAATAATTGACAATTTCATATCTTCTAAACTAACTCTAGAAGAGTTAACAGTCCCTGAAAATGACACAAGCCCCTGAAGAGGAACAAATCCCTAAAGGAATACAAGAAAATAATGAAGAAATCTACATGAACTATGCTCATAGTAAAAAAAATGTGGAATCGTGAGACAACGATTGTCGATAACATATTCTCATACGTAGTAGCTACTGAAATTATGAATGATGAGTTTGAGCCACATTCTGTTGATGAATATCGAAAGAGACATGATTGGCCGAAATGAGAAGAGACAATTCAAGTAGAATTAAGCTCCCTAGCAAAAGGTAATGTATTTGGACATGCAGTCCAAACACCTGAAAACATGAAACCCATAAGATACAAGTAGGTACTCAGAAGGAAACGGAATAAGAAAAATGAGATTGTTAGGTATAAGGCCAGACTAGTGGCCCAAGGTTTTCTATAAAGACCTGGAATTGATTTTGATGAGACATATTCACCAGTGATAGATGCGATCACATTTCGATACTTGATTAGTTTATCAGTCTTAGAAGGACTTGATATGCATCTCATGGACGTTGTCACTGCATATTTGTATGGTACATTGGATACTGATATCTATATGAAAATCCCTGAAGGATTAAAAGTGTCAGAAGCAAATAAAAGGAACATGTATTCAATAAAATTGCAAAGATCATTATATGGGTTGAAACAATCAGGACGAATGTGGTTTAATTGTCTTAGTGAATATTTGATGAAGGAATGATACATTAATAATCCCATATGCCCATGTGTTTTTATGAAAATGTTAGAATCAGGATTTGCAATTGTGGCAGTATATGTTAATGACATGAACTTAATCAGGACTCTTGAAGAGCTCACAAAAGTTGTTGAATATTTAAAAAGAGAATTTCAAATGAAGGATTAGGGGAAAACAAAGTATTGTCTCGGCCTGCAGATCGAGCATTGTTTAAATGGAATTTTGCTCCATTAATAAAAACGCGATTTAATATGGATAAATCTCACCACTTGAGTACCCAAATGGTAGTTCAGTCTTTCGATTCTAAAAAGGATCCATTTTGTCCTAAAGAAGACGATGAAAAGGTACTTGGTCCTGAAGTACAGTATCTAAATGCAATAGGTGCATTATTATATTTGGCACAATGTATGAAACCAGACATATCATTTGCAGTGAATCTGTTGGCAAGATTTAGCTCTGCTTCAACTCGCCGACATTGGAATGGGATCAAACATGTCTTTCGGTACCAACAATAGACTTAAGATTATTTTATCCAAGGAAATTTGTTAATGATCCTAAATTAGTTGGCTATGCAGATGCTGGGTACCTTTCTAATCCTCATAAAGCCTGCTCGTAGACGGGATATGTTTTCACTTACAATGGTAATGCAGTATTATGGCGCTCTACAAAACAAACATTGGTTGCCACTTCCTTCAACCACGCCAAGATTCTTGCGCTTCATGAAGCCAGCCGAGAATGCATATGGTTAAGATCTTTCATCTATCATATTGAAAGTACATGCAAATGGCCACGTACCTCAAATGCTCCCACAATTATAAATGAAAACAACGCAACATGTATTGCTCAAGTTGGAGGAGGATATATCACAGAAGACAAAACCAAGCATATTTCACCGAAGTTCTTATACACTCACGAACTCTAACAAAATCGAGAGATTGATGTCAAACAAATACGCTCCAATGATAATCTTGTAGATTTATTCACCAAGGCCTTACCAACATCAACATTTGAAAGGTTAGTATATAACATCGGTATGCGGCGGCTCAATAAGTTATTAAATTAATACTACCATTATGAGGGTGAGCATTGATCAAGAGGAGTATCGATTTGCCTAGTTAGTAATACGGGTACGACAAAAAAAGGGTACAAGAATTTTACAGGTATGATACGACAAATGGTGAAAAATACATTTGTAAAAGTTTGGCCATAAAATTTGGATATGGGAAAAATACGGTACATGTATTTATGAGTTTAATATGGCACATTGTCAAAAATACGTTTTGAAAAATACAGCAATATCAATCCTAGTTTTAACACTTTTCATGGACCACCTGGTTAAAATCAATATAGCATTTCAAACGTAAAGTATTCAGTTAACCAATAACCATTAATCTATTTCATCATGCATTCCATATTGCTACAAGTAAGACAAATGGATTGATGTACAAGTAAGGACTATTGAAAGAGTGGCATTGGCATGTGAATAGTTGTTTTAATGCAACCTTACAACACCATTAGATGGCATTGTAAAGTTGCATTAAAACAAGTAAGGACTACCGTTTCAGGCCCCTCGCCTGATTCCGATGGTGTCTTGACCCCTTTCCACCACCATCTGATCCCCAAACCCCACAACACCATTCGATCGTCGTTGAACCCTTGACCACACCTTTCTGTTCTTCACACAACTGCCACCTCCAAGCTAAATTTCGGCCACCCCCAACCTCCAAAACCTGACCTACAACCACCAAAAGACTTACCAGACTCTCTACTTCCAAAACCCTAACAATTTAAACTAAGCTCGCTCGCCGTTCGTCACCAATCGTCGGCCACCACCACCATTTTGTGCGTGACTTCTCAAGCTTTTTTCGGCCATACCTGTCATCGGAAATTATGTTCGACACCACCCACAGCTTCTTCGGCATCTGCTCTCCATAACCCATCACCAACTTGTCCCCATTAGCCCGTCGGTTGCCGTCCACCTCTGCCTAGGGTTTCGGCTTTTTAATGAAAAATGAGTTTCATTTGTGAATTATTTTGGGCTAGACTGGAGATTGAAATTAGAATTTTTGTTGTAGTTCTGTTGTTGTGTGTGTGATTGGAGTTTATTTGTTGACTTTTGGGAGATCAAATTATTGAAAAACCGGCCATTTTCCACTCACCCACTGGCGCCCACCATCCGTTTGTCAAAAAGCTACAACCAGATGTAGCTAAAGCCCACCATTTTTCCCTCTGTATTTTTTTTTTTTTTTGAAATGGTACAATTTTAGCCTGAATTTTTTGTAAAAAGTTTTGATTTTGTGGTTGTTGTGCAATTTGGAATGGAGTGGTTTGGTCGGTTGTGGTGGTGGTGTGGGATAGGGTGGTTTGACTGGCTATGGTGGTTGTTTTGGGATGGGGAAGAGGACAGTTTGGTAATAGCATCTTGTTAGAATCCGACCGTCTTAACGGTGTCACTTTAAGATTAAAAATCTGAAATAAATGAAACTATAATACCAACTTACCATTTCGCTACACCTCGGGTGGGAACGTGTCGATTGCTATGAAAGAATATACAATTTAAATATGTGAGTTTCGGGGACCCGTGTGTGATTAACCCTTTACTATTTACAAAGGAAGGCGTAGGGCTTTTCGTTTCCTCGTCTTCATGATGATAATAAAACCCGTTAGAAAATAACGAAAACCCAAATCAAGAATTATTCACGGAAGCAAAAAATCATAACCAAATCAAAGGCGCTTGGTTTTAGAACGAAAATCAAACCCAAATTCCGCTACCCCGCTATGGTATTGTTCATCGAAATATTTTGAACCATTCAGATTAGGCGACGATGAACGACTGTGGTGAAGACAAGCAACGGTTAGGTGAGTGGCCTATTTATTTTCACTCATTTCTGTTCTCTTGTTCTTTTCTTTCTTCTTGTTGGTTTCAATGGCCGCGGCCGCGGCCGCGGCTTTGGTTGTAGAAGCTATCATGAACGAGACTTTCTCGGCAATGATGTTTGCATTATTGGAATTTCTGTTCGTTTGCAAAACGGGTTTATTCCATATAAAGATGTTAATTGAAGAGACTGCATTTTAAATGTTTGAGTCAGTGTTTGGATGAAGGGTAGATGATGTGAAAGGTTTTGTGTATTTTAGTAATGGATTTTGATTACGCGCTAACTGTTTGTGCTAATGCTTCTGTGACAGGAGACATGTCAAGTTTTAGTATTGTAGCTATGATATTGATTGATGTTCGGTGAAGAGGAAAGATGATTTTGGTTTTATGTATTTTATAGTGATGAATTTGGATTTCGATTGGGCATGGGTAATTCTTGTGTAGAATTTCCTGTGTAACTGCATATGAGCTTTCATCTACCATTCTCTGTTATGTGCTTATGTCTTTTTTTCTTGTAACTGTCAGTTGGCTTTAGTTTTTGGTGGGAAGTGGTAGAATAAAGAGGTGCCAGTGGTTACGAGTTGATTTTGTGTTTATATATTTTTTATTATTAATGTAGTTATTTATATTTTGTTTGAGTGAATATAAATAAAGCGATGCTCATGTGTTTTTTTTTTTTTTTTTTTTTTTTTTTTTTTTTTTTTTTTAGAAAAAAATAGTTTATAAAGTTGAGATATCATGTGAAAGGATAGAATACTAAGGGTAATTAGTCTTTTTTAACAAAAGATTAAAATATTTGACAAAGGCTATCAATAATTTGGGTGTCTTTGCTAGAGTTACAAAATTTTGATACAATATGTTGATGAATGGTATTAATCTGTTTGTAACAGTTATTTGATTGAACAACTTCTAAATGGAACAAGGAGGAGAGAAACCGTTAATTGAAATGGAGAGGTGTGGTGTGGCTGAGATGGGTTGTTCAGATACTGTAAATTGGGTGAGGAAGCTGCTTTTTAGGCGAATGTTGGTAGGGATTAAAGATGGACGCTTTTTCTTGGGCACTTTCCACTGCATTGACAAGCAAGGAAACATTATTCTCCAAGATACAGTGGAGTATCGTAGCACCAGATGCTCCTCTCCTTCTCCAATGGAACAACGATGCCTTGGTCTCATTCTCATTCCTTCTTCATCTAGAACCTCTTGTCATATAGATTGCTCCATTGATGAGAAATTGTCTCTGCTAAAAGTTAACTAATAATAGTCTTTCGAAAAAAATTATGCTTTAAACAAAATCTGTTTAGATGCAAGGAATGAAGAAATGTTATTTATAATAGAAACTTTTGCTTTGTTGGCGAAGAGAATCAAGATTCTTGGTTTATTATCATTTGCTAGTTATTTAAGTATTTTTGGTTCTATCATGTACGTGTTCTAAACTTGAACCGTTAATTGATATTTCAAATTTTTTTTGGCCTACATTAAGTTTAGTTGGAATGAACTTAAAAATTTTTGATAGCTTTGGTTTTTGTTTGTTCCAAAACTTGCCATTGTTTTTTGGTTATTGGTTTTTGAAGAAGTAGAATGAAGTAGTTTAGAATGAAATGCATGTTACATGATTCTCATGTCTTTGGTCCAACAATAACTGAAAGAAAAGAGAGATATAGAGTGTGACTGAACGAACATGCTGTCTATTACAATATCATTCATTTCATGAAGAGGGATGAGTCTCTTTTTCAAGCAACTGCATTATAGATATTCTGCTACAAGTATTAATATTCTTATGGCACATCCTTAGATGTTCTTTTTCTTGTTTTTTGCTTGTTTGTATTCGCTCAAAAACATATCATTTAGTATTACTTAATGCATCAGAAATGTATATGTGGCCTCATTTCTCGCTTGGTTTCGATCCTGCCAAGTGAATTTCTTCACTGATTTCGATAGTTTCCTTTTTGATTTAGGTGTTTGAAAGTGGATCATGATAATAAATGAATTTTAAAGACCTCTCACTGTATTTAATATGCCTCAATGTTTAACTTGGCTTTAGCCGTCTTGTAAGGATCAGCAGGTGTCAAAGGGAGCGTATCATTCCAGACGCCTTTAAATGTTTTGTGAGATTTGACAAGACTTGTGAATCAGAATGCTATGTTCTTACAAAAAGTGTGACAAAACTTTAATATATTTTCCAGTGTTTTAAAACCCGGCCCGGCTGGTTAATTTAACCGGTTCGACCAGGAATTGGCCACTAAACCAGGCCGGTCAGGGTGAAAAACCAGGGATATGAATTCACCCGGTATGACCCATGGTTGGACAAGTGTCACTGTAACAATCCGCCAGTCCAACCGGTTTTGAGGCAAAACAGGGTTAACTATTCCTCGATAGAAAAAACTGACGAGGAGAGAGAGAAAAAAGAAGAAAGAAGAAAGTGACGGGGAGAGAGAAAAATAATAATAATAAAAGTTGTAGGGCTTTGTTTGCTTCATGCATTGAAATGGTAGTGTGATCAATTGCTCAAAATCAACACAAGGCCAGATGAATTCAATCAAATAATACGAGGCCAAAAGACATTTGTTAATTGTTACCTATAAAAGAAAGCATGATTAAAACCTGTCACTGTAGGGTGTTCCATACACAATAAGGTAAGGTACCGTTCGAACGACAGTGTCTATTGGTATTGCAAAGTTTACACCAGAGGATACTCCTGTTCCTGTAAAATCAAATGCACACAGCACATATTTTAGATCGAAGTTTTCAGGGCCTAAAACACCTTAAACATCTTCAACCCTCATCACTAAAATGCATAACGTAGAAACTCATAGTATGGAGAAATCAAGTAGCATATCTTTACCTTTGCGGGTAAAAGTTACTGTGTTAACTCCAATAACATGGCCATACGAATCAATCAGTGGCCCACCTGAATTCCCTGAACAAATTTGTTATTTTCAATTGCAAGGGAAAGAAGAAAAGATAAGAAACAAATACAAAGACACACATAACACAATTAAGTGGTCTACGAAAAACTTAATGCATGTAGAAATGAAATATTTATAATTCACCTGCATTAATAGAAGCATCTGTTTGAATAACTCCTCGAATGGCTCTTCCAGTTGGTGAGGGTATCTCTCTCCCTAGTCCACTGACCACCTGCATTATTCAAATCAATTCTTAGAAGGTCATCATATCTGTTACTATTATAATTTACCCACTTCATTGAAGTGTATAACATGTTATTCATAAGATTGCAATTTACTTAATAAAGACATTTCATAATAAATTGCAAAACATTGTGTTATTGAAGGCTACCCCTGTTGTGAGTGTGTCCTCAAATCCGTAAGGGTTCCCAATGGCAAAGCAGCTCTGACCTACACGTAAATCATGCGATGTACCAAGAACAACAGGCTTTAATTCATATCCTTCAACATCAACCTGCAAAGCATAATAATATAGACCATGAATTTGCAAGAAAATATACTCTTACCATTAAAAAATAAACATAGAAGTTAACTAATGCAATATGCCACTAGTAAAATGGTTGGCCATGACAAAGTGACAGAAAAATGCCTCCTTGAATCTTGTGTACATTCTGAATCTCTTTATATGCAGAATACATCGGCAGCTATGGTAAAAGTGCATATTAATAAGGTGAACAAGACCAATTTATTAATATCTTCTGCTTCAAGTACCATTTATTATGCGCAGATTGAATTTTTCCTAGTTCTGATCCGAAAATTCATATAAAAGTGAAGACATTATCACAAGCAACTTTAGTTAAACATCGTATACACAGAATCAAGCTCTTTTTAAAACAAAGTCTGCATGTTTACCAATTATTTGTCAATTACATAAGGATGTTTCCAATAGCTTCAATCAAGTTTTTTATTTTAGTTGAGACACAAACAATGCCATAAGAGAAGAGAAGTGACAGTGCAAATTGTTCCACACGTTAGATCTAAATTAATGGGAAAGATTAAGGGTCGTCAAGATACCTTGAGAACAGCCAAATCATAAGCTGGATCAGAACCAATAATTTTGCCTTCCCTGTTAAATCTATTGCCTTTGGCATCAACAAGTAGAACCTGTAAACAATAGAACCAATAAATTATCACTATTCAGCAAAAGGGAAAAAAATAATAAGAAGAAAGAAAAAGGACAAAACCTTACAACGCTGTAATCCAGTGTTATCAGTGGCCAACTTAGCTACAACATGGTAATTAGTAACCTGTCATACACGATAATCAAAACTTGAATAAATACAAAACATAAATGTTGAATAGCATTTCTGATTACTAAAGAAAAACAAGTGATGAAAGAATATTGCGTACAATGTGACCAAATTTATCCCAGATGAAACCCGATCCCGTGCCTTCAACCTTAACATTTTCATCTGCAGGCATGACTTGAATAGAAGAACGCTTTGGCGTTTTAGATAATTCAAAGTCTTGAATGAAAACCACCGATGGAGAAGTTCCCTACAAGCAAACAGAGAGTAAATAAAGCATGAATGTATGTGGGTGAATTAAATGCTTGAAAAAAAAAGGGACCTGGAAGAGATCAACAATTCTATTTTCTTGCTGCCCAAGTTCATCTTGAAGCTGTGGTTGCAGGGCAACAGCAGAAAAAAATGAATGTGAAGATGAGAAAGAAGCCGCCAAAAAACCGGTAGCAAAGACTAGAGCTCTTCTTGTAAGAACAAGGCTTTCATTTTTAGTAATAGCATCTGATGTTATAAGTGGAGAAAGATATGGAAGTGTGTGCACACTAACCACTGTCATTCCCGTTTCTTCCTTAGCGTAAAGGGATAATATGGCATCCTTCAAAACCAATCAAAACCCAGATATTAAATTGAATTCAATCAAAATGAAGGGTAATTCTCCCCTAGCACCCCTCAGCTTTCAAGATAAAATCACCACCCCGCATGTTCCCATAGCTTTTAAAACTTATCAACTACCTCCCTCCCTAACAAGAAAGGGTGATTAGAATTTCTGAAAAATTTATTGTACCCTTCAATTAACATTATTATTAAATTGTACTTAACATATGATGAAAATGATCCTCTTAGCTGAACAACTTTTTGGCAGCAAATTATTTAAGGGATATTATAATTTAACAAAAAAATTGATAGGGTTAAAAAATTAGGGGAAATTAATTATTATCCCCAATTTTAGGGACAAAATTTAAACTAGCCATAATTAGAAAGTCTCTCACAAATAGCCCCTTCATATTTTTCATGACCAGAATACCCCTTAATTTATAAGCAACTTAAACTCTCAATAACCCTTACTCTATGTTCTCTTAACATTAAAACATCTCAAACTATAACTCTCTCCACAACTGAAACTCATCATACTATTACCAATCATTTAGTTTGATTCAAGGTTTTTGCTGTTTTTAGTCGTGGTTTGACGTTCATATGGTGTAGAACATAAAAAATAATCGGTTGGTTTAAAAATTTACGAATTTGAATATATTTTGTTAAATTTCTTCATTTGATTTCATATAAATCCTACTTTAATGTATTAATTAGATGTGGTTCAAGGTAGTAGGGAAGCGTATAAGATTATCGATGTTCGAATTTGGCCTTAATAATGGGTTATGATTCGAAGATGTCTCAAAAGTATGCGATGGCCTGAAACATAAACATAGGGACAATTACTTCAAAGGAAAGAAGTCTATTAAGTTTTCAGTTGGAGAAGGAAGTTCATATCAACGAATTTTGGTAAGGAAAAAGATGATGACAATGTTTATATGTATTGGAGTTCTTTGTGCTCGATAGAGACACCATGTGGTTAGTACATGGAGATTACATGTACTATGTGTTAGAGCATAATGCATGATAGAATGACTAATATGCATGAGACTGTTATGAGAAGGGTAAGTCAAGGAAGACTTATGTTGAGAGGATTGTTGTAATACTTTAACTAGTTTGATAAGCATAATAAGTATAGAAGACTTGTATGTTAAGAAGAATTGTTTTTGAAGACTGGTATGGAGATTACTTTAATAAGGGGAATGACAATTACACCCTCTGAAACTAAAAAAATTGACACTTTGCCTCTCATAACTATAGAAACTACCAAAGACACCCCCTACCATTTGTTTTTTCCATTAAAATGGATGGGCTCAAGGGCAGAATTGACATTTCAAATTAAAATTTCCTTTGAATAAATTGATACATAAAAGGTTCGAACCCTAGACCTCTAGGTGTTAAACTAAGTTAGTACAATGGGTTATTTATATGCCCTTTCCAGAGATAGTCCAATCTCAACTGCCCCACGATTTTTGAAAAGTCTTGCACAACCCCTTATTGTTGTACCAACGTCTTGTCAAGTTGAGTTTGAGTTGACTCACGTGAGGGCAGTTAGTAATCTCATATGGAAAGGCTATTTATATGGTTTTAAAAAAGAGCAATGCTACAGTTACCAAAAAAAATACACTGATAGAATTCACGTACCGACATACGTGGCACCATCTTCTTTTTTTTAAAAAAAATTTCATAATTAATGGACGATCAAAATGGTGCCACGTCTGTCGGTGCATGAATTCAGTGTATTTTTTTCGGTAACTGTATCATTGTTCTTTCAAAAATAAAACATAAAATAAAGAAAAACTGGAGGGTATTTAGATAATTTCAAGCCTAAATTTTTTTTTTTTTTTTAAACCTAAAATAATTTCTTTTTCTCCACCCTTATCTCCCAAACACGTTTCTCTTATTTTTAATCAAACATAACATAAAGAAAAGTTGAAATGACGAGCTATAAAATGGCGAGCTCTGAAATGACGAGCTACAAAATTACGAACTATAAAATGGCAAGATCTGAAATGATGAGCTATAAAATGATGAGCTCTAGAATGACGAGCTATAAAATGACGAGCTCTCAAAACAAGCTTTAAAATGATGAGCTCTCAAGACGAGCTCTAAAACGACGAGCCCTCAAAACGAGCTCTAAAACAACTAGCCCTCAAAACGAGCTCTAAAACGACGAGCCCTCAAAATCAGCCCTTAAAACGAGCTCTAAAATGACATGCCCTTAAAACGGGCTCCAAAATGACGAGCTCCAAAATAATGAGTTCTAAAAATGAGTTCTAAAATGACAAGCTTTCAAAACGAGCTTTAAAATGACGAGCTCTTCAAACGAGCTCTAAAATGACGAGCTCTAAAATGACAAGCTCTAAAACGATGAGTTCTCAAAACAAGCGCTAAAATGATAAGCTCTAAAATGACGAGCTCTAAAAGAATGAGCTCTAAAATGACGAGCTCTCAAATGATGAGCTCTCAAAACGAGATCTAAAATGACGAGCTCTAAAATGACAAGTTTGAAACGACGAGCTTCGCACTTTTGTAACGAGTTTAGAACATACCATTGTATTTTAATGATAACTTGATCTGTAGACATTGGATTTGGACAATTCTTGGACCATTGGAAATCTTACTCAAAGGGCTACAACTCTTATGTTTAACACTTTGCTAGAATCATACTTTATCAATTTCAATACTCCCCATCTAGCAGTGACTTTGATTCTAGAGTTGGATTTGGTGACATGGGTTGTAGCCATGGCTTGTTTTTCCTGTTGGAAGATGGAAAAGAAACTGTTGACAAATAGAGAGAGCTTGGAGTGTTCAAGCCCCTCCTTCTAATGCCAAAATGTTGATACAAAAATTCGCACCAACCGAGAGATCCGATTGACCTTGGTGGAACTGGAACTAATGTGTGCGTGATTTAATGAAAACAAACAATTGAATAATTAAAGAGAAAATACAAGTAATGAAACATGCCATTTTTTAAGTGGTTCGGCAAGTTTGAATCTTGAGCCTACATCCATCGTTTCTCTTATCAAATGAGATTTACAAATGATGAATCTTTTCCCAGAACAATTTCCCAGCCCCCCTAAAAACAAGTTGTGATGGGTTTATATAGCACCCATTTACATGCTAGAGTTGAGGTAAGATTCAAATACGTAGGATTAGGAAGTTGCATGATCTTCGGCTACCTTAGTTGGAATCTAAGTCAATCTGAATATCTTCCTTCCAAATTGAGCCAAACTAAATATCTTCTCTACTAATAGTGAATTATCCTCTCCGGATTTGCTGCACAACATCTTGAATTTTCCATATAATTTATTTGGTTTTACTTTGAGGTTGTGTTTGTTCAAGGAATGTTTAATTATTAGAAATGTTATATTAATGGAAAGATAGATTATCTCGAAGATTATTGGGAATGTTTAGAAAAATGTGTTTTAGCTTAGAATAAATTGGTGGATATGTTATAAAGATTCCTAAATTGTCCTCTTTTTAAAATTTAATATAATATTATTTTTATTATTATTTTTTGGATAATTTATTCAACCCCCTACATTTGAAATTTTGGTAAAACACCCCAGCATATATAAAACTTTAATTTATAACAAAAACACCCCTACCCACCCCAAGTGTAACGCCCCACTTAAGGTACGTAGCTAATGTTTCTTATTACGCTCTTATTTGAGTTGGTTTTTATGAATGTTGGTTGGTTGGTCTTTGGTTGTTTTGATATGTTAAGTAATTGCCTTGAAATGAGTCAAAATTAGAAGGTTTTTGTTGTTACAGAATTCGCCGGGGTGAAGAATAATCTTCGCCGTGGCGAAGAGGTGTTGAAGCCACGGGGAAGCTGCTGGACAGTTTCGCCGCGGCGAAGGAAGTTTCTTCGCCGCGGCGACATGCCGGTTGAAAAGTTTATTGAGTTTTAGATATTTTTTTCCTTAGGTGCTATTTGACCATTTTACCCCTAATTAGCAAGAAAAGTGGGGAGTAAAATGTAAGGAAATTTCATGGAGAATATGTTGGTATGGGGGTGTGTTTGTAAGGAATCAAAGGATATGGATGGAATTTTCAAGGAAAAGCAAGGGCAAAATGGGAAGAATGAGTTTGTTAGGAGATATTTAGGGGGGTTTAGTCTTTGAGAACTTTTCATTTCCCATTCCACCGCCTCCTCCATTCTCCAAATTCTCTCAAATTCCTTCAATCTTCCAAGGATTTCCAAGAGCTTTTTGAGTAACTTTTTAGTAGGGTTTTAATCTAAAGCATCCTAAGGTAAGGATTCTTGCTTTAGATGAGAGTTTTATTATGTTTTGATTAGAGTCTCATGTTGTTGTTGTTGTTGGTTAAAGTTGTAAAGAGAAGGTAAGCTCCCAAAGGAAAGGAGAAATGTTAAAGAAGCTATTTCCTCATAAAGTAAGTAAACTCAACCCAAGTTGAGATTTAAGAACTCTTTTGAGTAGAGAGTTATATATAAATATGTATTCATTATGTTTGTTGAAATGAGATGAATGAGGTTAGTAGTTATTAATGAGTAATACACATAAATTGAGTTATGAGAAGTGTTTTATTTGCTTGATGTTGGGTTGAGTTTGATTGAAGTTGGAGAAAGTTTTGAGCAAGCTTATTGAAGTGCTTTTCTTTTGACAGGAAATTTAGAGTTTATGAGGGAGTTTCCTCCCATTTGGATGATTAAAGAAAAGAGAAAAGTTAGAGTTAGAGTAGAGTTTTATATGCACATGAGTTGTATGATGAAATGCTCAAGAGAAGCATAAGTAAGAGTAGAAAGCCTTAATTTTTGGTACATGGCATAATTGCATCTCATAAATGCATTAATGAGCATAAGTCATTTATGTGCATTAACTATGCATAATTATGCACTAGAAAAGAGAGTAGAGAAAGAGTAGAGATTTTTGAGTTTAAGCTACTCTAAGAGTAAAGAGAAAGAGAGAATAAGCACTATAGAGTAAAAAGCTAGAGTAGTGCTAAACAAGATAATAGAGTAGGTTGTGCGATGGGGAACCTGTGAGTATGGGTAGAGTATTCCCACATGTACGCCACATTGAGAGAGCGGCATGAGTATCAGAGAGAGAAGTGGTGTAGCTCGTAGAGTACATGCGGATGAGGGCTATACCCGAGTTTACCCGAGAGATTCTATGCACTCACATGGCCAAAGGTTCCGAATCCATGCATAACCAAGTCTGATTAGCTAGAATGAGTAGAAGTCACAGGGAGTGGGAGCGAGTCCCAGCCGTGCCTCTGGTCAGATGGGGCCGTGACTTACTAGAAAGAGAGTTAGTAGAAAAGAGTTATGAGAAAGAGAAAACAAAGAGTTGTATAAGAGAAAGAGTAAATAAAAAAATTATAGGGAAAGAATTAGAGAGAGAGTTACGGGGATAGTTGAGTAGAGGGTTTACTTACTGAGCATTGTTTTGTGCTAATCCCGTTGTTCCCTATGTTTTTGCAGGTTCTAAATGAGGACACGGTCGGATGGACATCGGCACACGAAGAGAATTGGCTACACTGTCCACCCTATTTTGATAGTTTTGCATATGATACAAATCTTGTATATATTTGTATAAAGAATACATATGTTTAATAAAAGAAAATTTTGGGCCCAACTTTTTATGTTATTTTACATGTACTTTTACTATGCATAGTTTTATGAGAATGGAGCCGTTACACCAAGCCACCATCGAAAGTCATCGTAAGTCACTGGAAGTCACCTCCGTGCGCTGATATGGTCGTAGATCTGGCCAACAATGGCTAGATCTATTCTAGCCATTAATGGCCAAATCTATAGCCGTTGTGTGCCATGGAGTTGGCCTTTTCTGACCAGATCTATGGCCATTTGGTCATTTCCAAACATTTCTGGCCATATCGGCACACGACACGACTTTTGGCGACTCACGTTGATAGCCAGCGCCAGCGGTGGTAGCTGGCGGGTAGCGATTGTCCTGAGTAGCCAACAATTTGTTTTAAACATAAAGACATTATTGTCCAAAAAATTAATTAAATAAGGCTGAAATTGTAATGGCAGATTCATGTAAATTAGTTTCAAAATAAGGGCATTATTGTCCAAAAATTTTATTAATAAGGGATAAAATTGTAATAAAAATAAGATTACCAAGTAATTTTAAAATACCTAAGAAAATGGAGGTAATTAGATTACCTCCTATATTACCAACAGTAATTACTATGGGTGCATTTGGATCGGGGTAATATAAGAGAACGGGGTTAATCTTCGTTTATTTTGCAAGACTTCATTGTTTGGTTTGCAAGTAGTGAAATATTACAGGTATCTTTTATTGCAAATTGTGTTTACTATTGGTAATATAGGGGCTAATCAGACACCCTCCCCAAGGGCTATTATTAAAAGATTACAAGGTAATTTGATTTTTATACCTATTTTGCCCTTAATTAAATACCACTTCGGACACAACTGCTCTCAAATGTCTACCAAATAACAATTACCCTAGCCCCTTTACATTTGAGAAATTAGCTAAAACACCCCAGCCATAAAAAATTTAAAAGTTAATAAAATACCCCCGCCACCCAAGACCATCGCCGGTGCCAACCACCACCGCTAGCCACTGGCGGTAGTCATCGTAATGGTGCATGACTGGTGGGATATGGCCGGTCATGCACTGCTAAGGTTGTTTCTATAGCCGTTTGACGACCACATATTTGGCCATGAAACAGCCATGGATTTGTGATCCATTGTCGGAAATGGCTTTATTAGTGCACGACTGAACATATACGGCCAGTCATGTACCATTCCGTTGAATGTACCATTCCTTTAACTGTCGCCATCAACCAGCGATGATGGCTGGTTGCCAGCAATGGCTTGGGGGTGGGTGGGGGTATTTTGGTATAAATTAAAGTTTTATATGGCGGGGGTTTTTTAGCCAAATTTTAAATGTAGAGGGTTAAAAAATGATAATAAAAATAAATAATATTATATTAATATTTTAAAAGGAGGGCAATTTAGTAATCTATATAACATATCCACCCATTTATCCTCCCAAGCATATTACTCACCAATTTATTCAAACTAGCCAAACACATTTCCTAAACATTTCCGGTAATCTTCAAGGTGATCTATCTTTTCATTAATTTAACATCCCCTTATAATAAAACATTATATGATCCAAACGCCCTCTATTGGTTTTGAAAGATTACCGGAATCTTATATTACTTGACAACTAAACGTGGTAATCAAGTAATATAATATGACATTACCTCCCTATTATCCCCAACCAAACACACCCTGAGTGTTTATGAATTTTTCTAGAAAAACTTTAGTGTAAAATGCATTATTTTTTGTTGGGGTTTCTTAAGCAAGTTTTTGTTTGGTTGTTGAGAAAACTTGGAATAAAAAATTTGGACAAAAACTATGGCAATAGTTGTGTGATGTTGAATTGAAAGGACATAATTTTCTTCAGAAAATTTAATAAAATATTAAAAAGGTTAAAGGAGATTGATTTTTAAAAAATGGCATAATAGTAATAAATGGAAAATAAGAAAAAACAAAGCAAATGTACTACCTCATCTCTTAATAAAAGTCCTTATAACCTAATATGTCAAAACATGCAAATAATGGGTTCAAACCTCAACTTTCGCATCTATTATTTGCTTCTTTATTTTAAATAAATAATCAAATAACTTAGATATTTATTAAAGCTACCTAGAGTACATTGTGGACATATTTATCTTACAAGCACCAATCGATCGGATCTAGTTTAACTTAGTTGGCCTTGTCCATTAACTTTTGTCCAATCCACTAAAGGGCTAAAGTTGCACTTTTGAATTAAATATACGATAAGGAAAAAAATTTCTTAATTTATGGAAGAATTAAATTAAGAGTTGATCTATTGACATTTCACTAATGGACTAAAGAAACCTCACTTTATTACCGATATGCAAAGAAACCTCACTTTATTACCAATATGCAATCAACCATGCCGATTTGATAAATCAAAACAAAAGAGATTATCTATTGGGATAGGTTGCTTGGCCTAAGTCAGAGTATGTATATAGACAAGGTACTGAAGAGATTCGGTATGGAAGAATCCAAGCAGGGATTTCTTTCGATGTCACATGGTGTCTATCTCTCTAAAGATATGTGTCCTAGAATACACGATGAGAGAGATAGAATGGAGAGGATCTCATATGCGTCAACAATTGGATCCATGATGTATGCCATGTTATATACTCGGGTTGATGTCTCATGTACATTAAACATTTATAGTCGATATCAATCGGATCCAGGCGAGCGACACTGGATAGTTGTTAAGAACATCCTTAAGTACCTGAAAAGGACTAAGGATATGTTCTTGGTTTATGGAGGGGAAGATGAGCTCACTATAAGAGGATACAGTGATGCTAGTTTCCAAATGAATAAAGATGATTATCGCTCGCAATGCAGGTTTGTATTTTTTCTCAATGGGGCTCCAATGAGATGAAAGAGCTCTAAGCAAAGCACTGTAACATATTCTACAACAGAAGCCGAGTATATCACACTGTCCGATGCGGCCAAAGAGGCGGTTTGGATCAAGAAGGTTGTCACTGAACTTGGTGTGGTCTCCTCTATTGTTGATCCAATAGATGTCTATTGCGACAACAATGGAGCAATAGCTCAAGCAAAGGAACCACAGTCTCATTAGCGATCCGAACACATACTTAGGTGGTTTCAACTTATTAGAGAAATAGTTGAGAGGAAGGATGTGCAGATTTGCAAAGAACATACTGATGACAATCTCCTTGATCCACCGACAAAGCCTCTATCGCAATAGACATGAAAAGCACTTAAGGTCATTTGGTATTAAATACATGAATGATTGACTATAGTGCAAGTAAGAGATTGTTAGAGTAGGTGCCCTAAAGCCAATCCATTTTGTAAATGTTGACTTTTGTAATAATATTTATAATCAATAAAAGGCATTTCCTACATTATACAATTTGTATTTAATATATGTTATAATGTATGTCCTTAGAATGGTAGAATTGTTATGAGGGTATTAAGTGTTTCAAATCTCGATAGTGAAGACCCTATGAGCACATATGGTGACCATTCTAGAAACGTCTGTAGCCCTAATATTATTCTGACCAAGGACACATATAATACGGTAAGGCTATCATAGTGTTGAGTGACCCTGTCGAAAAAAAGTGACTGATTTCACTTGTCAAGTTTGTTTGTCGACAACCTAGTGTAACACATAGGTGCTTATCATGGGCAAGTTCACTAGACAGACCCACTAGAGGATTCCACATAGATGGTAATCCAATGTCTATGGAATAAATCCTCTAATGGATGGTGTTACATGTGATCCTTAGACTGGAGATCACCGGAGCGCCTTGTGGACTAATTGTTATTGTTTGACACTAGCCCAATGTAGTTATACTCAGAACTATCAGAACGGTGGTGATTGGCTACATCGAGAAGTGTATTAAGACTATGGTGGATCAATAGAGGATTCATCACTCTTGGGTACGGGAGAAATTATCTCGCGGAGTAATTCGGTAGATGGCAACAACATTAAATCTATGGCCACAGTGGGATTGAGTTGTAGCTCAATCCAATCTATTCCGATCGTTGGTCCAATAACCGAAGACTGAGATATCAAAAATATCCAAGGTTGACACTATTTCTATGCCCTAGCCTTGATGAGATAATAGATGATGAAAGGATTGAATTGCACGGTAACCATATCGTTGATGGGTAAGCTATTTCATTGAATTCGAATCTATCGGGTGGCCATGATACCTTGCTAGAGGCCAATCTTGGTCTGTGTTTAGTGAGACGATTGATTGGTGTCAATCGTGAGACTACTCACTACTGATACGATGAGGAACCTTTAGGTCGCACACATAGAAGACAGATTAAGGATGGATAAGTGAGAGAGGCGTTTTCATCATTTATGATGAAAGGGTATTTTCATATTTTAAGATGAAAGGGCATTTAGATAATCTCACGGTGTAATTAAATTTGCTAAGGTTGTTGCCTATGTTTAATTTCATATGGAAATTAATTAGTGAGATTGTATATTTAAATATTTGGTTTATATATATACATATATACATACATACATACATACGTGTATATATATATATATATAATATATATATATAGTAATCTATATATATATATATTATATATATATAATACATATTATTTAATATTAATTTGATAATATGGAATTCAAATTTGATTTTTTGAATTGAAATGCTTTGTTTGGTATTTGGAATAATTTGTAGAATTAACTCTTTGTAATAATGTTTATTAACCAATAAAAAGAATTTTCTACTATATCATGTAAATCATAATTATATGTATTGATATATGTCCTTAGGATGGTAGAACCGTGACGAGGGTATCAAGTGTTTCAAATCTTGATAGTAAGAACCCTACGATCACATATGATGGCCATTCTAGAAATGTCTGTAATCTCAGTATTATTTTGACCAAGGACACAAATAATATGGTAAGTGAGTTGTGGCCTAATTGCGCATTTGTGTTGTCGTCAAGTATAACACCACAATTGCACCCCGACTTGAATAAATTGAGTCACGGCGTGAAGTGGATTTTTTGGAAAAATTACACTAAGTGTTAGATTTCTTGAAAATTCAAACACATAAAATAAAATACACAAAATAACACACTCCGAATGTAATTAAAATAGTAAACTGAAGTAAAAATAAATAAATAAAAACAATAAAATAAAAACGAAACAAACAAAGAAAAAGAAACATTTGGGTTGCCTCCTGAAAAGCGCTTGTTTATCGTCTTAAGCTAGACAGGACGCTAAGTCGTCATTCAAGATCATTGAAGTACTCCACTTCCTTGTTTGGAGCATAATTTTCCTAGTAAGCGTTCAACCGGTGTCCATTAACTTTGAATTAGTTTCCCATCTTCAAGTTTTCTATCTTCATCGCTGCATAAGGGAACACTTCTTGAACTTTGAATGGCCCAATCCATTTTGACTTCAATTTCCCTAGAAAAAGATGCAACCGTGAGTCATAAAGTAACACTTTCATACTTGATTGGAATTCTTTTTGTCATATTGCTTTGTCATGGTACAACTTAGTTCTTTCCTTGCAGATCTTAGCGTTCTCATATGCTTCATTCCTAAGTTCATCTAACTCTTTTAGCTGCAATTTCCTTTCCTGTACAGCCTTGTCCATGTCAAGGTTCAATCTCTTGATCGCCTAACACGCCCTATGCTCTAATTCCATTGGTAGATGGCATGCTTTCCCAAAGACTAACCTATAGGGATGCATCCCAAGTGGAGTCTTGAAAGCTGTCTGATATGCCCATAGAGCATCATTCAGTTTCACTGCCTAATCTTTCCTTGATATGCAAATTGTTCTCTCTATAATGGCCTTGATTTGCTTGTTACTTACTTCTACTTGCCCTGAAGTTTGAGGATGTATGGAGTTGCCACCTTATGTTTAATGTCGTACTTCTTCAACAATGCTACAAAAGACTTGTTACAAAAGTGACTCCCCCCATCACTAATAATAGTTCTAGGGGTACCATAACAGGTAAAAATAAAGTCCTTAAGAAAACCGAGTACAACCTTACTATCATTAGCCTTTGTGGCAATCGCCTCAATCCATTTTGAAACATAATCAACAGCGACAAGTATATAAGTATAACCAAAAGAGTTACGAAACAAACCCATAAAGTTGATGCCCCACACGTCGAACAACTCAACAGGCATAAATGTCGTGAGTGGCATCTCATCTCTCTTGCCAATATTCCTTGTATGTTGGCATCGATCACATCCCACACAAAAGGTAAAAGCATATTTAAATAAGGATGGCCAATAAAATCCAGATTGCAATACCTTAAGTGTTGTTTTCTTGCCACCAAAGTGTCCTCCACAAGGAGATTCATGGCTATGTCTTAAAATGTCTTGCTGCTCTAAGTTAGAGACACATCTCTTTATTACTTGATCTCAACAACTTTTAAACAAACAAGGATCGTCCTAGAAGTAATGCTTAATAGTGGATAAAAATTTCTTCTTTTCTTGCAAGGTCAAATCAGGGTCAATTATACCACAAGCAAGATGATTCACAATGTTAGCATACCAAGGTTTTTTTTCCAAGGATGGAAAAAAGTTGTTCATCAGGGAAGGTCTCAACGAGGGGGTACTTCCTATCTTGATTATGCTCTTCCTGGCTTGTTGCCTCCACAAGTCTAGACAAGTGGTCAGCCACTACATTTTCACTTCCCTTCTTGTCCTTGGTAGTCAAGTCCAATTCTTGCAACAATAAAATCCATCTGATTAACCTGGACTTAGCATCCTTTTTACTCAATAGATATCTCAATGCAACATGATCTGAAAACAAAATCACTTTAGAACCAATCAAATAAGAGCGGAATTTTTCTAAAGCAAACAGAATAGCCAATAATTCTTTTTTTAAAGGTCGAGTAGTTAATCTATGCATCATTCAAAGTATGACTTGCATAATGAATAACATGATGCAATTTTCCTACTCTCTATCCTAAAACTGCCCCTAATGTGTAATCAGAAGCATCACACATCAACTTAAATGGAAGTGACCAATCAAGTGACATAAGAATAGGTGCAGATGTGAGTTTATCTTTTAGAATATTAAAAGCAGTCAAACATTCATCATTGAAATCAAAAGGTGTTTCTTTAGCCAAGAGATTACACAAAGGCCTACTAATCTTAGAAAAATCCTTTATGAACCGCCTCTAGAAACCTGCACGACCAAGAAAACTTCGCACACCTTTCATAGATGTGGGTGGTGGCAATTTAGCAATCAAATCAACCTTAGCTTTGTCTACTTCAATACCCCTACTAGATACCACACGCCCTAAAACAGTTCCCTGCTTCACCATGAAATGACCCTTTTCCTAACTCAACGTCAAATTCATTGTAGCAACTGCTGAAAAACTAGTACAATGCATGCAATTTAACAATAGAAAATTGGGCCCAAAGCTTTCTTTTCATTACTAAACATGTGTCTTTTATACATAAAGAGTACTGTTTACAAAAAATGTATTTTAAAAGACAAAACAGGNAAAAAAAAAAAAAAAAGAAGGAATTTTAGCAGGACCAATGTAGGCAATGAAATGAAAATTTAAAAAATATTGGAAACTCATTCCTTTTCTTTTTTGTTTAGCTGCCATATTTGATCCTAGAATTAAATTAACGGGTTTAGAAAATGGTTTAGACACGTTAAGTGAAAATTTACGAGATGAACCAGAAGCATAGCCTCCTCTTCAGAAGCATCAACAACGAATATATTGTCCTTCATGCAGCTGTAGAGTAATAAGTTTCACCAATATTTGGGAACCCCGACGTGTTACCAGCAGATTCACAACAAAGAACCAACTTTGTTGTCTTAGAATATTGAAAAACCAGAAAATGTATTTTTCTGGTATAATCAAGACTTGTCCTAGATGTTTTCTCTATTCCTGTCTCAGTCGTCTCATCTGAACAAACATTTAGTCCAAGTGGAAGAATTTTAAATTAAAGGAGGACTAAACTTTCATAAAAAATGATTAAAGTCCTCACATGTCTTCGAGATTGAGAACGGTCGTGCCATCAGAATCAATACAAGGTTATCGACGATACTTAAATAGAATCATTTCAATTTTGTAATTTAGATTATACAGAAGAGAGAGGTCATAGTCAACCCTCAAATTAGTTGTTTTGTAAATTGTAACTTTGTAATTTATAAATTAACTGTCAATTATTGCACTCTTTTTTTCTTACTAAGTTTTTGTCCCAATTGAGTTTTTTTTAGTAAGGTTTTTAACGAGACAATAATTGTTGTAATTTTTTATTTTTTGATAAATGAATAATTCAAAATTTTCATTTATTACAATTTAATTGTATTAAAAATGAATTAATATTTGAAATGTTAACTAAAAAAATTAATCTAATTGAATTGATATTTGAACAGTTAGCTAAAAAAATTACAGAAAAGAAAAAAAATTAAAAAAAAAAATTTGAGGCGACCCAACCTAGCCTGCACAAAAACCCGACGGGTTAGGGTTGGCGGGTCAGGCTGGGCCAACCTTTTGGCCAAAGAGGTGGGTCGGGTTAGGCTTGGCCTACCATTTGGCCTAACTCGCCACGAGTTGGGCTGGGCAGGTTAATTTTCCACCTTTACGTGCAATGCAGAATTGCACTCAAACTTAGGAGCAAAGCTAACAAGGCCATGTAGTTTAACATGGTTATTTGGCTTAAGCATGATCAATTGGCTTCACAATCGATTGATTTAGTTAGATATGATTTATTTTTTCGTAATCCAACAACACAGAAAAGCATCAAGAACTTTTGCAACGAATAATCATATGAACAAAATAGAGACTAATACGAAACCAAGATAACAATAAACTCACAATCATAATCAGTAAAGTAAAAAAGTAATACACNCTTTTTTTTTTTTTTTTTTAACTAGAATAGATAGATATTTCCATCCCATCAATTTCTATGGTAAAGAAAATTATCCTAGTCCCTCTGAATTTACTAACGTAAATGCAGTAGATTCAAACAGTTTCACTTTTCCATTCTCAGAATCCGATGCATCTCATGATATTCCCCCTTCCTCCCCATGCTGCTATAGCTATCGGTGGTTTTAGAGGTCGTTCTCGTAATCGTCATCCTCGTCCAACTCCATCTCAGGTAGAAGCGGATTCATCAACTGTAGTCAGAACTAACGACAAGCACACATCAGACATTTGAGTGCATTTCGAAAAGTTTTACAAGACAAAAAACGAAGTTCAAGTGAAGAAAGTAAGATGCAAATATTGTGGAAATATTTATAAAGCTAATATAGGTAATGGTACTAGTACTTTAAAAATGCATGCTAGTAAACATATAAATCATCATGGAAATGAAGAAACCAATCAAACTCAAATAACTAGTATGGGTACTACTTGGCGTTATAATTCTGATGTGTATAGGGAACAATTAGCTTTATATAATGCTACAATTGATCAACCTATTAATATGACTGAAGATAAATATTTTGAAAGATTTATTAAAAAATCATTTTTTCTAGAATTTAAAACTTATTCTAAAACTGCAATTAGAAATGATTTAATAAAATTATTTAGGAAAATGAAATTAGAATTAAGAAATAAAATACATAGTTATCATGTTAGTGTGGCTCTAACCGCTGATATTTGGAATGGTAGAGTTAAACAAGATTATATTTGTGTGATTAGTCATTATTGTGATAACGAATGTAAATTAATAAATCTTTATTAGGATTTAGATTAAAAGATGTGAATCATAGTGGTCAACAAATTTATAATAAAATTGTTAAAGTTTAAGAAGATTATGATATTATTCACAAAATGATAAGTTTAACTTTAGATAATGCAAATGCTAACAGTAGAGTTATAGATTTTTTTTAAAAAATAAATTTTCCTTTTTATGATAATTTGAAGTTTTTTCACCAACGTTGTGTATGTCACATTATTAATTTAATTGTGAAAAGTGGTATTAAAAAAATTTGACATAATATTAATATAATTAGGGATTCTTTAGCTTGTATTACTAGTAGTAATAGAAGAAATACTGAATTTCAAAATGCTCGTATAAAATCAAATTTATCTTCTAGAACTTCTGCATTAGACATACATGTTAGATGAAATAGTATTTATTTAATACTTGATTCATGTTTACCTTATGCAAATTTAATTAGTTATTTTGAAACAAATAATAGGGGTCCTCATTATTTGGTAGATAATGATTGGCATACAGATCAAAAATTTCATTTTTTTTAAACTCTTTTATCAATCCGCTTTAAAACTTTTTTGTGTGTATTATCCTACTAGTCTATTGGTAATCTATACAATTATAAAAAAAAAAAAAAATCAGATTTATTTAAAAAAAAAAAAAAACAATGGAATTTTAGCAGGACCAATGTAGGCAATGAAATGAAAATTTAAAAAATATTGGAAACTCATTCCTTTTCCTTTTTGTTTAGCTGCCATATTTGATCCTAGAATTAAATTAACGGGTTTAGAAAATGGTTTAGACATGTTAAGTGAAAATTTACGAGATGAACCCGAAGCATAGCCCCCTCTTTAGAAGCATTAACAACGAATATATTGTCCTCCATGCAGCTGTAGAGTAATAAGCTTCACCAATATTTGGGAACCCCGACGTGCTACCAGCAGATCCACAACAAAGAGCCAACTTTGATGTCTTAGAATATTGAAAAATCAGAAAATGTATTTTTCTGGTATAATCAAGACTTGCCCTAGATGTTTTCTCTATTCCTGTCTTAATCGCCTCATTCGAACAAACATTTAGTCCAAGTGGAAGAATTTTAAATTAAAGGAGGACTAAACTTTCATAAAAAAATGATTAAAGTCCTCACATGTCTTCAAGATTAGGAACGGTCACGCTACCAGAATCAATACAAGATTATCGACGATACTTAAATAGAATCATTTCAATTTTGTAATTTAGATTATACAGATGAGAGAGGTCCTAGTCAACCCTCAAATTAGTTGTTTTGTAAATTGTAACTTTGTAATTTATAAATTAACTGTCGATTGTTACACTCTTTTTTTCTTACTAGGTTTTTGTCCCAACTGAGTTTTTTTTTAGTAAGGTTTTTAACGAGACAAAAATTGTTGTAATTTTTTATTTTTTGATAAATGAATAAATCAAAATTTTCATTTATTACAATTTAATTTATTAAAAATGAATTAATATTTGAAAGTTAACTAAAAAAATTAATCTAATTGAATTGATATTTGAAAAGTTAGCTAAAAAAAATTACAGAAAAGCAAAAAAATTAAAAAAAAAAAAATTTGAGGTGGCCCAACCTAGCCTGCACAAAAATTCAACGGGTTAGGGTTGGCGGGTCGGTCTAGGCCAACCCTTTTGGCCAAAAAGGTGGGTTGGGTTAGGCCTGGCCCGCCATTTGGTCTAACTCACCATAGGTTGGACTGGGCGGGTTAATTTTCCACCTTTACATGCAACGCAGAATTGCACTCAAACTTAGGAGCAAAGCTAACAAGGCCATGTAGTTTAACATGGTTATTTGGCTTAAGCATGATCAATTGGCTTCACAATCGATNGGGTGCACTTAGCAGCCTCCCCTCTTTCTTTTTACCTGCAAAATTAGACAAGGGCTCATTAGTTTCAGAATTGATATCCTTGATAATTATCTTACCACTCGTCAAAACTGTGACTGCTTTCACTTGCTCGGATTGGCTTGGTAACTTCCCAGGGACATGGCCTTGTAATGACTTTACAATTTGCCCTATCTAGACCTCCATCTTCCTTATGGATGCATCTTGTTGTTGGAATCTCTATTTGAAGTTCTGATTGTTCTTTTGATAAGCTTGAATGAAACTGTTCAATGTATCCTCCAATGATGGTTTCTTTGGTTGCATGATGTGTTCAGAACTTCCTTGCGACTGGTTGTTTCTCCATGAAAAGTTTGGATGGTTCCTCCACCCAGGATTGTATGTGTTCGAATATGGATTGTGGGGTCTTTGGTTGTAAGAGTTCATCATGTTCGTTTGCTCCACAGCTTCTAGAAAACTCTCACCTGAAGGACAAACATTAGTAGCAGGGCCAACATTACCACAAACAGCACATACCTCATTGGAACTATTCTGTCTTTGCCCCATCATCATGTTTCACATGGTCTTGAATTGCTTTGTCAATTTAGACACTTGCATTGCCAACTCAGTGTTAGCATTCACTTCATAGATTCCCTTTGCTTTCCCTCTAACATTCTTCTATTGTGAGTTGGCGCCAAGCATCTCATACAACTCATATGTCTCCTCTGTAGTCTTTTCTCCCATGGCACCACTTGCAACATTGTCAACTATGGCTTGGCAAGCCTTTATCAGTCTATCATAGAAAAACTGATTCAACAATTCTAAAGGGTATCTATGATGTGGACATTGAACTAAAATCAATTTAAATCTTTCCCATGCCTCATGGAACGGCTCACCATCGAGTTGAGAGAAAGTAGCAATTTTACCTCTTAATTCTGTAGTCTTTGCATGAGAATAAAATTTACCTATGAACTTGTTGTAAACCGCATCCCAAGATGTAAGTGAAGCTGGTGCCAATGACATGAACCAACTCTTTGCTACGTCCTTCAATGTATATGGAAAACATCTCATCCTCAATTGATCTTCAGTCAAACCCTACAAAGGAAAAGTTTGCACGGTTAAGTAAAAATCTCTAATAAATGTCAGTGGATCTTTAATGGCCATTCCTTGGAATGAAGGAAGCATCTGAAAATAGATACTCTTCAACTCATAATTCCCCATTGCAACACTCAAAACAATACAGGAGGGTGACGTTCCAATGGTAGGGTGCGCATACTCCTTCATCGGGCGAGGTGGATTCGCCATCTCTACTTCGGATTCTGAATTTGATGCACTTGATTCTTCCGAATTTCCAGGTTCTCTTCTCTTTCTACTGATCAAATTCACCCTTCGCCCAATGATCGGTGACCTTGCATTAAAAAAAAAAAAAAAAAAAAAAACTCAAAACAAAGAAAAATTGTAGCGCAAAAAAACACAAAACAACTAGAAAATAATAAAAACAACTAAAATAAAATAAAGTAAAATCTAACTATAAAAATAAAAACACAAATATTAAAGAAATCAAATAACTCCAACTCCCTGGCAATGGCGCCAAAAACTTGTTTGGTTAAAAAGAACTTTAATTCCTCTGCAAATAAATGGGACACTATTGCAGTAAAGTGCACAAGTAAGGGTCGATCATACAGAGAGTCGAGTTATCAATTAATCTAATACTGTGCAAAAACAACTAAAATAATGAAATCAAGTGAGATAATCAAATTATCCAACAATTTAATAAAATCCAAATTAACTAAAATTCAAGTAAGAATAAAAAAAATACTAAAATAACAACTAAGATAAAAACGAGATCTAAACAAATGATCAAACAATGAGAAATGGTCTAGTGTATCCAATTTTACCATAATTATCTTCTTTTATGTTATTAATCTAACCGATGTTTTTCGGTCCAAATCTTAGGATTGATACTTACCAAGGTAAGGTCGTGTCATAGTCAACCGGATCAACCTAGTGTTTTCATGATCCAAACTAGCTAGTGGCGTGTAGCCTAATCTAAATAACAAAAACCCATTATACACAAAAGTACCAAAACGAACACAAACCAACTCACATCTGTCGAGGGCATCACACAAACATAAATCAATCGTTCATCAGAGCAATTTGAGATTAGCTAGTGACTATAGCCTAACCCCAATTCATATAGTTAATCAATCAACTATTAAACACGATCAGACATCAACAACGATCAAAGATCAAGAGATATTCAAGATTAGCTAGTGGCGTATAGCCTAACCTTGACTCATACAACCGTAAATCAAAGGCAATCACACAATAATAATGATTAATCAACTCAATAAACATAAATGAATGAAACTAAGGTACAATTGGATCAATTAAACATTCGATTAAACATTCGATTAAACAATAAACATACAATAGTCTAATTAGATTACATTGGATACACTAGGAAAGAGTTTAGCTACTCATAAATACAAGAAAACAAACCTTGATCTCACCCTTACACATTTGGATCCAAGATCCACTCAAGATGATCAAGGTTTAGCTTTGCACAATCAATCACTCTCTCCCAAGCCTCAAAAGTTGCAAAAGTGTTTTATATATCCTAATAATAATGAAAATCAGACTAAAGTTGTCTTTATATAATTTTTAGGCAAAACTGTAAATATTATTTTATCAACCAATGCTTTATGCTTTGGCATTGTTCCTGCTTCATAAATTTCCTTGATAAGCCTGCAAAGAATTACAGTTCAACAATTTCACCCCATTCTAGTTCCACATCTCCAACAACCCATACAACATGTTTTCAAATGAGCTTGCAAATTATTATGAAACCTTACCGTCAAATCAGAGGTTCCAATGTCATTTTGTTATCGTTTTGAAGTGAATCAAGTAGCACCATGCATTGAGTTTTAATTTCCAAGTTCACATCTCCACCAAAGTTGCACAAAATCAATAAACTCCAATGAACCCTATTAACATAATTAACTCATATTATCAATTTCAAGTATAATCAAATCAGGTAAACCCACATCCAAGTTTGCTAAGTAAATATGTTTGATAACAAACACAAAATCTTCACTCACCAGAGGACTATAGGAATGGAAACATATTTTCTTGAGAATATGTCTTGTTTCGTAATCCAATTCAACACCTTCCCTTTGTAAATCTCTTCTGTGTACATAAAAAACCACATGGAGTCCAACCATGAGAAATTCCATAAGTTTTCTCCTTTAAAACTCTTCCACAATTTACCGCACAAAACAATTTTCAGGCAAACATATTATATAAATATAAGTGTTACATTTGACTTGTACAACAGTTGCGTACCCCATATGGCAGTCAAACATATTGCTGCTCAACCCCCCCATGCCGCCTTCAATTTTCCAATTGCCTACTTGAACTTCGTTGATTATTGGCACCCACATATGTTCATCATTCATTCACATTGGCAAAAAATGAAGATCTTCCATAACAAAGTTCATTGGTACCAAAAAGAAGTTGCAATAAAACCTTTGAATTTGCTATCCTTAAAGGCTTAAGGGCTCCATGACATTTTTCATCTATTGAATTACTGGTGGCACCTACATCCTTACATCAATGAATTATTTACTATGTTAATAGGCATAATTCCAAACAATAAAACAAAGTTACCGCAGAACTATCCAACTATAATACCTTTCACATGGTTATCCTTACAGACTATCTGGCTTTCTTGACACTGTTCATACACTTTTGTGCTTTCGTTCGTCACTGTTAGGTCCTTGCATCTTTCTTGAAAATCAAACCACAAAACAAAGCACATCAAAGAGGCAAAGAAAACAAAAATGTGATAATTGACACATTTAAAAGCTAGTATATCTTTATCGTACTTTACTGGTGAACTAAATGTCAATTTGCATAATTAAATCAAGTATAGATACTTTACCATACTAAGGCAATAGAAATTATGTATAGAGACATCCACACATCATTTAATATATTAGTACCAAATTTAAGAATCTTTTACATTCTATATTAGTGATCCCTACCTTCCTATACTAACTGGAAACATAAAGCACTACCATTTAACTACTAGACAGCCATGATTTTCACCAAAAAAAAAAAAACACAAAAGACACCATGTTGTATGTAGTTAGAATATAGGCAAAATAAAAATATGGGACCATAGCCGCTAAGTCATCATAGTAATATCCTTGCGTAAAAAACACCATAGCATCACTTCACTAGAAATCAAACGTTGGACAGCACTCATTACTTGCTCCAAGTTGCATCCTGACAAATTCTCTCTGCACTTCCATTGGTAACCCTAATAAGATATCTATTTTATGAGGTTCCTAGCAAATCTCCGTTGTGGCTGTCAGCATCTCAATTACCGTGAACCTATCTAACTTAGAAATTACCGAATACAACTACCTTTTACGATCTTTCTCCTATGTCTCTTTGATGTAGACCCTCTAGGCAAATTACCCTAGGAACCCTCAAACTCAATGGAATAGGAACAAGTTGGTTTGCTAGGAACGTGTTGAGGATGATCGAATTAGAACCCTAAGGAAACTAAGTCCTTAAAACCCTAATCTCGAGACGCCACAAAGGTTGATCACTCCCTTTGATAAGTCGAGATTCAAGCATTCAATCAAGAACACAAGAAGGCAAAGCAAACAGCTTTCTGAAATAAACTTCAATTGATAATAATCTGTCCCAAAAAAATAACATGGCCACCCCTTTTTATAAGCAACAAACCCTAAAAGAAAACCTTAGCTAATCGAAAAATGGGTTGGGCCTAACTACAAGCGAATTGGACCTAAATAAACCTTAAATAAATAAAAAGACTAAAGAATCTAATGATAATTAAAACATAAAAAGCCCAAGATTAAATAAATGAAAATTAATTCCTAAATTATTCCTTGCATCCAACTTGATCTTCCGAATCTACCCGTTGCATAAAAAGATAATAGACCATCCTTGGTGAAGCTTTGAAATCTTTGAATTTAGTCTTAGAGTCTTCTAGTACAACCTCTTTGTATTACACTTCCATGATCAAGCCTTACAAAGCCTCTTTCATCCTCTTTGTCTTTGCCCTAGTCATTGGATCGACAATTCCTTGCAAAGGATCTTGAGAATATTTGGGAACATCAACTTGGTCAGCACCTCGATCTCCATTACTCTTTCTTGAAAAAGTCAACAATACCCTTTAGTTCTGCATGGGTTCCATCTAAAGCAGTCTCAAACCTTCCCAAAGTGGCTTGCCATTCTGTTACTTTTCCATAATCTTTTCTCCTTCTCTTACTATTGATCACTACTCTACTTTGACTAGCAGTCGCCACCTGACAAGTTGAATAAATCACATCATCCTTCACCGGGGCACTAGTATGCCCATCCGCATCAACATCGACTTCCATCTCTTCATCATTGTTGTCAGTAGTCTCATTTTCCATCTCTTCCATAGCATTTGTGGCTGCCTCCGCATCAGCTCTGTTTGCCCTGTCTTTACTGTAGATTGTAACAAAGGCATTTATGTCGCAATCCTCTTGCGTAGGGATAGCTCTGCAAAAAAATTAATCATTAGAAAACATATTACATTTGTAACATTACATGTACACAAAAAATTGAAAATCACAATCTACACAAGAAAAGTGCACAAGCAAATTTAGCCAGACCCATTCATCGAACACATCCTTGGTACATGTAATGCATTTCTCCTCATCATTCCATCCAAAGCCACTTCCTTTTTCAATCATGTCATTGATAGCATTATATTGCCGCTTCAATATCTTCACCCTTGAGTCGATATGGGATTGTGCTTTCAAACCATAATTAGGAATTCTTTCTTCCATCATCTTTTCCACCTTAGCTAGATAACCACATTTGAACCCCCTCTCAGTTCTGAATAGTGGCTAATCTTTTAGGAGTAACAGACACTTTACCAACACAATGTCCTCCTTTTTTGCCCATTGCCTCTTATTTATTGTACTCTTCACTTTTTGANTCTGTGCCTTTACTTTAGAATAATACTAGGGCTACGGATGTTTCTAGAATGGCCACCTTATGTGCTCATAGGGTTCTTACTATTAAGATTTGAAACACTTGATACCCTCGTTATGGTTCTACCATTCTAAGGACATATATCAATACATACAATGATGATTTACGCGACATAGAATAAAAAGCCTTTTATTGATCAATGAACATTATTACAAAGAGTCAATTCTACAATAATTGATTGGCTCTAGGGCACCTACTCTAACAAATTACCTATCAGGGAAGAGCATCCTTGCACAAAAGCAACCAATACAAAACAAAATAGGAATTTTTTTTTTTTTTTTCAAAACTACATTCTTTGAAGCTAACATTATTTCCTTATCCTCCTATACTCTTCCAACTCATGTTGCTGCTCTTTTATCTCTTAAACCAGCCAATCAAGAGCTAAACCAAAGCAAACCCATCTTGGATCTAAACTGAAGTAGCTCAAAAACCCCAAATTCATAACCAGAAATTAAACCTAAACCGTCAACTCAACACAACGTAGCTCTAAAAACACACAAACACATGAACAAACATGCTTTAATTCACATCTCCATCTCTTTATCGACCTCCAAAAACAATCATACTTCAATTCACAACTTCAAACATCCCAGGACCACCCCTCACCGCCAACAACACACAAACAAATAAACAAATATAACATAAAAAACGACAGGTAGAGACTAACCAAAAAAGCAAGATCGAAGTGCAGAATGGACGAACAAGATTGATAAGAACAAGAGATCTTTGAGCGAGGAAGATGGAGAAAAATGGCAGATGGAATTTGCTTTGTTAGTTTTAGGGTTGCAAAAACTTTGTTTATCACAAAAACAAATATAGGAAAAAAACCAACGGGTAGAGACTTACAGAAAAAGCGAGATTGGAGTGCAAAATGGATGAACGAGATCGACAAGAACAAGAGATCTTTGAGCGGTGGAGATGGAGGAAAATGGTAGATAGAATTTACTTTCTTAGGTTTAGGGTTGCAAAAGAATTTGTTTATATATTGTAGATTATAAGAAAAACAAGGGTATATAGGTCACAAATATATAAATGCTGAGGATAATATGGGTACAACAACATTCGATGGCATTACTATAAATAATGACAATAATGAGGGCAACGTCGTCTGGAATATTTCAAAATTGAGGACAAAACCATCTACTTGACTAATTTGGGTGTTTTGTAATTATTAATAAAGCAAAGGATAATTTTGTCCAAATAATATACTGTTTAGGGGCAGTATAATTGGAACAAAAAATCTTTACCAGGGGAAAGTTTTAATAACAGCCTCCCCCTAGGTATTCTGATTCCGGACCCTCCAAAAAGCACTGTTTGTAAAATTTGTTTCCGATAATCTTATTTTACTTATCAACCAAACATCGTCATCTACTCACTTTATATTACCCCCATTATCTAATATCACCTCCCAACCAAACACACCCATAAGAGGTTATGTGATTACCGACTCAGAAGGTGGTATTTTAAATTACCATGGTAATTTTATTTTTATTCCAACTTCATCCTTAATAAAAACTTCTTACACAAATGCCCTCGTTTTGATGTCAAATAACAATTTACCTAACTTGTTGAATGACTTCTTTAACCTCATAAATTATATATATAATCTTGTAAATGACATTTCAGTAAAATAATATCTAAGTATTTTGTAATTATTGTCATCCAAACACATTAATTATTTATAAAACCCACACGAATGAAACACAATAATAATTTATACCCATTGATCTTCAATGTTATCTATTTCATTGGTAATCTTAATGTTTTGGCGATAAAAAATTATCGGAACCAAACGCCCCCAAAGTGTAATTTATTTAGGGTAATGATATTTGTTGTTTTACGGCTTAAGAACTTCTCTAGAAGCCAAAAAATAAAAAATAAATAAATAAATAAAAAATATTCAAAGCAGCAATAATTTATGGGGTAGTTAATGAAATATGTGGTTTAGTTAATACATAAATTTATGGCACTTTTATAAGAAATCATCAAAAACTACTTTTAAATGGCAATACTGTGTAAGTCTGTTGAATTAAAATTTGAAATTTATATAAACTTATTAATGCTCATTTATAAAATATGTCAAATTAAATTATTAAAGTATCTTTAGACGTGAACTTTATTTAATGAAGTTAAGGTTTAAGGGTAGTTTTTTTGATGATTTCTTGCAAAAATGTCATGAGTTTGAATATTATCTAAATCTCAGGGTAGAATAAAAAATCTCCATTAGCAAAAGATTAGGGGTAGTTTATGAAATTCTCTCCAAAAGATTATACCAGTAATGTATAAGCTCCGTTTGGTAAGTTTTTTAGAATAGCATTTTTGAAAAATAGGATAAGATTCTGAGAAGTTTTTGGTACATTTCTGAATAGCATTTTCTGTAAGAATGGCACACAACCGGTTGGATCTAACTGGTCGTTTGGTGATCTAGCCTTTTCCGACTAGATCTACAACGCTAGATCTACGCCTTTTTCAGACTACCCCCGACGTAAAAAATCCCACCTACGACCACTAATCATCTCACTAGCCTCCCACATCCAAAACCCCTAT